>NC_137776.1:30331118-30903618 GCF_963455305.1 Plecotus auritus
TTTTATATGTAGCGCTATTAACCTGAGATTGCTTTAAGGTAAGTTACCAGCTTGGGGGATCCCTGGACTGCCTACATGGTACAAATTAGACCTCTAAACATGCATTAGGACAAGCTGTGGTTATAAATTCTTAGGGGATTTTTCCCCCTCTAACCAGAGCCTTAACCCTGAAATACATATTTTTTTTTTTTTAAATCAGCTCCCTTTGCTTGTGGGTGATTCTTCCTAAATTTTTATTGGAGATAATTTCAATATATGAAGGTTGGTGTCATTCACCATTTGTTGGAACCACAGTATAATTTCCCACTTTCTTTTAGCCTTTAGAAAATAAACTCGTATATTACTGAAACTGACAAATGCTTCAGGAGCAGGTGCAGAATCACCTTTAACTCGCCATTTTTGTTCCCAGATCCTTTCATTTTCTGCCCTTGAGATGATGGTGATGATGATCATCTTAATATATAAAAATCCTGGGTCCATCTCATCCACAACGACCTAACGCCCAGGCTGCGTGCAGCAGGCTCTGGTGGGTAGGAACTTGTGGCAGTGGAGACAGGGACGGGGGAGGCGGGGCCGGCACTCACACTAACTCACAACCACACACACGCACAGACACACACAGCGCCCACCAGCTCACAGCCTTTTCTCCCTTTCATTCCCTTCCTCCCAGCTTGCTCTCGGAGGCTCTCTCAGAATGAGGAAACAAAACAGACTGGGCCTGAAGAGGCCTGGATGGAAGGGAGGGCAGGCAGAGGGTGGAGCAGCCCCCACTGGCCCTGCCCCTCCCCAGCCAGCAAAGAGGAAGAGGGAGACAAGGAGGCAGGGAGGCCTGGAGGACTGCTGAGAAGAACAAAGAGAGACAGAGACTGGGCGAGATTAGGCCGGCAGGGGAGGGCAGATGGGGGCGAGATCAGGCCGGCAGGGGAGGGCAGTTAGGGGCGATCAGGCAGGCAGAGGGGTTAGGGGTGATCAGGCAGGCAGGCAGAGGCAGGGGCGATCAGGCAGGCAGGCAGGAAGGAAGATGAACGGTTAGGAGCAAGCGGTCCCAGATTGTGAGAGGGATGTCTGACTGCTGGTTTAGGCCCGATGTGGGATCAGGCCTAAACTGGCAGTCAGACATCACCCAAGGGGTCCCGGATTAGAGATGGTGCAGGCTAGGCTGAGGAAATGCCCCCCCCCATGCATGAATTTTGTGCACTGTGCCACTAGTTATTAATAATAATGTTAAGTTCAGTCTTGTATTTAAAAGGATGTTTATTATATTAATCCAGAATTTATAATTGATTCATAGTGGGAGAAGTTTTCAAGCTAGGTTGAAATTCAAGTGTGACTTCATATGGCTTGCCCCTTATCTACCTTTTAGGTCTCATCTCAAATGCCAGCAGCCACTTTGACCAATTAGTTATTCTCTATCACACTACTCTTTATTTTTGTCTTGTCACACTCTGCAATAATCTACACTAATAAAAGAGAAACATGCAAATTGACCATACCTCTGCTATGCCCCCAAGCCATGCCCAGCAGCCAATCAGGAGCGAGTATGCAAATTAACCCAACCAAGATGGCTGTGACCACTGAGCGAGCAGGAGGCTTGGGTTTCCCCAGCAATGGAGGAAGCTATGCTTCCCGCCTGCTCTGGCTGACCCTGGCCTCCGCTCAAGGCTACAAAGTTTCAATTATAGAAGATAAATAAATCCCAGATACCAGGGCCTCTGCTTGTGTCACCGGGGGGCGTGACCAGCCTGCAAACCACCACAGGCCCCTCACCCAGGCCGCTCCATGCCCCAAGGGAACCCCCACCCTGATCTGGAACACCCTTCAGGGCAAACCAGCCGGCCCCCACCCATGCACCAGGTCTCTATCCTATCTAATAAAAGAGTAATATGCAAATTGACTGTCACTCCAATGCACAAGATGGCTGCCCCCATATGGTCAAAGATGGCTGCCCCCATGTGGACACAAGATGGCTGCCACAAGATGGCCAGCAGGGGAGGACAGTTGGGAGGGACCAGGCCTGCAAGGGAGGGCAATTGGGGGCGATCAAGCCTGCAAGGGAGGGCAGTTAGGGGTGACCAGGCTGGCAGAGGAGGGAAGTTGGGGGCAACTGGGCCTGCATGGAAGGGCAGTTTGGGGAGACCCAGGCCTGCAGGGGAGGGCAGTTAGGGGAAAACAGGCTGGCAGGGGAGCAGTTAGGCATCAATCAGGCTGGCAGGGGAGTGTTTAGGGGGTGATCAGGCTGGCAGGCAGAAGCAGTTAGGGGCAATCAGGAAGGCAGGCAGGCGAGCAGTTGGGAGCCAGCAGTCTTGGATTGTGAGAGGGATCCCAGATTGGAGAGGGTGCAGGCTGGGCTGAGGGACATCCTCCCACTCCGTGCATGAATTTCATGCATCGGGCCTCTAGTTTACTTTATAAAGAGATTTTTCGTGTATGTTGTTTGTCTCTCCCACTGCTGTGTAAGAGCAATGGGCACAGGCATCAAATCTCTATATTCTCCTACATTTGAAGCCCCAAGGATAGCGCACATTAATGGGTATCAACTATTTGTTGGATGAATACTATTTTTCTTGAAACAAATATAAATGAATGCACAACATAAAATATGTTTCTGAAAAAGTCAGATGATGTCAGTGAGTGCAACATGTGATGTTCAGAATCTTAGTTTGTTATTTATACTTGTGGTCTCAAACTATCCAAAAGTTAGATACTTATTCTTTAATGATCTCAGATAGGGTGGCTGAGTTAAGCACTCATTGCTGCCCAACAATAGAATAATATTTTTTCCAGAAATCAAGAACTGGGATGCATCACATTATTTAAACTCTTTATAATTGAGAGATAATTCAGGTATTTGGACAGATGTGGTGGCCTAAAATATAAGTATTTATATTTGGACATGACTTCCATAATATATTCTGAAGTGGTTAGTTACTCTTTTATAAAATAAAAATGGAAGTGATTTTTATTTCAGTATGTTAAGATTTTATGAAGTTTTTAGTAAGAATTATGAAAATGTCCCCCAGAGCCGAAAGCGGTTTGGCTCAGTGGATAGAGCATCGGCCTGCGGACTGAAAGGTCCCGGGTTCGATTCCGGTCAAGGGCATGTACCTTGGTTGCGGGCACATCTCCAGTAGGAGGCGTGCAGGAGGCAGCTGATCGATGTTTCTCTCTCATCGATGTTTCTAGCTCTCTATCCCTCTCCCTTCCTCTCTGTGAAATATCAATAAAATATATTAAAAAAAAAAATGTCCCCCAGAGAGTAGCCTAAAAATATCTTCAGGACATGACACCTCCCCACCTCCAAACAGAATTCAGAGGGAATTGAGTTCTGTATTTAGCTATTTTGACACATCAAATTTCATGATAACAAATTCTGGATTAGAAAATGTGACCTAAATATGACTAATTTCTTTTCTTTCAAATCCTAGGAAGTTCCTTTTTAATAAAATTCTCATACTATTCATTTGGGAAAATAATCTCCTGGAATTAAGGCAACCCTATACCCAACCCAAACAACAATAACAACCATAAAGCAAACATTTATTGAGTTGTAGGCACTTAAGAATCCTCTTATGACATTATTATACTCCCATTTATAGGCAAGTAAACTGAAGTAGAGAGATGAAGGCACTTGCCCAAGGTGACATGGTTAAAGGTTAGTTAGTGGAGTTCATGTTCTATTATTTATATTGCTCCACAAAGAAAAAATACACTGAGTGGCCAGATTATTATGGTCTCTGAACGCATAATAATCTGGCCACTCAGTGCATATCCTATGTAATAAAAGGCTAATATGCTAATTGTTCCCTCGACCAGGAGTTCGACCAGCAAGCAGGCTGGCCAACCGCCAATGTCCCCTCCCCCTGGCTAGGCTGGCTGGACCCCACCCATGCATGAATTCATGCACTGGGCCTCGAATATATATATATATATACTGAGTGGCCAGATTATTATGCATTTAGAGATCATAATAATCTGGCCACTCAGTGTATATGTAACATTTAGTAGTCCTTACATTTTGGGAGCAGACCCATCTCTTGAATTTCTAAGGCTGATGATTCCACATTTTCCCCCCTTTCATTATTGGAAAACAAAATCAGAAATCTACATCATGAGCCGAGAGGATTTGTGCTTGGGTCATGTGTGTGAGTCATTATATGGAACACAAAGCTAAATCAGTTGGAGGCTTTAATCATATGCTTTTCCAAAATTTCTGAAAGCCTCAAGGTTGTAGCTGTTTTAAGCACAATATTAGTGACATGCAAGTAAAAATTGTATAATGAATTTTATTTCACTGTAGTGACAATCACTATTTGATTTGAACCTACAACCATAAATCTTGTTAAACTAGTTCATGAATGTTCCTTAACTAGGTCACCTTCTTTGACTAAAAATCTTAGTTGGTTTATGATCGCTGTGTTTAGGAGACTTTAAACAAGCGTTCTCCATTTCCTGCTATCTCAAGTTAAAGTAATTCTAAAGAATTACATATTGGCTCTTGTGTATCTTTAACTCTTTGATCACTTTTAAACATTTGTAATTCACCATACTTCCTGAAGGTGAATACTATGGTGAAGTATGGTGCTCCTATAAAACTTTGATGAATATTTTCTATAACTGGAGAATTACTGATATATAAGAACTTGTCTTCTTGGTCATCTTAGCCTATTCTTCATTTGGTTTATATTGGTGTTCTTTTGCCTGTATATTTTCATGCTCTCTTTCCTTCAATTTCTTTCAGGATTTAATCCAATTGGAAAGTTAAGTTCTTAGCACTGTGGGATTGAGAATGAAATATTTACATCCATCTGAACCACATACCACCCACACCTTGTAATATCTTATAATGATGGGGAGCGTCAGCACCTAAAGATGAAGCCCTTTAGCTTCCCTGGTGAGGGTGGGAAAGTACTGGGGATTACTATGAGGGCTGATGAAATGTGATGAAGGTTGTGTTCAACTTGTTTATTGTAACTAACCACTTAAAAATTACAGTTTCTTTGTGCAATAGGCACATATCCCTGAAGAGCTATGCAGGCCATTTCTCATCTTATGTTTTCCATAAGATAGAGCTTAATTTTTGTTTTCTTCTGTATTGTTTAACTTTAACTATAGACCAAGAATTATATATGATACAATGTTCTCATATTTAAGAATCCTCTGAATTTTCTATAAAAAATGGGAGTTGTAAAAATAACTGACAGTTTGTTGAGCAGCCTGAGAGAAATAATTACTTTGCCTCAAATTCAAAATGCATTGTCACCTACATTACAATTTTTTGAAAGAGAAATTGAAATAACAATACTCTGGAGTTGTTTTGCCTCTAATGCTGCCATAATTATACCATGCATCTAAAAGGCCAGCACTTGCAGGACACGGTGTCCTTGCAGAGATTTTTAGAACAAGGCAAGAAAGGAAAACTTGAAAGGAGAGGCCTTAGAAAAAAATATCAAATATTTAATATCATTTTACAATATTAAAGTTTATTTAAATTTAAAAATTTCAAATAGATTAATTGGCATATTTTTTCTTTTGCTTGAAAATTGCCATGCATGAATTTTGTAAAGTAGCATACTATGGGCAATTAATTTTAATGGGGAGAATAATACCCTAGCTCCTCTATTATGTAAATGAATCCCATTTATTTTAGAAATTTAAAAAAATTACTTCCATCTTTCCATTATTATAAGTTCTTCTTAACCCAAGAAAGCCATTTATTGCCTCAGACATTCAGTTCTTATATCAATAAAATCCCTAAGATTTAGAATAAATATGAATTAAGATGCAAACTCCAGTCCCATGCACTCTTATGGAGTCTCACAGATCATTCACTCACCCGTGGTTTTGGCAGTCTTTCTTCTCAGTGTCTCTACCCCTCACCACATCTGGGACTTTTTCGTCATCTTTCAAATGCTCCTCTGCTTCTTCCAGGGGGGCACACTTGGAAAGGGTGTGTTCAGGTTCACCAACACACTCTTCTCTCTGATCTGTTTCAATCTGAATTAAAGGCACTTCCCTTGAACAAAGTGATTGGCTGGTGAGGTTTATAGAGACACCATCATGGCACAAGGAAGTTTCCTTTTTAGAATTGAAACTAAGAGGAGCAGCTTTGCTTGGAGAGGACACCGGGGGATGTTGGCTTTCGGTAACAGAGTCTTTCCTCTGGTAATCAATAGACTCCTCGACAAGAAGAATTGGCCCACTTTGCACTCTGCTAGAAGCTAACCTGTTTGCACACTTGTCCACTTGCAAGGGAGGGCCACCAGAAACAGGCTCAGCATCAGCCTGGGCATCATCCACTATAATTTTGTTCTTCCGCATGAGGGCCTCGATTGAGTTTGCCCATGTCTCATGAATTAACATGGCTGTGATCTGGTCAGTCCCACCTCTGCGATACAAGCAAGAATCAGATTTGCAGAGCCCCGTTGAGGAAGCACTGCTGACTGGCTGTACGCTCAGGAAATCTCGATGGTTGTTTTGAGCAAAGCCATCTAAGGAGTTGGCTTTGAATGGCACATTCACTGTCAGCCTGGCACCCAGCGATCTGCCATCTGGCATAGATGACTGTCTGTAATACAATGGGGATCGCAGAGAAGGTGACAATAAACCAGCTGTCCAATCCTGGCTGCTTCGTCTGGAGAAGGCATTATCTTTGCTTTCTCTTTCAATGTCCCTCAGCATGTACCTGTAGAACTCCTCGGTGATGCTCTCTGTGCTGGACTGTTTAGAGGGACAGTTTGACCTCACACTGAGGTGGTCATTTTTCCGGCACACCTGCTGCATAGCTGAGTTCACAATGCTGCTGGCATTCTTGCCTGCATAGTAATCCAGCAGCAACTCAAATCCTCTTCCTTCATTCTCCATCTGATTCACCATGAACCTGGAAAACTCATCGGTGATGCTCTCACAGCTTGATTGCTTGGAGACAGAGCTGGCCCTGCTCACTGGCTGACTTAGGGTGCTCATTAAACCCAGGCTGTTGACATAGGCCCTGGCGTTAGAGTCCTCCTCAGCAATGCTTTCACAGCTGGAAGCTTTCAGCCGGTTCCACCTGTCTCCACTCTGTAACCGATTCCGGGGAAAGCTCTGGGCTTGCCAGACGCCATCCACCATGGAAAACTCTGTCAGGTTCATGATCTTGGCTGCTACTTCGTTTGCAAAGACATTGACAGAATCTTGGGAGTCCTCAAGGTTCATTGACTCGTCCACAACCCTGTTCATCAGCTTCTCTTTAAGCTCCGGGTGCTCATCTGTTTTCCTCTTGATCTCACTGAGCCGTGGTGGCTTGTGTTTCCTCACAGCGGCCCCACTGGCCTGACTCTCCTTCCTCTTCAAAGATCGGCAGGTTAAGTTCGGGGTAACCAGAAACTCGGTCCCTCTTTTCCATGCACAAAACCAGGGTTGTTTTCCCTTTGAGTTGTCAAGGCAAATTGCTGCAATTTCAGTTGCCATGGAGACAATGGTCTCTGCTAATTCTTCGGCAAAGTCTGTAATGCTGTATACGTCTGTGTGTTTTGCCTGCAGCATGGACTGAGCAGGAAGCAGCAAGTCACTCCCTAACAAAGACAGATTAACTTGAACTTCATTGTTTAGAAGTGAGGCACAATTGTACTTCTCTTGGATGTTGGGACTGAAGCTGTCCTCAGCATCCTGGGAACTGCTGCTGCACTTGGTGGCTGCCCGTGTCCTTTCTCCCTCTGAAGAGGCTCTGCATTCATTCTCATTGTGACTCAGTGTCTGATGAGGATTTATTATATCCTTTCCCATGGTTCCTTTCAGATATATTTCCTTAGGGAATATTTTAGCAGTTGAAGAACCAGGCATTCTAGGACTACAAGACAATTCAGATTGCAGCATGGGGTTCTGGAAGAGACCTGGCTTTGCTGAGCCCTTGCTGTCTTGCTTTGGAGGCATGTCCTCTACAAGGTCATTGATAACAAGACTAGTGCTACGTGGATGAATATGTGGATGGCTGCTGGAGTATTCAGTGGCTTTAGTCCATGCTTGACTAGCAGCCTCATCAGGTGGCTGGTTGCCTAGTTCTGTTTCCCTCCATCCAATGGTCTCCTTAGAAAGGAGAGTGGTACATTCACCATGCTGTACAATATGGCTCATCTTCTTGAGTGTGAAGCATATCACATTGAAGAGCAGTTGATTTGTACTTTCCATTAAGATGTCCAGAGTTTCAGATGAACGCGTGCCTTTGGGGTCGATTCTTTTATTTTGCTGGTGAATTTCATCAATGCAGTGCTTCAGAATCAGATTGGACAGAGCTTGTGCCAGTTCATTTCCAAGCGCATTTTCTGAGCACAAGCTCCGAGGCTTGAAAGCAGTTTCATTAATTCGTCTGTTCATTGATTCCATGAGGTCTCCAATGCTGCTGTAGGCATTAGGCCTTATTAAAACCAGAGCGGCCTCTTTGAACAATGCCTCTGCAATGGCCTCATTTCCCAGCGCCATGCCCCTCCCTGTTGCTAAATTAAAAAGTGGAGGAATTGCTGCAGAAGACACAGCTGCAGGCAAGAGTCCACTTGAAGCTTCAGGGCACTTCACCTCTCCTGTTTCAGCCAGGCCACAGACAGCGACGGCACTGGCCACCTGCGTCATGCCGCACAAAGCAGATGGAAACGAGTATTCACTGATGGAAGGTTCCTTGAGTACTTGGGACGCTTGAGTCTGCAATAGGTCGTTGCCACCTGGTGGATGGTTGGAAATAAGGGAGTCTTGCTCCATTTTTAGTCTTTCTGTGGCCTGTGGACTGGAAATAGTTCCAATCACGGTGGCTGCACAAGCTAATGCTACCTCTAGAGCACTCTGGGGGTGTCTGCTGGCATTCTCTCCAGAGGGGACACCTGAGTTTTCAAAAGAGACTTCCATCTCAGGCCAAGTAGAGATGTCTGGCTCAGGGGCAGTATTACTGCCATCGGGACTCTGAACAATGACGATTTTGGGGAGCTCATTCCATGACTGAGGGACCTTGATATCTTTTGTGGAACAGCGACGAGGGAGCAGAGCACTTCCTACAGAGACACTGACTGCAGTTTCCTGGGATAGTGTAGGCTGAGACTGAGATAATCTAATAAATGCATCTTGCAGCACAGATTCTGCTAAATTTGTAGCATACTCGCCGGTTGTGGCTTCTCCATCTTGTATTCGAAGAAGAGAATTTGTTCCATCTTTATGGTCTCCTGGGTCTAACTTGTGGTCATGCTCCATGGCAGTGCCATGGGCAGAAGGTCCTTCTTTCTTAACCACCTTGGAGAAATAAGCCTTGCCTGGAATACAGAGTGCCTGCAATTTTTCCACTTGATCTTTAAAATTTTCTGAATAATAGTAATTTGTGGCTGTCGTCTCATTCCCCGCAGTTTCACCTTTCCACTCTGATAGCTTAGCTGATGAATCTAGACTCTGCAAAGTTGTGTCTTCTGCTTCTTTTCCCAGAGATGTTTCTGTGTTAATCAGTGACGTGTGATATTTGCTAATGTATTTGTCTTCCAAAGTACAAAGTGACTTTTCCTTATTGTAATCCCATTTCTCCTGAGTGATTTCCTTCGACTTTTTACTTTCCATAACATTGGCTGAAACATTTATATTCTCATAACCTAGTGAAGAGAAAATGAAGAGCACGATTACTTTTTGAATAGCAGGTTCTCATGAGCCTAAAATAATTATTTTCTAAAAATGCTTTAAAGCATCAGGTATCTCCCCCACAACCCCCAATGGCATTTGAATGTTTCTTCAAAAAATGTTTCTTCAAGAAAAATGAATCTGAAAAGACTTCTGTGCTTCCTTATGGAATGCTGCCCAACAAAATGGGTGTCAGTGCAGAAAAGAAGTGCAAGCATTATAGCAGAAGAAGAAGGCTTTTGGGAGCTGACAACTAGTCACCATCCTTCAGGGGCAAAGTAAGCCCCAAACTGCATTTATAACTTCCAAGTGAGTAAAGAGGGAAGAGAGAGGATGTTTACAGCAACCTCAATAGTGAGTCTTGTTACAAAAATATGCTCTGAAGTTTGCATAGGATTTGCCCAAGGTCAGTGGCAACTATATCTGGGGTATCCCTTCCTAAGGCTCAGAGTCAGGGAGGGAGTCCATTGTTCACTGACCTCCACTAATGAGTCAATAGAAAGGGTGAGTAAATGAGAACTAAGCACTTTCTTGGGTTATTTACTTCTGTCTTCACCATTTGCTCTCTCTAGTTCTTGATTTAATCTTGTGTTGTCTTGTACAGTTACATGCTGTACAGGCTTGTAGCCTAGGAACAATAGACTATAAGGTACAGCGTAGGCGTGTAGTTGGCTATAACATCTAAGTTTGTATAAGTGCACTATGATGTTAGCACAACAATGAACTTGACTAACAATGCATTTCCCAGAATGCATCCCCCTCGTTAAACAACACAGGACAATCTCATATCATACTTTTAAATACATTAGTGCTACAGGAACTACTATACTCCCAAGGTATAGATAAGGGCTCAGAAGACTAAACAAAGATTAGATAGCTGGCCCCAGGTTTCACAGCTTCAAAGAGACTGTTAGGATTCAGGCCAGTCCAACTCAGCTTCAACAAGGAAGTGGCTTTGATGGAAGATTTAGGGAGGTTAACTTTCCTCCCAGTGATAGTCTCCATCTCTTGGCAGTCAGGAGGATTTCCCTCTAACACACACACATTTTCATCAGAACACCTAAGGCATCTTTAGAGAGAATGGAGCCATCTAACCATTAAATCTAAGTGCCTCAGTCAGCATCTTCACCAGTTTTCTTATCCTCTTTTCCTCCCAAACTTACTGAAGATTGTGATGTTTCATCTGAACTGATGTGACCTGAAACTTTTCTAAAATTGCATGTAGACATTTTGATAGGGTGACTAATTTCAGAATGCACATTTGTTTTATTGGAGAGTTCTCACCGTTCCTGTATTCTTCCACCTCACTCTCCTCCTCCAAGTGCTCAGATGCGGTGAGAAAGTCTTCCTCGATGGAAGACAGCGAACAGTTTGTGTCATCCTCCACCTTCAAGATGTTTGTTTCCAGGTGGAGCTGCCGCTCCTGAACCAATTCCAGGCCAATCAAAAATTTGTTGATTTCAAAGATGATGCAATTGGTACTGTTTGGTCTGTTTCCCCTTGCACACTGGACCAAGCAGATGTCTGGCAGCCAAGGACACTAAAAGTGGATAGAAAAAAAAAGCCTTTATTAGAAAAAGAAATTAGAAAATCATGGACTCTGACCTTTCTTCTTCCCTCAATCTCTCCTGTTAGGAGTGGGGACCTTTAAAATATTTGGAACATCTTCTAGGCTTATTCTGACAAACTGCTTGAAAAAAAATTCAAGTGCTATTTGGGAACACAGAGTACCTAGGAGAAAATTTGACATAGGGGAAAGTAGACCAGTTGTATCACATATTTTTGTTCTCTTCTATTAAAACAAAAATTGCCCTGGGCAAAGTTAATCAGGTAGGGAAGACTTTCTTCAAAGCTATTAAAATAGGGGAGAGAGGCCAGAACTGAGTCAGACCACAACTCCACTGAAACAAAAGATGATTGGGTTTTTAAGAGCTGGTGTAGAATTATAGTCTATCTGTGCTCGATAATTGGCTTTGCCCAAAGGAAAACTAAACTTTTTTGTATCTTCATGATAGGAGACAGTTTTGCAAATTGAAGCAACTCTCACAAAGGCCTAAATTATTTTGTAGGTACCACAGTCCCTATGTTTTCATACTAGTAGATCAGCTATATTGGGGTAGCACAGCAATGCCAAATCTCGTCTTAGTCAACTAAGAATATCCCTAAGTTAACTAAGAATATCCCTAAACCAGCAGCCAATACCGCTGGTTTAGGAATATTCTCAGTTTGGCTTCCTTGTCCCATTAAAAGTTGCTTACCTACTAGTTCAGAGATGGGCACATGACACATGAGAGCTAATAGGACACAATGAGACTTTTCCTGGGAGCCACCTGGAGGAGATATTCTCTCTTTCTTACTCAACGTGAATCCAAAGGAAATTGCTTCCTTGTGAGAAGAGCTTATCTGATAATGGGGTATACAGAGAGAAAGAAGAAGAGAGGCCACAAGAGAATACGCATGTCTGATGACTTTGTTCAAATCCCTGTATTTAATCTACCCACTGGATATTTTAGTTACATGAGACAATGCATTCTCTCTGTGCTTAAGTCAATTTTCTGATATGTTTAATTAGAAAACCCAACTAATAGGCCTGGTCCAGAAATACTCTTAAAACTGAGGTTTATAAATTACTTTTGGTCATAATGATTTTGCCTAATATAAAGAGAGGGTATTTAGAGCCATTTCTGTGTTCTCTTTTCAGACGATTAACTTTCTCACTAAGGAAATGTATTATTAGAATGACTTCAAGGATTTTGTTCTAGTCTTGCTTTACAAGTTGTAATGGACTGTGTGTAGATTTTTACAAAGCATCAGGAGTAGAGCAAGAAATAGTGGGTGGGCCTCTGAATTTTTTTGATAATTTGAAATACTGAAGAATAAATTATTTAAAAATTTGCAGCAAAACTAAAACCCAAGAAAGGACAATTTGAAGAAAAACAAATGCTTATTATCTTAATCTATAGCTTTCACTATAAACATATCTTATTTGAGAAAATTAGCAATCTTTTATACAATGTACCTTTAGAAATCTTTTATGTATTTTTCTGTAAGTTGATTAAATAATTTGTATATTTTTATTTTTCTTCAGATAAAGGGTATAATAATGATCTATCTAATAACAATGGACAACAGGGTGTTGAATGAGGACAATAATCCCTACTTTATTTTTAGTAGCATTCTTTTCTTTTGGAAATTTCATTCCTTGGGACCAAGAAACTCCCTTTGCATCCTGGGGGCTGCTATCTTGTACTTACTACTTGACTGTTTGGTGCATCCTAGAACTAAAAAACATCCAGAAAGAAGGAACTGTGGGATTCTGGGACCACATAGTATGAATTAGAATTTTGGTGTTATTCTTGTAACAGAAGACAATTCTGCTTTTTACTACCCAGTATATTTTCAGAAAACCAAGCTAACCAATCAATGCCTAGTGTGTCTGCTCTAGTTTAAGTGCCACGTAGCACTATGAACTTGAGTCGATGTAAGGAAAGGTCTGTCAAACTCTAAGTTGCAATATTTCGGAGAAATACAAATGAACTATTAAATACAGAGACGTTCTTATTTTAATGCTGTAAGAGTTTATGTGAGGCATCTAGTTGGGGTTTATACTGATATTTGCCAAGAGCCAACCATTGATAACATCACTAGTGAATGAACACCTCATCAAGAGCCTATACTTCTTACCTGTGAAACTTTAAAATCTGCCTGGAGATTTCCAGATGTTAACCCACTGAGGAGGACAATTTCATTTTCTTTTGGTTTTTGGACATTCATGGAGCTGATAAGTTTTGGGAGATCTGGTGAAACACTGACCAATTTCTGTAGAGCAAGAATCTTCATTAGTTTAGATGATTTCTTTTCACTTCCAAAACACTTCCCCAAAACTATTTACTTACAAAAATAATATACTCATGTAACTATTCATACTATACGTTACTTAATCTACTAAATTATTACTAGGAGAGATTGTGTGAAATTGAAGCATAAAGGTTTAGATTGGTAGAAGAGTCTTCAAATATAAAGCTTTTAAAAACTGTTAGTACTAAACTTCCAAAAGTTAGCATTTAACAATTGCTGTCACACCACAGGTATACTTAGTAGTTTAGAAATAGTGTTCTTTTAAGTCCTTGGGTAAGAGACTTATTGATTAATAATCATCTTATTTTCTAATAAAGTCAATAATAATACCAATAATAAAATAATTATTAACATTGATCTTGCTCTATGTACTAGGCCATTGGTCGGCAAACTGCGGCTCGTGAGCCACATGCGGCTCGTGAGCCGCGGTTTGCCGCTCTGTTGACTAATGAGCTTGCCGACCACTGTACTAGGCAATAAGCTAACTAAAGTCTTTACATGTTATATTTTACTACATTTAATTCCCACAACACCCTTATAGGGATGAAGTACCACTATTGCATTTTTTTTACACTTAAGTAGTCTGAGGCCCAGAGAAGATTAAGACCTCACACAAGTGTTACATATGTAGCTAAGTCAGTGCCAAAGTATCTACCCTTAGCCATAGCAAAAAGACTGCTTCAAATCACTCATATAAATCTCCAAACACATAGTTATGATGCCAACTTGCTTTGGCATCTCTCTTTGATGGACACTGCACCATAATCCCATCAAATGAAATAATATGTACAATTTATTTTGAAAACCCTTCCAGTACTATACAGATGAATGATATCTGGAACTTACTGGAAAGCTTCAGATGAAGCATTGTCAAAAAACAAAAGCATTACAGGAGTCCTGAGTAATTGCAGGTCTACTGTTCTGTGATAATCAAGCTGCGAATGGCATGCTGTTATACATTAAAAACATTACATTAAATAGTGAGATCAAACCATCTGCAGCTCTGGGCATGAAATGATCATCACATCAATTATTCTTCCCATTGTGTCCAGAGGCTATAGCACAAAGGATGGCATGAGCCTTCAAGTTCCTGTATGTTGTCAAGGATTTACATCAGGATTCTCACAATTTTGGATGATCTTAGAATATTTAGCTGCTGCAGAGTGTGAAACGTTTGAGCCCCAGAGCAGTGCAGGACTGGGAAAGCAAGGTTGGTGATAAAACATTTGATGATGACAAAGCAGCAGGAAGCAGCAACCCTGAGAGCCAGAGGAAAGGGCTGGAGAAACCTTGGAAAAGCTACCTCAGATGGTACTTGAGAGTGGAGAAGGGGAGAGCAGAAAAAGCCACTTTACGGAAATGGTGGGAGGAGGAAGTGCCTGCTTGGAGAGTAGCTCTGTCTCTTGGGAAAACAAGTTTTACAAATATAAGGCAGGCAAACTGCATGGGAAGGTGAAGGAAAGGGGTCAGGGAAATGGGCTGTGATGAAACCATCCAATTCAACAGTCCCCTATAAAATGAGCATCATTTAGAGATGCAGTCATGTTGGTTCTCACATCAGTGCAGCCCACCCTTGTAATGAGCTCCCGGAGAGCTTGAGTCCCCAGTGTTACCTGCTGCAGGTGCTCTGTGCTGCACTCATCCTTGTTCACATCCAGGTTCACAAAGCAGACCTGGGAGAGAGGGCAAAAGAGGCAGTTAAGTAAGAAACCTGGCAGTTCTTTTTGAAGAAAGCAGGAATCAGTTGGGGGCAAATGATTTGAGTTCTACACATTTAGTATTGTTGACTGAACATGTTATCTTTGGGCTTCTATGCAAACTTCTATACCCTGGTCATAATTCCCACTGATCCCACCAAATGCCTTCTTCCTTTCATGGCCCAGTAAACAAAGCAGTGTCTTTGTATTAGAGTCAATGTAACAGTTACAACAAAATCTTCAGGTTTATAAAGGGTTATCCAATCTCATGAAATAGGAAAAAAGACTGTAATCCTCTAAACCTCTGTTTATAACTGCAATAAACACTTCTTCCCGTTTCCCTATTTCCTCTTCTCATTTCCTGCTCCTTCTCTCCTCTCACTTTTAATATAGTGTATGCTAAGTGGATTTCTCTTTGTTTCATGGTTTTAAGTTAATTTATTTAATCTTATTACATAGCTGGCCTCTGTTTAGCCATCTTAAATACATGTCTGAATAGGTTAGAGCATAAAAACAACAGCTACAATACTAAATAGTAATTCAGAACAACAATAACTTAAATCTCAAACACATCCCATGGATAAAAATGTACTATGGGCATTCAGAGGGAGACGGGAAGAAGAAAACTTAACAAAAAAGTTTCAAAGAGGTGAGATACACTCTTGAGAGTTGGCTAGGATCTTGGTGGGTGGGGAACAAGAGGGTGTCCCTGGGAGGTCAGGTAGCATGAGTGATATTTGGCGGTGGAAAGTTCTACCCACTGTAGAGAAGCAGGGAGGGAGAGAGACTGACTAGAGGGCAGAAGGCTGCAGAAAGGGAAGAGTCAGAAATGGGAATGAGGCTCTATAACGTTTTGCTTAAAATCATCCAAAGGTATTTATTCTTAACAAGTTGGTTTGGCCATGTAAAACTGAGAACATTAATTATCTGGCTATTTAATCAGATGTTTGGACTTAAGCCGATGCCTGCAGGTATATTCGGCTTTCTGATTTCAGTAGTTGTTCATGGTCATGGTTTCTCATAGTCCATACCTTTTCTTTTGAGGTTAAAAAACAAAAAAACAAACCAAAACATAATAAAAAGATTTTGGGAAAGTCCTTAAAGTAAAATAGTTATAGATTGCTGAAGTGTCAAGACTGCTACCGTTTTACTCTCACCAATAATGGGAGTTTTCCTGGGCTCACAATATTTTTACAGTGTATCCTCAGAATGCTGTTGTTGAGAATAACTACAGTAGATGGGCATTTGGGGGAAGAAAGTGCCACCTACACTCTCATTCAGAGGCCCTCTTCCTTTGGGTTATTGAGATGGGTAAATAGGGAGGAAGTGAGCAGGAGTTCCTTTGCCAAGACAAGCGTAAGTAGTAAGTGGTACTTGGAAAGGGTTCATGATCTGGAGTGGTTTCAGGATATTTATATAACAGCAGTAACTTCGTCCTTGGAAAACTGGTTCAATATTCGTTAGTCCTCCAGAGCTTTTAATAGCATGCAGCTGGGATGGCAGTTACTCAATTGAGTAGACAATTTTCCATTCTCCTTGAAGAAAGGTGCACTACCTTGACCCTGGGTTCTTATTATCTTATATCACCATGGGAGCGGGCAAAGCAGAGACCAAAGGAAGACATCTGTAATAACGACTTGTCTGCCCTCGGATACTGTCTTTAGTTCTCTGAAGATGAACTTACTTTCATTCATTTCAGGCTGTAATGTGAGCTCTGCCTACATTTGGAGGACACTCTTCACACTTATTGGCTGAGCCAAGATGGAAATAAAGCAAGATATAAGCCAACCACTTGCTTATACTTGGTGCATATATCTTTCTTTGGGGATGATCCAGGTTTTTAGGGTCTGATGTACATACAATTTTGGGAGACCCTTTTTAAGAGAAAGAAAAACAAAATTGAAAATTCTAACTTAGGTGTGAAAGTGAATATTCATTTCTTTAGAAGTGTTTTCCGATGGTCTTAGGCTCTACAGCAGCGGTTCTCATGACCCACAGGTTGAGGGTCACGACCCACGGGTTGAGAACTGCTAGCAGGGTCACCTAAGACCATTGGAAAACACAGATATTTACATTATGATTCATAACAGCAGCAAAATTACAGTTATGAAGTAGCAACAAAAATAATTTTACTGTTGGGGGTCACCACAACATGAGGAACTGTATTAAAGGGTCGCGGCATTAGAAAGGTTGAGAACCACTGCTCTAAAGGGAATAGAAAGATAACCCAGTCTTACTATAATATTGTTGTCTGCATATTTTTTCAGCTTCACAAACCTTTGCTGATAATAACTTACACATTTTCCAGGTTGATGACAAATTTGGTGGGAAACCACTATAAAATTTCTTTGATATATGGTTGTTATAGGCATACCTATTACTTGTAATACAGGTTTCTGCTATACAAACTTAAGAATTTGGGTAGATTATTTTTTATTGATTTACATTAAAAAATAAAAAAAATATGATGTAGTTAGTTATTATTCTCAATGTTGTATTATCAAGTAAATTTCTTCCAAGAGAACCCAATCTTGAATTTATAATTTCACATGTCTGGTGACAGGAAGAATTCTTCACAGGCAAGTTTCCTTGTTTTCTCTTTACCATCTATTTTTCTTTATATAATTCTGGTATTGGGGATAGTAGGACATGCTTATATTGCAAAATCATCTCTGAGTTACACCTTCATGTCTCAACATCTGGTTGAGTTGCTATTGTCCATGGTAGGAGTATTTCTGGAAGCCAATCTGACATGTGGATGGCTAGCTATCACTTAAATATCCATAAAAGTGCCCTCAAATCACATGAATATAGTTCATAAAAACACAATGCCATTCAATTTCCCTTAAGTGAGACCCCACACCTGTCTGTAGTCACTCCAACGACTCTCCATACAAGGGAAGGTAAGATATAGTGGGAGTCTGAATGGAAGGAAACAATTGCAGTTAAAATATCTTCCTTTTGAAAATTTTACAAAAACATATAACCATGTGGGCACATTGGCAAACCCCCTTCCCCAGGTCACTGAGAGTGGAGCCTGTGCACCCGAGAAGCCTAGACCGTTAAGCTTTGATGATTTCACAGTAAATCCACATTGTGGTGAAATGGTCCTTGTGATGGAATTACCCTCTGTGTATGTTCACTCTTCATGATGTTGAGTTTTTTACTTGAGATTTAGGTATGTACTAGGCATCCACTAATGCTGAACCCCAAGTGGAGTGCAAGACAGGCCTTTGTCTAGAAGCGCTGGAGGGAGTGAGGTAGGGGTTGTGCGCAGTTTAGTGAGGGGACTTAGTGCTCCCCTCTCCAAGGTGTATGGTCTTGGTGCTGGTGCTGAAAAGACAAGCAATACGAGGTATTGTTCTTACTCTCAGGGAGTTCTGGTATATCTTCAGGCAGAACACATTGCTATAACTATGAAAACATTATTAAGTATCACAGGAGTGACAGATCTGCGTGCTGGAGGAAGTTGGGATAATGAGCTCAATCACATTGGATTTGCAGAGAAGACTGGATGTGAGGTGAGCTTGGAAGGCAGGCAGGACACCTACAAAAGCAGAAGAGGAAAAATGGCACAAACAATAAACGGATGACTGTTCCTGAATCAGCATCTGCTGAGTAATGATAAGAGGCTCTTTGGTCAGCATGAGGTGAGGAGAGGGAGAAGACAGAGGCTGTGAAGTCCAAGGCAAGAGGCACCTCCTAGAGGTATTCCAGAAGTGAGATCAAAGGTAAGAGCAAAATGCCTTTCTTTCTGCTCAGTGAAGACTCTGGGTATGATTCAGTTGACTTTTTAAAGAGTTGGATGAAATAAGAAATCATAATTCCATGAATCTTACCTGTGCAAGAAGAGTTGGGAAAGACCTGAGGGTTAGAATGAGGTATGTACATTTCTATAGGAGGTTATAATGGAAGTTTTGGCAATGGGAAATTGAAAATAAGTGTCTGGGGTCAGTATGAGTGTCATATGTGACTAAAATATTCTGCACTATGGTTCTCCGGTATATTGAAAGGAATGCTTAGGGTCTGGTGAGGATGCTTTGAGCAGGGAGGCTGAGGCTGTATATCTGAGACACCAGCCACTTGGGGATGAGGTGTAACAACTCTGTGTTGACTCTTCACCTCAATCTGAAGTGATGCCCTGGAATTATCTGTACACTGGAAACTAATATAATATTGAATGTCAACTGTAACTGGAAAATAAAAAAATGAAAAAGTACTTAGGATGACTTCTTTGTCCTATAAATAAGAATTTGCTAAAAAATGGGAAAAGGCAAAATTTGAAACCCATAATTGGTAATAAACACACATAAAAGTTTTTAATGTTTTTCTTGGAATGGAAGCTCCTTTCTCTTCACATAAAAAGCAGTTTGTGTTGTGCCTGCACATGGCCTTACTTCGACCATCTACAGACACGCTCCGCCAGGGCCACGACACATCATCGCCCAGAGAACACAAACACTCCCTTCCTTGCCTCCTGAACAGAGCTGATCTGATGTCTGCACATCACTTTTACATCAAAATGGCTCCCTTTTGTCATTATTATGGTTTTAAAATGAAATGCTATCGGAATAAGTATCACTGAGAAAACGATGCGGCTTTGTGATTTTGACTTTCACGTAATCTAAAAGTCCAAAAGTCTTCAATGTTGTTATCTATACATAGTAAACATTTTAATGTACATTTATTTATTTTACTTCTAAGCCACTTTCATAAAAGAGAACCATGCAGCCATTTTAAAAATTTCATAATGAACTTTTATTAGATTGTGATATCCTATATAATAAAAGCCTAATATGCTAAGTGTCCTACCATTTGACCGTTCGACCAGTCACTATGATGTGCACTGACCACCAGGGGGCAGATGCTCCAACCAGTAGGTTAGCTTGTCTGGCAGATCAGGATTGGGCGAGACGGACCGGACATGCCCTGGAGCCCTCCTATAGTCCCTCCCTGGCCCTGATCATGCTCTGTTGGGGTCCCCCGGCCTGGCCTGTGTCCATTTGCAATCCAGGACCCCTTGGGGGATGTTGGAGAGCCGGTTTCGCCCGAGCCCTGCTGCCTGGCCGAGGGACCCCACCGGTGCACGAATCTGTGCACCGGGCCTCTAGTAAGATATATTTTAGTAAAAGGCTACTACAAGAAAGAGGCTAACATTGAAGTCTAATGAAACAGGAAAAATAGTTTTAAGTAGATTGTAATTCATAGCAACTTTTGTGAGTTCACTGTACTTAATAGTTTTATTTCAGGACAAATTAAGTCAGACAAAATTGTTATTATGTCATATAACAATTTCAGGTTTTACTTTTTGAATTGAAACCATAAAAAAAGAAATGATATTGTATGTGGACAGTTCTATTTTTTCACATATTCACTTTAGTCAACATTTTGGACTCTTCAGAGAGTCAAATGCAATCTTTGAGAAATGCCATTGCATTATGCTTCCACCAAGGGCAAATCCTTGTGCAAGGGTTTATAGGACAATGGAGTTCTTAGCTCAGAATGCTGGATATTTTCTCATAGCTCCTGAAGTCAGCTAAAACCTGTTAAGGAAATCATTCCTATGGAGATCCTGCTTAGAAATGTTAACAAAAACCACGATGACAAATTGCCTTTAAAATCTAGGCATGTGAATGTTTACCATGACCAAATATATATTCATGCTTTCTCTTCGAAGAAACCCAATTCCTTCCTTCTGCAGCTTCTAACAATGCAGCCATCTGGCCATGTGGTGATGATAGGATCTCTTAATGTGATAGTATTAAAATGCTGATCCACAGATCTTCTAAAGAACAAATTGTCTCCTTTCCTCTCTCAACCAAAAGGCCTCTGCTAGATTCAGGACCCGGGGCCAAAATTATCTCTTAAAGAATATGGCATTTTCCCCTGACTAGTACTTTAAGCTGTTGAAAAGTAAAATGGCAGTTTATACGTCAGTGTTGCTGTGCCATGGTGCTTTCAGACATTCTGGAACGCAGAGGACTGATGGAATGGCACTGCATTTGTACACAGTTATTATTGCTTTGAAATGACTGCAGCAATCACACAAATGAAATGTAAAGTTTGACTCACACCTAAGAATGTCAAACATCTATGCTTTTTATTGTCAATATTTTTTTAAAAAAATATTTTGAAATGTTGCCTTAGCTGGTTTGGCTCAGTGGATAAAGCATCGGCCTGCAGACTGAAGGGTCCTGGGTTTGATTCGGTCAAGGGCACATGCCTGGCACAATTTCCAGGGTGTCATGCAAGAGGTGGCCTATCAATGATTCACTCTCATCATCGATATTTCTATCTTTCTCTCCCTCTCCCTTCCTCTCTGAAATCAATAAAAATATATTTTAAAAATGTTGTTTTGGGGATAGTAGCTATTCAAGCAGTTTGTGACAAGAGATACAATAAAAGGTATAGAAATTTCTAAATAATGACAGATGTTTTAGCTAACATTCATCAAGGCAATTACCTAAAAAAATAACTAAAAATTAAGGTTGGTACTCAATTATTTATTTTCCCACAATTTTTCTTGTTTATAAGACATTCCGTTTAGAGCAAGAGGGTGCACTTTTATATGTCTGATATATGTTGACCAGATAAAGAACACATAATATTTATTTTAAATTTCCATTTTCAGATCTGCTTTACTGAGATATAATTCGCAAACCATATGACTTACCCATTTAAAATGTAATAATTCAATAGTTTTCACATATTGAGAGTTGTCCAATTGTCACCAAAAGCAATTTTAGAATATAGTCATCATTCACAAAAGAATACATACCTGTCAACCATATCAGTCTTCATTTCTTCCCCAGAACCTCCCCCTAACACTAGGCAACCACTAATACAGGGTGAGGCAAACATAGGTTACAGTTGTATGTGAAATACTGAGTTTATTCTTGTATTATTACTTATTAATTATTGTGTCATTTTCCATATAAACAACTGTACAGCTACTTTTTGCCCTATCCTATATACTTCCTATCCGTATATATTTGCCTATTTTGGTGATTTCATATAACTAGAATCATACAATATGTGTTTATGGTGATTAATTTAACATAATTTAAGAAAAAGTGTATCCACAACATAATGTGTAAAAGTAATTCTATTTGTTTCTATTGCTGAATAATATTCCATTTACTGCATTTTATTTATTCATTTATCTGTTTATGAATATTTGAGTTACTTTTAAGGAAATACTTATTTTTCAAAATCTCCCACAAAGAGCTAAATAAATTTCTGAACTTCAGGATTCATGTCCTGGGATAGTGCAGGCAAAGGAAAAAGCCAAATGTTGGTCAAATACCCAATAGATGGGTTATTACAGACATCATGGATGGCAGTAGAGAATCTTCTAGTCAGTAGCAAATCTTTTGAATCAAGATGATTTCTCAGTTCTCCATTTTGCTTAAGCCAAGTTTCAGAGAGCCACAGAATTCACTAGTGAGTTTCACAGAGACATTTTTTCTTGGGTACCTGGAGCTCATGTCAGTTTTGGAGTCAGAGGAATCATCTCTTCTGGAAGATGAGCAGGACCTCAGCAGGTGGTAAGTGAGATGATCTGTTTGCTGACTCTGAAATACTCATATCTAGAACATAAAGTTCTTACCTATTATCAAGTTCAATATGATAGTTCCATATCTCTCATCCTTCAAAATTTGTTGTACTTAAACTGCTTTTATTTTTTCTTAAATAAGCTCTTATCACTCTCTTGAATGCTTTCAGTTCAAAACTACTTAATCTGAATAAGCATGTTCCAGCAAAGGAATGACAGAGGGAACAGGCTATCTTTGGATCCTAGAGGCCAAGACTAACCCAGATCCCCAGTATCTATGAACAACCATGATAAAAGAACTAATAACATACCACTGGACAAGTAAGCTATGCAGCAAAATACCACCTAATTTTTTTGAATCTTTAAAAATAATCTTACGTTTACCATGAAGAGGAAACAGTCATTGATCAGAATGTTAAAATTCTGTAAGTTTCACCAAGGAGCAGTGGAGAAAATTCCAGACCCATGACTTACCTATGTTGACTCTTTAGCTGGTCCCTGGGAAAAGTGCTCCACTTATATGGCTGGAACATTCTCCCATCTTTGAGGTACATTAGTGAAGAAGTGACAGGAAAAATCACTTTGCCTATAGACAAGCTTAACTTCAAATCCTGGCTCCATCCCTTACTAGTTTATAGTCTTGCTTAGCCATAGAAAAAAAGGGGGATAATAAAATCCTAACTTTGCAGAATTTCTATAAATATTACATGAAATATAAAGAAAGAAAATCAGAGCAAATTGAATGAAATTTTATCAATTTCTGTGTTATAATCTATAAGGATGAACTATTTGAAATTGATGCTCTTAGATTTTTCATTCAAAAATGGCAGTTTCATAAGGTTCAACCTAAATAATTTGTGATAGAATATTTATAAAGAACAGCCATTTCAGAGAATGTAAAATCATTAAAATTTGTCTCCTTACATGTAGCTACTTCCCCTGCTACCAAAATCTTACTTACTTGGTATAAATATTTGTTTCCATTTAATTATGTAAATATTATTTACATATGAAAAGCATTAAATTATTTTTTTCTAAACATTTATTACTTACTAGAGGCCCGGTGCATGAAATTTGTGCACGGGGATCGGGGTGGGGTGTCCCTCAGCCCAACCTGAACCCTCTCCAATCTGGGACCCCTCAGGGGATGTCGAACTGCTGGTTTAGGACCGATCCCAACAGTTGGACATCCCTCTCACAATCCAGGACTGCTGGCTCCCAACCGCTTGCCTGCCTGCCAGCCTGATCACCCCCTAATCACTCCCCTGGCAGCCTGATCGACACCTAACTTCTCCCCTGCCGACTTGGTCGCCCCTAAGTGCCCTCCCCTGCCGACTTGGTAGCCCCTAAGTGCCCTCCCCTGCTGGCCTGATTGCTCCTAATGGCTTCTGCCTTGGCCCCCACAACGGTGGCTTTGTCTGGAAGGACGTCCGGATGGATGTCCAAAAGATGTCTGGTCTAATTAGTGTATTACCCTTTTATTAGTATTTTATTAGTATAGATAACATATATGGCCCTAAAAAGTTATATTATTTTACACGCTTTAAATTATACAGTACATATTCAACCCTGTTTTTTTTTTCTTCTAATATATTTTATTGATTTTTTTTCACGGAGAGGAATAGAGAGAAACATCAATGGGAGAGAAACATCAATCAGCTGCCTCCTGCACACTCCCAACTGGGAATGTGCCTGCAACCAAGGTACATGCCCTTGACTGGAATCGAACCTGGGACCCTTCAATCCGCAGGCCAATGCTCTATCCACTGACCCAAAATGGTTAGGGCCCCCCACTTCTTTTTTTTCTTTTTAGATTATCCACATTTGTAGATATGGCATTAATTCATTTTTCCATCGATTTTTAGAGAGAGTGGAAGAGAGAGGGATATATAGAGAGAAACATCAATGCAAGATGCATCCCTTCAATTGCCTTCCTTAGGAGCCCTGACCAGGGATCCAACTTGAAACCCAGGTATGTGTCAGGTATGTTCCCTGACCTGGAATCGAACCTGCAACCTTTCCGTGCACAGGACCACGCTCACGCTCAACCAACCTATCCACTTCAGCCTGGCTGTTATACAATTTCTGGAATTTTATTTCAATTAATTCTTGCAAAGTCTGTGGTTTAGGTAATATTCACATTTTGCTGATGAGAAAAAAAAAAAAAACACAACCTCTTCGTTTTGAGACATTATTCTTCCCTCATTGCTGTGTTTTCCTGCCAGCCCTAAAAAGGCTCTTGACAGCAGTTTCACTGGGTATTCAGAGTCAGAAGCATTCTCCTCACCACTACCCTCTCCAAAACCTCCTCTGCACTGGTACTGAGGCTGTCCTGGAGGGCACAGAGGCTAGGTAACTGAGACAATGACAGGATTTGGACCACCGGAGCCACAGTATCCACTTCTCCTCTCTCAGCCTTTCTCCACCATGCTAGAGAAGGCAGGACTAGCAACTTCCAGCAGCACTGAGCTTCAGGATAGGCCAAGGTTTGCAGCGCTAGCTCTTTGGACACCGAAAGGGCTGCAGTAACTAACTACATATAGAGAAGTAAAAAAAAAAAAAAAAAAAAAAAATACTTTTTTTTTTTTTTTTTTTTACTATTAACTAATTACAGACTTTATTTGGATTCCACTAGTTTTCTAGGATCCTGTCTCAGAAGCCACATTGCAAAAAATAAAATAAAATAAAATAAAAATTAATAGTGCAAGCCCCAGACTGGGAACGTTGTACAGGATATCTGACCAGTCCTCCCTAATACTGTCGAGGTCATGAAAATCACAGAAAGACTCAAAAAAATACAATTTAAAGCAGAAATGTAGGCATGTCACAAACATCAACCACTGTTTAATCATTATCATTTATAAAGTTTCGGAATATGAATAGTGCTGTTGTAGAGAACTTATAGATTGAAGACAACAGAGCCTCTATTATTAGAAAAAAAGATCGTGCGCCAGAATGAGTAAATGCCAACTTTTATCTGTACAGATCAATCACTTGAATCCAAAACATAATTTCAATTTCTCACTGGTGTATGACAGAATATCTGGGTTGAAAAGCGAATCAGATAATTGCAAAAATCTTTCTCCAGGTATGAAGCAACAACCCAACTTTGACTATGGCATAAGAACAAACAAAATGCTATAGACTTGAGAAATGGAGTATAAATATTGTATGTCTTCAGATTTTGAGAATTTTGTGTGCTAACTCTTCCACTAAGCTTACAGTAAAGATTATTTTTAATTTTTAAAGTAATAGATTAAACTTCCACTGGTTGCCTTTTTTCTTTTCTTAAAGTCATAAAAGTTCACACACAAAAAAATGTAAAAACTGTAGAAACTCATATGTGTAGTCTGGGTAGTTCAATTATTTTAGAGTGGATGAAAAGCAATTTAAACACAAAATTACTAGGAATACATGATAGTGACTCTAATTTTAAAATGCAAATAACTTATCAAAACTGGACTTCTAACTAGCATCTCTCATATTTTTTGACAGCCAAACTCAGAAATAGCTACAAACTTTACCTCTCCGCGATGCCTCAGGCATGCCTGAGCAAAAACTCTGTGCCACTTTAATAGTTAAGCAATGCTGCAATTAGTATATGAATAATGTGTGAAAAACAAAAACAATAGTGACTACTAAATACATATCCTGGGTGATGCTACACAGGGAAGTAAAATGCTTATTTAGAGAATTTAGCCCTCACATGAAGTTGCTAAGGGGGAAAATGCACTTTTCCTTTGGTTGAATAAAACTATCTACATGGATTATGTACATCGATGAAAGGCAGCAGAAGTTGGTGTGTCATTTCCATTGCATTGGGTGTCTAAGAACCACTCTACTTGCCCTGCTCTAGTTCTACCTATGAAGCCATTAGCTCCAGGCAGATATTAGAATTACCATTTCTATGGCTTTGTTTCCTGGGTCCCTTGAGAGACTCATTCATTTAAAATGTTTGAACAGACTGGCAAGTGCTTAGAAATTGCTTTTCAAATAAATAACCATTAAAGTCAAGCCTTTGAAAATGGAAATTTTAAAGTTTGTAGTATCCACACAACGAATAAATCAGTATATAGATAAAACAGTTTAGGGAGAAAATAAATAAAAATATGAGAAGGAACATCTATCATATGGAAAAAGAAAAACGAATTTTTCGTATTTGTTTCTCTTGACAATGATTATGGTTAATTGATGAAATATCCATGTTTCAAGAGACTTTCTGCATAGTGAATACTATTTTTTTTGTTTTGTTTTGTTTCTGTTGGTAAAACTGAAACATCCTGATTTCTGGCTTTTTTTGTCCAACTTGCTTCCTTGAACTTTATTCATTGAAAGCAATGACTTCTGGAAAAACCGCCTTCCCAATGGAGGTGCTAGTTCAAGCTAGCTCGGGCTGTTAAGAAGATATGGCAAATAAACCTGTGCCCTTAAGCTCAGATTGTGGAATTGTGTTCAAAACAGGTGACCCAGCTCTTCAAACGTGATATTCTCTAACCACTCCAAAAAAAAAAAAAAAAAAAAAAAAAAAAACAAAACAAAACAGTGATAGCAAAAAGGCAGGGAGCTGGAGTTTCTGTTTTGTTTTGAGCTTCATATTTTGATGTTTCTGACTTTAATTATAGGTCTCATCATTTATGGAAAACTTTTAAGAAAAAATCATGATAGTTTTCTGGCTGAAATTTAAAATTCCAGCTTTTAGTTGAAGGATACCGTGTGTTGCTTATTTGCTGCTTTTAGAAAGCCTCAAAAAGACCCTCACTCTCTGCAAGGGAACTGTCTAGGAAGGGACAACTTGGGCCGTGAAATTCATTTCTTTGTAATGTTCAAACCTCATCATCATACCACATCAGTTGCCAGCTAACATTTTCCCACTAAAAAGGAAAGCAGAAGAAAGCATAAAAAATATTCTTGGGCTTCAAATAGCTCTTGTCAAATAAATTTAAACTTTACTAGGAATAAACACATAAGAAAACAATAAAAACTTTTCTGAAATGTAATATATCTATAGAAAAATATATAGAGAAAAATGTGCTTTTTAGACTTTTTATTGCAGTATAGAATCATAGAATTTTAGAGCAGAAAGTGCATTTAAAAATAATCTAGTTCAACTTTCTTGGCTGTAAGGAAACTGAAACCTAGATAAACAAATGATGCTAAAATCCCCTAGTTAGTTCATTTGTTTATTCATTCATTCATTCGTTCATTTACTTACTTTACCCACTCTTTCATTTATTCACTTAAATAATATTTACAGGGCAACCCTTTTGTTCTTATTACTGACATACAATAGTAAATAAGAATTAGATGTGGCAATTAGCATATTAAGTCTTATTATCCTGTTCTAGGTGGGATGAAAAGTTAAGGTATAAAATGTTATTTGATTGTGGAATAAAGAGAAGGCTAGGAGAGGATTTAAGACAAAGGAAAGGTAAGTACATTTATTTCTTAAAGTTACCAAGTCAGTGGGGAGAGAGAGTAGGAGTAGATGAGAGGGAGGTGATAAAGATTAGAGTAACTAAAAATTACTACATTAAAATTAAATGAAAAACAAAACAAAATAATAGAATGACCATGAAATGTCAAATAATTAACAGTGCCATCCATCAGCTCCTAGGATTTCTTTTTTCTCTTGGGGAAGGTTCGTGGCATTGATTCTCTTCCACCTGAAGAGGAAGCTCCAAGGAGCAAAGCAGCTGGTGGGGAGACTTCAAGAACTTACTGTTGCTTCTGATGGCCCCATTGAAGGTTATGTCTCCCCACTTGCATTTGCCATTAGTGTAGGGAGGATAATTAGTGGTGACAGTGGAATCTCATGTGAGAGTTCAGCTCAGAGACTGTGAAGAGCTAGGGCACCTTTCCTCAGCAAGTGCTATATGCATCCCCATGACAGCTGATGGCATTGGGGCTCCCGGTGGGGGGTGGGGCTGGGCTGTCATCTGAAGTCTATTGCTCTCTTGAAACCTGGGCTTTATGGTGAACCTCTGACTCTTGCAATTGCAGACAGTAGTATTTCAGGACTTAAGCACAATTCTTAGAGATCCCAGGATTCCAAATTGCTACTCCAGTTCTTTGGGGCACATTGCTGCCAGTGTTTTCAATAGTCAAGAGACCCCAGGTGTGAGAATCAGACAATACCACTTCGATGAGATAGTGCTGATGCTGCTGCCCACAGCATGGGTTTTTATTTGTTGCATACCCCATCTCCACATTCAGTCTTGAAGAACAGAATGAGGGTAGAAAAAGGGAATGCATTTATTTCTTCTCATCTTTCAGACCTCCTCTTAAGTGCTACCTCCTCAAACTGATTTCCTGCAATGCCCCTGCTGTTGTCCTTACAGCTCTTTGCACTATCCTTCACAGCAGTTAACACAATTTACATAAGCTTTATTTGTGTAATTATTTCCTGTCTTTTTTCCCAACTAGAAGGTAGACTCTTGAAGAGTGGAACTGATGTCTATCAGTGTGTACCCAGCATGTATCAGAGTGCACAGCACAGAAAATGTTCCATAAATAGCTGCTAAATAAATGAAGAATGACCAGGTCACAAACAAAGATGGAGAGATCTTGAAGTGTCCATATGAAATGTCCCATTTTGGGCCAACCCTGTGTTATTTTGGGCTATCATTATTGGATCGGGAGCTCTGATATCATAAATCTTGGCATAATGTGGTGGGACCAGCTTTCCCTGAGCACCGAGCTGGCAATTCTCATTCTTTCTGACTCGAGAGTGTCTTGAAATGTTTGTCACTCTGAATATGAACAAGAGGGTAAAGTAAATAAGCAAAAAATAATATTTCTGCTCTTCAGGAAGTATTACATTAGAACATGAGACAGAGGAAATCGTATTTCCTCAGGGAGTAAAGGCATGAATAAAAGTTTGCTTATGAAATATTACCAAATGCACTTTTAAGCCAATTATCAGACAGCTTTGAAATATGAGTAGGCAGGATTACCTTCACGTTCCCTATGGCTTGCTTTGGAAAAGCTTCTTTTCCTTTGAATGCCTGCATGCATGTGTGAGTTCAGGCATATTTTAAGGTGGGTTGGTATAGCAGTATTTCTAAGAGTAGCTTAGATGGTCTCATGGTTAGATAAGTAATAACATAAAAAATCACCAGGGCTCAAAAAGGCACATCTAAATAAAGTAAAGAAGTTGCATTAAATATCTGCATTTGACAACTTAAACATATGCTCTCAAATACCACTGAGCTACTAAGTAGGGAGGCATAACTGAAAACAGAAATTGAATTCACTTTATGTTCCACCTCTTCCTTTAAAATCATCTAATATATTACAGATGCAGAAAATGTTCTGATGTTCTCTACAAGTTTTCTAAAATATCTTAAAAGAGTATACTATGAAAGTGTATGCTAGAAATCATGCTTTAAATACACATTTTTGTTCATATGAGTCTTGTCTATTATGAACTCAAAATGCCTTGACATGATATTATTGAACTTATAATATTTTATTAAGATTATAATAAAGTTTTATTCTAGTAATTATAAAAAAATTTTAACCATGGATTATTGATAGGAATGTGATATTCACTTCTAGGAGTTTAATATATTTGTAGTTGAATCCATAATGTTTTTGAGGATTCTCTCCAAGAGGCATCTAGTGTTGGGCTCAATTAGTGGTTTGGACAAAGCCATAAAGAGTCAGAAGCAGGAGCCAGGATGGATGGCGGGGCTTGGGAGATCTTTCCCAGGAAGAGCGGGGGAGATGCGGTTGACCTTGAGAAGTGGCAAGTTCTCAGGAAGTGCTCTGAGTTTGATGGGTGACGGAAGATGAGATATCATTACCAAGAGCAGCCCATGAAAGGATACAAACAGTGGCCTTGTCTCCAAGAGTAGAGCACAGGTTGAAGCAGGTGACAACAGCTCCATGAACCATACAGAATTTGGGGCCAACCAGAGAAAATCTTTGCAGCACCATCAAATTCTCCATTTTGATATGTGTGCTTCAAATATTACATATGTGGATAGTCTCTTCTTAGTTAAACTTTCTCCATCACAACATAATAACGGGGGATATTAATAGTAGGCATGATGGACTGTACTGTTTCTAAGGTATGTGTATATATAGATAGCATGATCAGGAATAAGAACTTAAGTCAATTAGCTTTACTATTATTGTATCATCATTATAAATACTATTATTACTACTTGGACTCTCAATTTTACCTATGGACTGGTAAATAAGAATGTACAATATGTGATTTAGACAAGGATTTGCGCTTGGCACGATTTGGCCTGGATATCCAGCAAATTAATGTTCTTGGAAAATAGTATTAACTGTGGCCACTACAAAAAAGAAAAAGGAAATGAATAAAAGAGAAAAACCCCACTTTTCTTTGAAAAATGAATGGACCCTATAGGACTGAGTCTAGATTCCAGCCTAATTATCCCCGATATAATGGATATCATCCAATTCCTTTCAGAGGTTGCAAACTGGCACACTTGTCCAAAATTAGCTGATAACCAGCCTGGAAATGTGTTTAGTGTGGAATAGTTTGTACTTTAAGTGAAATTAAGGTAGCATTAATCAATTGAAGGATTTCATATTAAAAATCTGGATTTCTAGCCTTTTTTTACAAAGCAAAAACTCTGGGACAATAAGACTTCATTTCTATGTGGAAATAATTCCCCAGACACTGTCAAGTGTGGTATGTGCCCCTTTGTTCCCTAGTCTCTGCCACTTCCTATTGTATCCTGGACACTGAGGTCTAATGGCAAATGTCCTTTGTCATTGTTGATTGCATGGTAATTTTTTTAATAGTACAGAAATTTGTCTCTGTACTAAGGTCTGTATTAATGAAAAAATAAAAATGCCAAGACTGAGTTTTGAGAAAAATGGCAGAGAGCCCATTTCTTTGTGAAAATGTGGATCTGACCCACATGTTTATCAGGCAAAGTGTGTTTGTGTTTAAAAGAAACAAAACAAAATCATAAAATCAGATTATGAAACAATTAGTCATAAAAATGCTATACTGGTATAAAGGAAAGATGCACTCTGAAACAATTGGTGATCTGTAAAAAAAAAAAAGCATTTGTTTTGGATGGGAGTAAAATAACTAATGATTCTGTGGAATTAGTTATGCATTAGGGAGAATAACTTGTCTGGGCAATTGCTGTTTCCAGATGACAGATTTATTAAATAAAGTCTATTGAGTGCAGCAGAAAGCATGTGTCCTGAACAGAAACAAGCTTATGCAAACAAAATTCTAGCTGGGAAAAAGTTACTTGGCATGTTGAAGCTACTGCTAAAATTTTACTATCTAATTTACATGAAAACATTATTTGTGGCGTCTGCTAAAAGCACAAATTGATGTCTATCTGATAATCTTATTTATCTTATCTATCTATCTATCTACCTATCTATCTATCAACTATCTGTCTATGTGGTACCACCCAGTTAGCTGTATTTGTTCTTTAGTGTTGATAACAATTTTTATTTAATCCAGAATTTTTGGATATAGTGCTCCTGATGGTATACTATCAGGAAGTGACATACCTTGCTTATTGAGAGAAGTTACATAACTTATTGCAGACTGGTTAAAATTAATAAGAGGCAGTGATGTTACTGTGGTGGTTGTTAAAGTAAGACATATGAAACTAATATACACAGTGGCAAAATTTTTCAAGGATGCAGAATTTTAGTTTTTGTAATACATTATAACCTAATTTTATTTGTTTTGGTTCAAAAGTTAAAACTAGACAATGTTATGAACATAGCAATGAACTCCATGAACTCAATATGCTCCTACATCGTGAGCCAAGGTGAAATGGCTGGATGAACTGGATGTGAAGCACTACACAATTCTGGTAGTTTTGGTATAACAAGGTGCTAAAGAGAGTTTAAATTGTTGGAAGACATTGAGTTCTTCATGTGTTTGTGACTGCTTGAAATATTTGGCCATTTTAACTATATTTTTATTGATTTCAGAGAGGAAGAGAGAGGTGGAAACATCAATGATGACTGATCGGCTGCCTCTTGCATGCCCCACACTGGGGATCGGAGCCCACAACCCAGGCATATGCCCTGACTGGGAGTGGAATCTTGACCTCCTGGTTCATAGGTTGATGCTCAACCATGCCAACCAGGATATTTGGTTGCCAGAGAAACACATCTAACCACCGAATCATTATCAGAATGTGTGATTTTATTGGTCCAGTCATCCTGAAATTATGTATTTGGAGAACATCATTTGGGAAAAAAAACAGCCTGGTCCATGTTTATATGCTTAAGTCAGTTCCCCAAATAAAAATGGACTACATTCACCACACCTTTAAAAGACTGATGTTTAAAAATATTTCTCTGGTTGATGTTAAATTGCAAATAGAGTTCATTACCATTTTTCAATTTCTCTCTCTTAATATTTAGATTATGAAAGAAGTGCTACCAATGGAGAGCACAGAAATACGGAGTCAAAAGAACTAGAATCTAAAAAGGATAACACTGGGTCACCAGAATCCTATAACTCTCCCAGATGTAACTACCTTAAATATAGAAAGCATGGGTCTACCCAGGGTTGGCAGTACCTGTGGTTGAGAACAGCTGTTTTTCACTATGGAACGTAATGATATCAAACATCACACATAGCCTGAGGTATCATGGCCGAATTTAGTTTTGCACATTGTACATGGAAAAAGAAAACTTGCCATCAACATCTCTTGTAGAAGAAAATTTTTAGTTTCAGATCAAGGTCTCATAAATATAAATATTTACCAGTGGGCTGTTTCTATTTTTAGAGTATATGGTTTAAAATGTTTTACTTTAAACTGTCTTTTCAGTCTTAGTCATGTTTGTAGTATATTAAATATTTTCATCTCCATTCAATAAAAATGAGTTGCTGATGAATATATGATTATATTACCTGCCTCATCCCTGTGGGCATTTGAGTTTGTGTTTCTGAATGCAGATGTTAATTAAAGCATGAGATCAGGGAGGGAAAGAGGATGTAAAACAAGAAGACATGGGGGACCAGTGCAGGCTCTTTAAAATACTGACCTAGGGACATAGTCAGGGAACTGAGAAAGCACATGGATAGCCAGACAAAGAGCCAAAAAACCAGGTACGTGTGATGCTGAAGAACTTGAGGGCAGACACTGTTGGAAGATGCAATCTGCCATGATCCTGAATATCCTTGTATGTTCTTGCTGGGTATGCCAAAATGGCAAGGCCTGGACTGATCCTTACCAGGGCCATTTCTCAGCCCTTCATTTGCAGAAAATTGTAGTAAAGGATGATGTAATGCCTCCCCTCCCTGGCAAGAAAGCATGGGCTCATGATGGCTCTCTATTAAAGCAGTGAATTCTCCAAGTTCAGCATTCCTTGGTTGTGATGCAGAGTCACCATGTGTCACCCCTGTGGTTCTTGGGAGGCAAGAAGAACTAACACAATCACACCGCTTTTCCAGCTACTGTTGTGCTGTGAGTAAGAAAGTCCTTTTTCTCTGAGCCAGTCTCCTATCTTTTCCCAGCACTCATAAATCAGTAAGCTTATTAGCTTGGAAGTAGGACAAAATCTCAGCCCTCTCTCAGTCCTTGACAGACACTCATTCAAGGAAGGACTGCCAGCATTGCCAACAGGTTAAAAAAAGATAAGGATTGAGAAGGTTCTATTGGTCCTTCATAAACCTGGCAAGAGCAGTTTCCGTAGAGTGCTGAGGGTCGAAGACACAAGTCTACACTGTTTTTAACAATGTGGCTATACATGGAAGTGCAGAGGGTAATCGATAAAGAAGAAATGGGGTCAAAGGATAATTCTGTTTCTGGCAGTGTTTTTTCAGTTATTTCATTGTGATTGGCCTTGTAGGCTTTTGTCTGTGATTCCTGTGGCTGCTGCTCAGGGCTGTGCAGTGTGCTCTGTAGAACTCCAGGGGGCGCCAGCACCCGTGGTTTAGGTAGAAGAGCATAGTTCACAGTAGAACTTCCATATGCCCTCAGAAGGTGAGAACAAAACAAACCTGTATTAGCACCAGAAAGAAAGAAAGAAAGAGGTATGCTTAGCTTTTTCTAATAATTGGACAATTGACTCAAAGCCAGAGAACCTCCAAATGTTTTCTTTTTTTCATGTTTCTCATATCTTCCATTGTATTTTGTGCCCAAATAATTTTCCAATGAAATGTGGATTATTCTACAGTTGAAATATGTCTCTGTTCAGAAACTTCAAAGACCTGTGGTCCCAGGGCCCACATCTGACCTCATCATCAGCCATGGGTCACATCCTTTTATCACCTTCCGTGCTTGTGTCTCCCTCGTGGATCTCACCTTGACACAAAGTAATTCGTTTTCCATAAAATGGCTATCTGTGCCTTTTTGGAGTTTATCTTCTTTTTAAAAAGGTTATCCAATTACCCTCTGTCCCTCTTCAAGTCACCATCAGGCAGTTTGAATCTGCAGGGGCAATGTTCCCCTCACCTTCCAGACAGAACTGAATGCACCTGGAGCTGCTCCAAAGCCCGTTGTGTGGGATGGAGCGCCCGAGCCCAGGGCTGTCAGGAGCGCGCGTTTCTAGGTTGCATATGGTTGGCTCAGACAGTGACAAATCATACTCATGTCAGTGTCCACGTGCAAGGGAACACGTTTCTCAGCTCATAGAACTGTTTGAACCAAGAGCTCTATAGGAGCATCATTTCTCCATAATAAATTCACAAAGTGATCAGAGCAGGTAATCTCTTCAAATTCACTCACTGTACAGGTGTGTTTTTTTATGGATTATCCTGTCTATGAAGCTTCCTTTGGTTTCTCTCATCTGTCTTGCTTCATTATGTCTATTCCTATTGCAGAACATACCCAAGGTTGTCTTTCTTCACCTCACTTGACAATTCAACTGCACGGATGTGACTTTAAAAGCCCAAACCACAAAATATTTGTTGAAAGACTCAACACGCTTAGCTTTTTTCTCTTGGGCGATGACATCAGCGCAGGCTAGTCTGTTTCTCTTTCAGCAGAGGAGGAAAAATAACTAAAAGATGGTGGGGCATTTGGGTTTTCTATCTGCTACTGAGGCTCCATTATTTGAATCCCAGGGGCTCACTGGTAACTACTGGGCATGTTATGGGTGCTCCCAATCACAGGTAACAATGGATCGATTCTTAAAATTGTTCAATGAAAGAGCATGGATAAAAGCTCAAGATTAAGCTAACGCAGTTTGCTAAACATAAAATTATATGCAAACTGTAACACGGGGAGCTAGAAATCTGGGAAAGAAGAGGCACTTCATTTCATAGGCTCCATTAAAGTGATCTTGGCTTAGTGACCGATAGGTCCTCCTGGGAGCTAAGCCAGCCAGCCATCAGACAGGCAGATGGACAGACAGTCATAGAGAGACACTGCCACTCAGTCTTCTCTTTAAGGGCCTCTCCTCCAGAGCTGAGTGAATTTTATTCCAAGCAGGGCCTCACACCTTCAAATGAGCATTACCCTTTTCTCTGTTTATATAGTGGGAGAAAGGTAAGATTTCATTTGAAAAAAAGATTTCTGCTATTTAAAAATAAAAGACTTTGATACAGGGCATACTCAGAGGCTGCATATGAATTATTTACAAATATACATGCATAGCACTGAAATGTCAGTATTCGTTATTAAATACAAGGAGATGGATTATATACATTTCTCTTTGGGACCAAACAAACTTTAAAAGTAGCAACTAAAGCAGGCTAGAGTAGTCAGCACTAATATTTTGAGAACCTTAACATTTATGTTCAGATGTTCTTTAGTTATCTTTAGTAAATCTTTGTTATCATTTACAGTTTCAAACATCTTCTCTCACTTCTGGCTTTTTAGGTTTTATTCCTTTGGATTTTAATATTATTATAATTTCATTTTTTAAGGAATGAAATGAAAATAAATCACCAGATAATAAGAAGTAGTTGAATTCTGGTGTTAAAATCATGTAACTCCTGAAGTTCTTCCGTTCAGAGATGCTTTAGGATCTTTCTTTAAGGTAAATATTAAACCTGGTGGGTGACTATTTGTATTTGCCTTTTGTTGTGTTTCCATACTTGCCTAGAATTCTCTCCAGCTTTGTCCAATTACTGTTTTTTTTCAGTTTTCATGCTACTACTTAAAGAAAAATCACATCTTCTCAAAAATCTCCTTTGGATGTTTCACTTTGTCCATCACCTCCTTTGACATAGCTCTTCCCTCGCCAATGATCCCCCCTTCTCTCATGTTTATCTTTGGAGATAGCATATCACACTGAATTGGAGTTGAGTGTGAATCTCCCCTGCTCCACCCCGTCTCTGCCCCAACCAGCTCTGTAGAGCACCCTGTGGACACAACTTACCTAACTTTTTAAAAATTATTTCTTAAAATATTTATTTTTTACAGATAACATGGTCATTATAATAAACAAAACAAAAAATAATGATATTAAAGACAAAACTGATAAACTCTCCCACTATCCAATAACCACACAATTGTGATAATAAATTATTTATTATGCTTTCCTATATATCTACATGTCTATAGATTTGGATTTCTGTCTCTCTACCACCTAAATCTATCATCCTATCTAATAAAAGAGTAATATGCAAATTGACCATCACTCCAACACACAAGATGGCCGCCCCCATGTGGTCAAAGATGGCTGCCTCCATGTGGACACAAGATGGCCAGCAGGGGAGGGCAGTTGGGAGGGACCAGGCCTGCAAGGGAGGGCAGTTGCGGGGGACCGGGCCAGCAGAGGAGGGCAGTTGGGGGCAACCAGGCCTGTAGGGGAGGGCAGTTGGGGGGGACCAGGCCTGCAAGGGAGGGCAGTTGTGGGGGACTGGGCCAGCAGAGGAGGGCAGTTGGGGGTGACCAGGCCTGCAGGAGAGTGCAGTTGGGGGGAACCAGGCCTGCAGGAGAGGGCAATTAGGGGCAATTGGGCTGGCAGGGGAGCAGTTAGGTGTCGATCAGGCTGGCAGGGGAGTGGTTAGGGGGTGATCAGGCTGGCAGGCAGAAGCAGTTAGGGGCAATTAGGCAGGCAGGTAGGTGAGTGGTTGGGAGCCAGCAGTCCTAGATTGTGAGAGGGATGTCTGACTGCCCGTTTTGGGATCGGGCCTAAACAGGCAGTCAGACATCCCTTGAGGGGTCCCAGATTGGAGAAGGTGCAGGCTGGGCTGAGGGACACACACACCCCTGTGCATGAATTTTGTGCACCGGGCCTCTAGTCTATTAATATGTATATGTATGTACACAAATACAAGAATTTTATGTGGGAATAACAGAATATTAGTGTGTATATTGCAACAGGGTTTTTCACACAGACATCCATATATCTTACTAAATAAATGTTTCCTAAATTTGCATACACACACTATAGTTCTCAATAAATAGGATCATAATACATGTTGGGGTTTCTATCCACAACATATGAAAGTGTGTTTGGGGGGATGGCAAAAGTAGGCTAAGAGAAAGTTTAGTCTTTATGTTATTTTTTAAAAATTAATTGACCCTACTCCTTTCTCTGTCATTTCCATATAAAATCCCTATTCCTTCCATAAACTGATTTTATGATAAGAATTTAACATATGACATATACCCTTGTGTATGTGTGTGTACAAATAACTATGTATCTGCATATAGATCGGGAATTTGGACATTGCTTTATATATACCTTTATTTATATTTTACTTTTCTTATTCAACAATACAGCTTGGAAATTCCTCCACATGTAGTGATATAGCTCCAGCACCGTCTTTACAATGACTGCCTCCTATTCCATGGGTGGAGGTGGTGTAATTTATCCAACCAGTTTATTAATGGGAATCACTTTGCTTCCAGGATTTTTGATTTGTTTGTTTCTGTTGAAGAATGCCATGTATAGATTCTTATTTTCAGTTACTTTTATGGGTTCAGTTTCAAACGTGGGATTTCTGGGTTGAAGGGCACAGTAATTTCAATTTTAACAAATGCTTTGGTTTCCTCTCTACACAGGTTTGAATGATTTAAATACTCCCCAACAATATGTGTGAGCATCCTTTTCCTTACATCCATATCAGTAATATTAATGATCTAATTAATGTACTGATTAACTTGCAGAAGGGACTAACCCATGGCATAAATAAATAGAAGCCTGATGCTCCTAAGACCTCCACATGGAATGTATTCCCCAGATTTTCATCTGTGCAAATTTGCTCTCCAAATTAAATCAACATGACAACAATCACATAATTTCTGGGCACTGTGAGCTGTTCAGTCAACACCACATGGTCACTCTACTTTATCTGTTAGGAGACAAACCTACTTCCCTCTGGACCATGTGGACTGATCCATACCTCAGCCCTTCTGTGAGTGGGTTTGATAAATTCTACTTTAGCAGTTACTCTTAGCATCATCTAACATTTTTTTTTTAAGATAATAAAGTTAGTGACTTTGGGTCTGAAGTTAGCTGTGATACATGCCATGAGGTGGACCAAGGAACCATTCCCAATGACCTGTGGTTAATTTAGGAGATAACTACTCTATGAATTATTAATGACAATGTTAAGAAATTTTTAAAAACAATCAAAGCAGCTTCAAAGTTTAGCTTGCAAAAATCACCATGCAAGTGGACATGGATAAACTTCTGGAGATTGACTTCAAGGTCCAATGGACTCCTATTCCCTGTAACCTTAAGTCAAGCAATTGTTAGCACTAAGGCAGGTTGTATTTTTTGATAATTTGAAAAGGGGTGTTAATAATGCAAAAGTTTCTATAAATATATGCCATGATTCAAAGTGTATTTAAATGCAAAAATATTCTATAGTGGGTTTAATTGATATAATTTCAGATACATCATCTGAGCTCTATATTAATGCCCCTGAGAAAACTAATCTTGAATTATTTTAAGTTTTTTGGAAGCCCCACCCCCATAGTATAGGACTTTGCCTTTTATTTGAGTCTGCTTGCCTTCTTTTTTTCCTTTCTACCTTTCTTCTCTTCTTTTTTTTCTTTCACCTTCCTTCTTTCTCTTTCTCTTCTTCTCAACATATATTCCTGCCAATCCAGTTTCTGTTCAGCATAAAATAACCAATTTATCAAAGAAAAATGAGGTCATTCTATTCCAAAGCCAAGAACAACTTGACTTTAAGAGGTCAGAAACTATGTCCATCTTCGTTGCCATTATAGTAAAATGACTATTAAGGTAAAAAGACATAATTATGGAAGAAAATTCAAATTACAGAATATCATCACAAAATTGGAACTCAATATGAAGGGGTTTTTATAATGCCTACAGTTTTTCTTCTTTTGTGCCACGAATGTAGTATCTTTCAGTACATTGTCTCTGAATTTACACAGATGTGTCTGTTTTTCCAAATTAATCAGGCTTAGGGCTCAGGTGTGCACCTACATGTCCCTGTCAACTTACTTCCTGAAAGCAAAGGCCCAGAAATAGCAGAATGTGTCCTCTAATCACACCCTCTTTGAATTACCAAGGACTTGCTTTTCTTTTCTATAGAACTGACAAGCGGTTGATTCTCTTTCTGACTTGCAAACCACACATGAGATATTTCTCAACCATGACCATGGCTTTTGTGATTTCTGGAAGATTGTGATCATCAGGCTACAGTAAAATGGGATGGCAAATTAGGGTTTACAAGACTAAAAATACTGTTAGTAATCACAGCTTGGAGAACAAAAGCTGGATTTAACCAGGAAGCAATATTGTTCTAAAAGATGCCAGATTTTTAGAGGAAAAAGAAAAGGCAGTATATCTGTCTAATCCTCAGATGGAAGTCAGGGGAAAATGCTATGAAACATGTAATTTCTTAGAACACGTGGAGTAGTTAAATTAGAAGGAGCTAAGAGGTAAAGCAGAAAAAGGATGAAACAAGAATGAGAGAGTTGATGGAAAATTGTTGTGGAAATAAATTGTCCATTCATTTCACATTTTCATATATTCATACATGAATATTGTTTATTATAAATTACTCAAGTTTTCTTGGGTTTTGTTTTCAAACAAATGATGTGATGACAATTTTCATGCACTAGAGGAAGCCATTATTTCTGTAACATCTTAAATGTCTTGTGGAGCTTCATTTTAAGCAATCCTCTAAAATGTTCACGGTTGATTAACTTTGAAAAGTGCTTTCATAAACTAAAAACCAAAACAGACTTTTCCTAAGCACGGTAAGCCTCCCTTCAGTTTCCAGATGCATGAACAAGGCTCGAGTCCATTTTTTGGCTTTTACTCTTTCAAAGAACTTCTCTTTAGATAAGGGAGCTCTGCCTATATGAAGAGTGAGAATGGATTATGACAAACAGAGGAAAAAGGGCATCTTTGAAGACACATTTACTGAAGGAAGAAAAATAGTCAATAAAACTGAGCTGTCATAAGAATAGCTTGAAGCTTGTGGCCTTGATTGATGAATTCCCTTCGTGGTTACTAAGGTAAATCCAAAATACACCCCTGGTTCTTTTACTTCTTAGGTAATTCAGACAATGTGTTTCACAGACCAAACATCAGAACAATAGCAGACTGCTGAGCTAACAGAACGCCTTGTTGAAGGTCAGTGTAAAAAAAAAATAAAGGCCCCAAAATTATGCTGTTCTCACAAATTAGGCAAAATATCACTTTTTTCCAACACTGCACTGTCAACAAGAATATGTAAGTGTTTGAAAAGAGTTTTAATATTGGAAGGAACTTTTGAGCTCACAAAGACCAAGCCACTGGGGAATATGTCATGATAAATGACTAACCTTAATTTTAGTATCAGTTATTTTAGCTTGCATCTACCTCATTTAACTTATCCATGTTATCAGACAAAAACTGCAGTAACCAGAGAGTCTTCTTTGGTACAGATATATCTATTGATGAATTTACAGTTAACAATACATGAAAATTACAGTGGTTTCAAGATTACATGACTACATTCTCTTGTAGGATGATAATGTGATTGTGTGGGAACAAATGAGTGACATAAATAGACGATTGGGTCTGCTATGCAATTAGAGAATGACTCAGTTTTAGCTATTTCTCACTTAGCATCCTCTGTCTGACCTCCTTTAATGTCTACATAGCTTCCAGCTAACAACTATATTGCAACTCAATTCACGTAATCAAAGGAAATATTTTGCAAAGAATTTATTTTGTGGGCTTATTTTTAAATACATTCCTGAAAAAAAAATCTTTAAAAAATCAATGCTGTTTAATACGTTTTCAATGGCTGCTCTGGACATGAATGATACCTGTTAAATGTTTTAGAATAAAATTAACAAAAGCATCTTCTGAAGTTGGATTCCATGTATTACAAGGAACTCCATTTTCTTCCCCTAGGGAAAATATTGGCTCTCTCAACAAACATTCACTTTGCAACTTTATACAAAAATGAGGTGCTCTTCCTCAGGGGCATTAGGAGTTTTAACTTTCATGACAGAATGTCAACTCTACTGTCAAAAAGCCTGAATGCTAAAGGATATTAAGCTACCTTTAATGGGAGATAGAAACTTCCAGACTCTTTAGTTACAAACAAGGCTTGGGTCACAAACTCAAGGTACCAGAGTGAAATGGCCTGGAAAGAAGAAACTGTAGAGAGTTCCAGGTTTGGGACAAAGGCGAGGAGCTCTAGTGAAACTGGCAAAGCTGGCAGAAACTATAAATGCAAATACTTTAATTCTCTAGAAAGTGAAAATATACAGAATATGAAGAAGCATTTTTCAAGAAAATCTACTGAAACTCAGAATGGAGTCTGTGGTATTTATACCACACCCCACTTTCTCTTTTCCACTGCCTGCATCCTCCCCCCAACCCCTCCAGCTCAACTGGAGAGAAACTCCATTTGGACTCCTCTCCCCGCAGCTCACAGACAAAGGTTACTGATCTCACTTAGAGTCAGAGACCGCCAGCATTTCTCATCTCCTCCAACTCCAAATTGAAGAGGCTGAATTCCTGGAGAGGGAGGCCAGGAAGTTGGGGACTTCTTTCCTCCATGGAGGCCCTATCCAGATGCTACCCCAGATGTGACAGACCGAGAATCCTAGGGCCATGAACACTCTCATTTCCACTTACTCAAAGAGCAGATGTTCCTCACTGGGAGGAGAGCCAAGGAAACCAGAGGCTGCTTTGTACCCAGTGCACAGGGCTCGGAAGGGTTGCCTGGGCGGAGAGGTTCTCTGTAAGAAAAGAGCTCAGAAACTCTCCCCAAAGGACTGAGATTCTTTAAAACAGAGTTTAGGGAAGTTCAAGCCCAAGGGCACTCTTAGAAACAAGAGCTCCTCTTAAGAGCAATAAACTAAAACACAGACCAGCTAATTTAGAGAGAGAACAAGAAGGCATAGCTAAGAATCTTCAGTGGGTCAGAACAAAATTCAAAACTGGTTTCAAAAACAACACCTGCCTAAATGTAAGTAGAGTAGAGTGCTGAGCAATTTATACTCCAGAGCTTTGTTAAAGGCAATAGAGCAACCAGTTAGTAAACAGTGGAGTCAAATAGGCGGGGCTGTAAGACCCAATGAAGCAAAAGAAAGATCAGGGAATGACACAGTCAGAGAGGCTTGCTAAGACCAGTGTCTTTCTCAGTGACTGTGCACAGGCCCAAGGCCGGGCATCGCTGAGGAGTGGCAAAAGGCTTAACCTGTGATGGGGAAATAGAATTCACTAAAACAAACTGTCCAGAATTAAAAAAAAATTTTTAAAAAATCCAACAAAATAAGCTTAGGAGAAGGGGGAAGGGAAATCAGTTGCCAGAGTTACTACGTTATCTAAATATCCAGTTTTCTGAGCTTCTAAGAGGCAGAAAATATTTGTTTATGTTTTTTCATGCAGTTCAGAGATTCTGGAAGAGTAGTCTGCATATTATAAGACCCCGTCAATGCCAGCTGGATGAGTAAATGTAGGCATTGCCATTGGAGATGACCAAGGGCTATGTTACTTTGGCTTGATGGTACAGCCATGTCAGATCTTAATAACATGTATACCTATTGATGCTATAACAAGATATTTATAACATATAATCTCACAGTAATTTATTTTAAAAAATTTAAAATCTGACAATAATTTAAATATGAACATGTGACAATCTTAAACTCACTAAAAACAACGAAAAAGCTAAATATCTTGAAAATTTTCAATAATACTAATTTAGGGTTTTCAATAATACTAATTTATGGATTAGTAATACAAATATTTTACGCCTCAAATAAAAATAATCCTACAGTGTAGAAATTGTATCTTTTATTTCATTTTAATAAAATTATTATATTGAGGGAGGGGTTTACTGGGATACTGAAAAAGTGCTGTAGTCAATGAACTAGAAGCTGATGAATTTGGGCTTAGAGTTGGCCTTGCTACTAATTTACTCTGTAGACCTGAGCAAGCCTTCCCTGCATTGCTATTTTGTTTTCTCACCTGAAAAGTGAATGGAATGGGCAATATATCTTCTTGGGTTTATTTCAGCTCTTGGCTTCTGTAATTTCACGAATAGAAGTTCAGTGAGTTTGGCAGGAAAGAGAATACTAGTGCATTCTGTTTGTTTAGCATATGGCATAAATACACTCACCAAGTGATATTTGATCTTGGTGCTACCAGTGGGTTCTGGCAAATGACTGGAGCATGGGTGCTGCTGGCATCTATGGAGCAGAGGCTAGGGATGCTGCTAAATATCCTTCAATGTATAGGACAGCCCCTTTAAAAAAGAATTATCTGGCCTAATACAACATAGTGTCCAAGGTTGAGAGACCCTGCTTTAGAAGAATTCATCCCGGTGTCTAGTTAAACTACCTGAGCCATTGCAGACGTACTAGCAGGCTGTCTGATGAATGATTATATTAAAATTAGAGGCGGGGTGCATGAATTCGTGCATGGGTAGGGTCCCTCGGAGTGGCCTGCGGAGATTGGGCCCCAGCTCATGCCCCCAGCCTCGCAGCTCCAGCTTGCACCCCCAGCCTTGCGCCCCCAGCCTCGCAGCCCCATAGCCCTGCCTGGCGCCCCGCCTTGGCCTGGCTCCGTCTGCTCACCTGCTCCACCATCCTGCTGTGGTCCCGCTTTTGTCAGGGTCCATCAGGGCCAGCAGTGCCTCCACTGTTGCCCGCTGACAGCGCCGTGTCGCTGACGCCCACCCTGTTCTGCGCCACCTCTGTGGTCAGCGCATGTCATAGCTACTGATCGACTGCCCCCTGGTGGTCAGTGCCCGTCATAGTGAGTGGTTCAGTGGCCTTAGCATATCATTAGCATATTACGCTTTGATTGGTTGAACGCCAACCAGCAGACAGGACACTTAGCATATTAGGCTTTTGTTATATAGGATGTTTCAACCTGAGACTCTAAGTTGTAAAAAGAAAAAAATGCTATCACTTTTAACTACTTTTCCTGGGAGTTTGGGAGAACTCATTAAGAAAGACGTGTTAATGCAAACAAATAATTCTACTAAAAAGAAATCAAAATTATGTAGCCAAATTCCTTAAAGCTTAAAGGTATTTTAATGAGAAATTTCATTTGTTGTCAGATTTTCTTGACAGACTTTCTACTCAGAGAAAAATTATAATAATAGCAGGAATTGTATGAAATTTGAGACTCAAAGCTAGTCTGAGCTATTTAATAATGCATTCTTCTGTCAAAATAAATTTTAAAACAGTTAAGAAATGGTATGAACACCCAGGTTTAAAAGTACACTCAGATCTATTCATCCAACTGTATTTATAGTGGTAAAAATCTCAAGACTATAAATACCTCATTATGTATTTGACTCAGGCTTATGTGCTTAAATAATAAGCTCTTACTTTGGGGGCTGGGACATGGAGATTACTGGATGAGCACTTATCAGAGTACCCACATTTCCTTTAAAAAATAATCAGGTTAAAAAAAACACCCAGAAGGCTAATATACAATTTTTTTTTTCAGAATGGCAAATCAGAAAGAAAATAAAATTATATAGCTTTATAGGAGAATGCTATTTAGAAAAAAGATAAGCACTTTTCATATTTGCTACCTTTTGAAAAACTGTTAAGTGTGACTTTCAGGGGGCTCCTGACTTCCTGGCAGATTGTCCCCATTTGGCATAGTTGTCATATTCTGACTGCTTCAAACTGCTCTTCACTAAGACTTCTCATTTCAGCTGGAAAATGAATGCAGCTCCCTATCGAAATAATGACTAAAAATCATTGTTTGATGCTTAAGAACAAACAGCCATACTGAGCCCCACACGCAACACCCTGAAGGCTTTCCAAGCCTGAGATTGTCCGTCAATAAAATTCTTAAGTGGCATATTGAATTCAGAAACCTTGGTCCACTGAGGTACTTAGTTCTAAGACACAGCAAATTCATAAACTGTACTTGTAGCTCAGCAGAAAGGGTACCAAGTCAATTAAAATTAAATATGAAAAACTTGGCTACTAATGTGGATCAGGAAGAAATGAGTGAAAGAAGCAACAGTTCATGTAGAACAGAGTGCCCCAGAGTTGTGAACAGAATACAAAGCAATAAAATACGGGACAACATTGCTACAGGTTCCTCGGATTCTGTTGTGATTATTTGTAAGTAGGTTTAGATTTGGGATGATTTTATGAAACTAAGTTTTTAAAAGTTAAACTTTAATAATGATGATATTATTGAAAATACAGTTCTTTTTGGGGAGAATTTTTTGAAAATGAATTAAGTACATTTCCCTTGACTCTTTGGACTACTCCTGTATGGCTATTTTGATCAAGTTTTCTTACACCCTGTCCTGGTCAGCCATCTATATAGTTCACCTCTATTTCCCCTTTGATAATAGCTGCCCCTCAGCAACGTCCAACTACAGACTCTGTTTCTTCCTCCCATCCTAGAAATCTGCTCCAAATCAGAAAAAGAGTAAGGAATGATAAGTTAAGAAACTAACCATGGGATACTTTTTGAGAGATTAGAGCTGATTTGTCAAAGGGATCCTGAAATTTAGGTTTAGAATCATGGACAATTTTTAACATTTGTGTCAGTTTCATTGATTGTGAACTATTGTGGGGAAACGAATCTTCTACTATGCCTTTCATGTGTGCTTAGATGTTTCCCCTTTTGGAAAGAATAGGAAGAACCACAAAGACAGGATGAATCAGCTCAACCTCACTGAGTCATCTGACACTGGAAAGGGCCAAAGAATTAAGAAAGGAAGTCAGATAGTTTTAAGTCCAAATTTGAGTCCATTGTGATTGGTGGGGGATGGGAGGAGAGTTTTCTTTCACCTAAGAGGATTCAATGATTATCTTAAATTTGGCTATAAATTTAGCATTTCTAATTGTAGATCAGCAATCCAGATTCCAAAAATATAAAGTTTAGAGAAGACCTCTTTGCCCTTCACTAGGCAGATTTTTGTGCCCCAACTTCAAATGGGAGACTTGTTAATACAGGAGCTGCTTGGATGACAACTTTGACCAAAGTATAGCTGCTGACACTGTTCACTCTCCATTTCTCTCCTTTTACAATTTATAACTGTGTAATTAGAGATCAGTATCGGCTAATGCCTGAATTTTCCAACACATCTCAGTACTGAATTTGCAGAGAAGGTATCACTATTAATTACTTTCCACCTAATCCTTTTTGTTTACCCCAAAGATTTTTAGCCATCAACTAGTATTCTTGACAAGGGATCAAATCCCCTAAGTAGCAGACTCAAAATTATTTGCTTAAACCAACAGATCCAATTAAGTCTGTTGAATGGACTCTGCTTTCCTTGTGCGGTGAGGCTCTGCCAGTTCTTCAGGTTCTGCTCATCCTATCTAATAAAGAGGGAATATGCTAATTAACCATCACTCCGTCACAAAGATGGCTGCACCCACAGCTGAGGCCAAGTTCCCATAAGGAGTCTTAAGAAGCAATCAGCAGGGACCTGAGGCTACGCCCTCCCCCGCCCCTGTGGGGCTTGACAGGGGACCTCAGGAGGGCAGGGATTGACAGGGGATCTCAGGCCACACCCCCCACCTGGCAGGGCTTGACAGGGGACCTCAAGGTGTGCTTCCTGTCCTGGTGCTGGGCTAGGGGACCTCAGGCTGCTCCACCCGCTCAAGTGCCAGGCCAAGGGACCTCAGGCCTCGCCCCCCACCCAGCAGGGCTTGATGGGGGACCTCAAGGTGCACTTTCCGTCCTGGGTCCTGGTGCTGGGCTAGGGGACCTCAGGCTGCTCCCCCGGCCCCAGTGCCAGGCCAGGGGACCTCAGGCCACGCCCCCCACCCTGGCACCAGGCCAGGGGACCTCAGGCCGAACCCCAGCGCCGAGCCAGGGGACCTGAGGCTGCGCCCCCCTGCCTGGCAGGGCTTGACAGGGGACCTCAAGGTGCACCCCCAGTGCTGGGTCGGGGGAACTCAGGCTGCAACCCCCGCCCAGGGGGGACCTGAGGCCGCACCCCCTTGCCGATGGGGCTTGACAGGGGACCTGAGGCTGTTCCCCCTTCCCAGTGCTGGGCCAGGGGACCTGAGGCTACATTCCCTGCCAGGCGGGGCTTGACAAGGGTGTGACTAGCCGGGTCTGGATCTATCCCAATCGGGGTGGGGGGGGGTGGCTGGGTCTGGGTCTCACGAGATTTTGAGGTGCATGTAGGTGGGCGGGGACTGGACTCTGGGTCCCGTGGTGTGCCCCAGACTCTGACAGGAGGAAGATTTTCATATACATTTTACTAATTTTCTTTCATCTCTGACACTTCTATTATAGAGAAAGGGCAAATAGCAATATTAAATTATTTCCTCTAATTAATCCCCTTTTAATGTGTGCGAATTTCGTGCACCAGGCCACTAGTTATATATAAAAACTTCTCCATCCCATTTTCAGCTTCTTTTTTTTTTTTTTTCTTCTAGCAGAAGTGCTGGCATGCATCTTACCTCCAGGAATAGCTCAGAGCCAATGCTCTCAACTTAGTCATGAGAATTACACTGCTATCTTTTTTGAAAATGCTCTCCCCCGATCTCTGTGATCATGACCCTATAAGAGCTAGGCAGTTTCAATTCAAATGAAACATAGTGCCTTGTAGGACATAGAGGAAGGAGCATATTACACAACCGTAGGTGCTCACATTCTAAGCCACAAGAACTATATATCTACAAGAACATCTCTTCTCTTGAAAAAGAAGCTTTTGTATGTAAAGCTTAACTCCAGTATATTAAACTCATGCTTGTACACTTCTTGGGTTGAAAAGGTTTTCAAACAATGACTATAACTTATAAAAATGGTACAGAAATGTTACACAATTTTCATGATGGGAAATAACCCACTAGCAGGAGTTATACAATATGTTGAAAAGAATCCTAGAGAGCTCCTGCGTGGCCTTTTATTTCTCATCATACAGTTCTGTTTCTGAATCTTTTTCTCTGCCAGTTTTGAAATATAAACATGGTTTTTTCCTTTTTAGATCATTGATCAGATTAATTAACCTGTTGAAATGAGCAGAATTGGAATAGAGATGTGAGCTCTGTGTATTTTATTAACAGTCCATATTAACCAGTACGGATTTTGCAGAGGAGACCTCTTATTTAATGAATTAGGAAACTCCTGTTCTGAGCACGAGTCCATGAGCCTGATTGCCTGCTTTCTCAGACCATATCCCGGGTTGCATCTACTTACGGAAGCGCAAGCTGTGTTTTCGGACTTGTCTTCCACGAACCCAATCTGGCAGGGTGTCCTCTGATTCTGCAACCAGTAGTCTGTAGACTCGAGCAGGCTATTGCTGCAAAGCACCTGGGGGAACCGAGAAACCTTCTCAGTGCTATTCGGCAAGGCGTTCTGTTTAAACAAGCAGCTCTTTTCGGAGGAAACTTGATGTTTCCTTTTCCTCAGAGTCTCTGGATGTTAGAAAAATAAACTTGCAGGAAAATAGCACCTCCAGACTGTGTAAAATATCCAAGCAGGAATTGATGTTAGAGGAACACGTTGAAGTTGATGTTAATACTGATGCTTCCTCTCTCATCAAATCCAGCATCTGAAAACCACAATGCATGTGTGACTTGTGCAGAATTTGCAGTCAAATGCTTATGGTGGGGAATGGTTCAGTTGGCAACGGAGATCAAACTTTGCTTTAGTGTAAGTGCTCTTTCACTGAATATTTTCAATTAAAAAAAAAAAAAAAGGAATGTTTTTCCTTTCGGTGCAATGTTGCTACTGAAATGATCATTCTTCAGTTCTTCAGCTTTGCTAACTTATCTGGGAAATAGGGCACCATCCTTCTAGACCACCTATAGTACTATTTTAAGTTTAAAAATTATCAGGAATGAGTACAGTGCCCCACAACCATCATTTTCCCATTTAGAAATAGTATGCTAATGCAACGCACACTTGAATGCATGATTTAACAAAACAAAATATGCTGTACAAATACCTTATTCCTGGGCTTGGATTAAAGCAAGGAATAAAAATTGTATTTCTTAGCCAACACATTTTGAAGATGCAATCTCATAAATAATCATTAGATTCAATTTCTTCCATGTCTAAATACTACCTAAATATTTTATAAGATTTTCTCATCTTGTGTAAGATTTCTGATGCTCTTCTGGTACCCTTTATTTTATTAGGACACATGTCTGTTAATATTTGACTAGTACCTTTACTTCAGCAATATAACAGATTTAATCAGTTTGGTTAATGCCAGAAAAATAGAATGACACTTCAATTACATTTCATTTGTGCAACAAAGGTTTGTCATTCTATAAAGATAAAAATACACTCATTTTTGTCTCTGAAGAGTGAACTAACCAAATGTATATCTGACACATTTTTCTATAACATTTTTTGTTTTAGCCAAGTGATATTATTACCTTTAAATCTTTCCCCACTCAATGTTTATTATTACCCAGAGATGACAAATTTTCACCATTCTTTTCCAGAACAATGTAAAGAGACACTTTGTGGATGAGCAGGTAGTTGAAAGATGAACTTGGGTTGTTACTGCAGACTGAAGCTGGCACTAGAACTCAGCTCACTTACAGGTTTTCCCTCAACTGTGATTCTTAAAGTGTGAGCTTGGACCTGAGGGGTCCCTGAGATCTTTCAGAGGGTCCAGTGGTGAAATGATTTTTATAATAATAGTAAGATGTTATTTTCCCTTTTCACTTTCAAGGTCTCATGAGCACTCGGTGGGGCTTTTCAGACTCCACATGGCCTGTGACAGTGCAACAGAATGAATGCAGAAGCAAATCTCCTTAATTCTTCTCACTAAAATGTTTTGTTTTGGAAAACAGATATATTACAAAAAATGTGTGTTCACATGTAATGTGCTTATTTATGATTCTTTTACAATTATTTTTAAAATAAATAATAAGTTGTTTTTTAAGTGGTATTATTATTTAAAGTTAAATAAATAAACATAAACAACCTTTTAGCTTTAATTTATACTATATAATACAGAAGTATCAATTAATATAACCCATATAAGCAAAAATTTTGTGAGGACCCCAATACATTTTTTTAGAGTGCAAAGATATTTTGATTCCCCCCCAAAATTTGAGAACTATTGCCTTAAGTTAATTTATTTGAAGTAAGAAATAGTCTCTCAGTTCACCTCCCCACTACCATTCCCTTTCATTTCCAGCATAAAGTAAGAGTTGAAGAGCATGGGCATAGGTGGGCTAACTGGGTTGAAAACCTAACATGCTCGTTTGCAGCAGGATTAACTGGGGCAGCTGATGTAAATTCTGAGTTTCAGTTTTCACATCTGGAATAGAGCTAATAATGCGCCCCTGGTGGGATCATTGGGGTATGCAGTGAGTTGATAAGTCATGCAGATGGCAGGTTATTCTTTCAATACACGGTTTTCATTGTTACTATTTGAGACAGACTACAAAGGAAAATAGAAAGTTGGATGCCTTCATCTGAAATTAGTGGATTGAAAGCATTTCAGACGTGTGAAGACAATTTTTTTTTTTAGCAAATATTCTCATCAAAGGTGTAATTTTAGTTCTGCATTTTGTAGTATTAATATTTTTTTACTATTTTATTTGCATGTTTAGAATGTGCTGGGAAATGGGCTAAATGTTCATATACATACTAGCTTTAAATTTAATCCTCATTGCAATGCTATAAGGTAGAAGTTATTGTAAAGGTTAACTTATTCACAGAAATGGTTATTTTGAATATGATCTTGAGGCTCAGAGATATTGAAGTTCCTGCCAAGTGCTCAGAGCCCAATTTTGGGTCTGGATTTGAAGACACCAAGGCCTGTGAGTGAAGTCATGTAACAACGCTGCCTCCTATAACCCATACCAATGGGTCTAATTTGGGATGTGTTTCGGATAAGTTATGTGCATCTAATTTTTGTAAATGTAACTACATTTTCCTATGGACTTGCATTTTAAAGTTTGTTTTAGTTAATGAAATGCTGAGGTGATATTTTTCCTTAGGAAGGAGAAACTTTCTGTGATATAAATTATAACTGAATTCATCCACTTGGCAAGTATTTTACTTTCGCAAAGGAAAGCATGCCTTTGCATCTGTTTCAGTTAACATTAACCCAAACTTAATGCCATTATGTTTCTGCTCCTCACCTTGTTTTGAGCTTTAGAATTTGGAACAGCCATCAATAAAACAAAGCCTTCATGGCATCATGAGAACATTAGAGATTTAAAATAGAGGCATCAAATGAATATACTAGTTATTAGTACTTTACAATACAATTTAATAAGTCCTCTGCCTAGAAACACTTCTTAGCTCAGTCCTCAAAAATTAAGCTCTGGACTTCAGTTTTTTAAAAAATTATTATTGGTTTTAGAGAAAGATGGGGGGGGGGAGAGAGAGAAAGAGAGAGAGAGAGAGAGAGAGAGAGAGAGAGATTTGTTGTTTCACTTATTTATGCATTCATTGGTTGTCTCTTGTATGTGCCCTGACCGGGGATGGAACCTGCAACCTTGGCATATCTGGACAACTCTCTTACCATCTGTGCTACCCGGCCAGGGCCTGGACTTCTTCTATATTCTAATCTCTTCAGGGCACCATAGTATCATGGTTGCAACAGAAGAAAGCAACTGTCAGTTATCAGAGCATACAAATTATTCTTGTCCTCGGTCAGCCTTAGGAGAAGAACAGAGTTCAGAGGCAACACGTTTGGGTCTTTCAGAAAAGTGCTGAGCTGGGTCAACACATTTTCCTTGTGAAACACAGAGAGGCAGAGAAGAAGACACCAAAAAGCATCAGCCTGTGAGGTGTCCCAAGCTGTGAAAGAGACAGTCTCATGACGTGACTGAGGTAATTGCTACCTGTTGGATTTCTTCTGGGAAATAAGCAGAGAAAGAGTAATCTGTTGAGTCTTCTATTTTAAGGGTATTTTTGTACCTATCTTTAAAATAAATAATAACTAAAACTATATAAAGACCTGTCTCACCCTATCCTAGGAGTGAGGAAAAAGCCAACAGTCTATGGGCCTGCTTACTCAGTGGAAAGTGCTAGAAAGACTTTGCATTGGCGGTTCTATGTCCCGGGTACTGAGTGTCTTCTCTAAGGTGCACCTGTGCTTTAAAGGAAGCCCACATGGCAGAGCAAGGAAGTGGAATTGGAAATGAAACTAAGTCTTTCAACACTTAAGAGATGTTTTGAAAAGAGCATCTTTGGTGAGAGTACTCATTCACCGTATAACCTTAAATTTTAAAGTTTATTCATCATAACTTAAAAAATAGTATACCTGATCATATTAATAATTTAAATGTTTTCTCATATATTTTATAAATATTTAAAGATTGTTATTTAAAACTTTTACTCTTGCCCTAGCCAGTTTGGCTCAGTGGATAGAGTGTCGGCCTATGAATCAAAGGGTCCCGGGTTCGATTCCAGTCAAGGGCACATAAAAAAAAAAAAGACAATTAGATCTTCAAAATAAATTAATTAAAAAAACCTTTATTCTTTAATTATTGACCAAATAATAGTAGATTTATTGAGAACTTTCTGGGATAATTCAGACGTACGAGGTAGAATTTAAGGGCTAATATACTTAATGTGCTTAAAAACAGTGCTTGGCTCATAGCAAGAGCCCAATATACATTGGCTAATGTAGAAATGATTATTCCCTGTGCCGAGGCTTAGAAAAGTAAATAATTTGTCCAGTTAGTGGGTAACTAGGATTTCAGTAAGGTTCTCTGGCCCCAAAGCCCTCATTAGGCTGTGCTCCATTGCAATAGGTAAAATTATATAATTTCTCATTCTTGGGTTTTACCAAATCCCAGTCTATGCATTTATCCTCCCCTTCTTCAGAGCCTTGGTCTGGTGGTTGGGAGGGCTGAATTCCAACCCCAATTCTACTGTCTGTGTGGTCAACTTGCCCACTAGGTCCCAGCCTCAGTTCGCCCTTTGTGAAGAATTAAATAAAGTCATCTAAAGGTCCCTTCTACACATAACATCCAGTAATTCACCCCTTCCTCCTCCATTCGCTCACCCTTCCTCCCTTTTCCCAAGCACATCATGAGGCAAATAAGCAAAGGGAATAAAAATGCAGGCTTCAATAAACCACTTAGCATCATATGTAAAGCAATTATAACCTGTGAAAAACTTTTGGTTTAACGGTTAGACAAACCATTAGAAAAATAAAAATGCTTGAAGGAAGAATGTGTGCTTGAGAATTTAATGATTTTGAAGCTTTATGAATATAATCTCCCCACTGAGAGCGTCACTTTCTGAGGGGGAAAGAATAAAACTCAGCAGGCTCTCAATGGCTCATTTATTTATCTGCTATTTTTAGTTGCAGGTTCACTTATTTCAAATGAAGAGCTAATAGTGAACGTGCTGTGCATTCACAAGTTTGAAATAATAATGGCACATATGCTCTTAAAATCTCATGAACGTCCTAAGTGATAAAGAAAAAAAATCCTTCTGCTTTATTTTACACATTTCTTTTTTATAGAGATGACCAAGTTGCAGGAGTTTAGTATTGATATGGAAAAGGGTGGGTGAGATAGACTTACAGGAGCCTGGACACTGCCCGAAACATTGCTGAGAACAATGCTTTAAATTTTTTTTTAAGTAATTGAGATTGGAGAAGACAGTAACTTATGGTTAGGCACAGAGGTTTGGAGGCAGAACTGAAATTCTATTCCATCTCATCACTTTGTGGGTGAGCTTGAGCAAGTCATTTAACTTCAGTGGGAGTTAGTTTCTATATCTATTACAGCGGGACAATTAAAGCAACTCTACAAAGTTGTTCCAAGGCTCAGATAACAAAATGTTTGTAAAGGGCTAACTCCTAACAGAGTAGGCAATTGATACGTGATAGCTGTTAATGTGAGAATGCAGTAAAATTTACACAATACCATTTCCATCTTAACATTTTATTGATCTTGGCACAACAGTGGACAAATTCTCTTTGTTTATTATTATTATTTTAATTAAAAACTTTATTGATTTCAGAGAGAAGGGGAGAGGGAGAGAGAGAGAGAAACATCAATGATGAGAAAGAATCGTTGATCAGCTGCTTCCTGAACACGCCCTACTGGGGATTGAGCCTGAAACCAGGGCATGTGCCCTGACCAGGAATCAAACCCTGACCTTCTGGTTCATAGGTTGATGCTCAACCACCGAGCCACGTCAGCCGGGCTTCTTGTTTATTATTTGTGATGCTCCATATATATATATATATATATATATATATATATATATATATATATATATATTATTGATATTTCACAGAGAGGAAGGGATAGAGAGCCAGAAACATCGATGAGAGAGAAACATCGATCAGCTGCCTCTTGCACACCTCCCACTGGGGGTGTGCCCGCAACCAAGGCACACGCCCTTGACCGGAATCGAACTCGGGACCCTTCAGTCCGCAGGCCGACGCTCTATCCACTGAGCCAAACCGGTTTCGGCTGTGATGCTCCATTCTTATGTTCCTCCTCCTGCTTCTCTAATCTCCTCCTTAAGTCAATATTTGGTCAACAAAGATGAACAAAAAATGTCTGCTGTCCTTTTGGGAATTAATCTCTAGCAGGGAGAACAAGCACTCACAGTAAGAAAGCAGGTGCTTTGATCAATGGCAACCAGGTCAGATATCACCCAGGATGGATTGGCCAGTTCCTCCTGCAGGAGGGCTAACAAGAGCTGGAGCACCTGACCAGAGTGTTGGAAGATGCATCTCAGTTGTCTGGGATGCTGGCAAGGGTGGGGAGGGAACGGGCCTCTTTCTAACTAGCTTTTCCTCCTCTGATGCCATAAGAGCCTCAGCGTGTTCCTCTTTCCACTCCCCTCAGTCATTTTCCTCTGAGAGCTCGCGGGCTTTCAAGACATTAGTTACTACCTGGAGGGTGACTCAATGCTCTACAGCTTCTGCTTTGACCTTTCCCTGGAGCTTGGCTTCTCCCATTTCTCACTGTTGGTTGTGACTCTTGGATCTCTTGCTATCACCTTGGACTCTTTGTGTCGAAACACCACCCTCTCCTTCCCTAATTCCTGTCTCTAAAAGAAATCTGACTCCTTGGCTTCCCTATTTGCAGATAACAACAGAACAATTCTCCTTGTTACTCCCGTGCCATCTGGAACACCTCTTTGTCTGTTTCTAGTCTTATAGTCTGTCCTCCAAAGTTAATTTTTTCTTTAATTCACTTAACATTTGAGTGCATCTTATGGGCGAGTTTCCAGGTAACACAATAGACTAATTCAGAACTGATCTCCATGTTTACAGAACTTCAAGTCTGCAAGGGAGCCAAACAACAGATAAAGGAGCATTGAAACACATTTTGTTACAAATTATGGTAGGTAATATGAGGAAACTCACCATGGTGCCCTGGAGAAGAAAAGGGATGGGGGCAATACTTGGGAAGGGTGGGTAGGGAAGCCTGGACACCCACAGGGACCAAACAATTCACATTGTAACCATCTCTCTTCTCTATTTCTCTCACCCCAAATCCTCCAGATCCACCTTGCTCACTGAAACCAGAGTAAGGGCTAAGTACCTAAGTTGTGAAGACAAATCTAGTTTAAGTTCCTTTTTTTCATTAACTGTGCAGCCTCAGGCAAGCCACTTAACTTTTTTGTGACTCAGTTTCCCCATTGACAAAATGAGGGTGGTGTTACCCCTCACAAGGAGAGATTTTTAATTGACATTAGAAATAATAAAAGGATATGATTATTTGAGGTGTTAACAAAAAGCAGTTATTATTATAAATACGGTTACTGCTGTTATGATATTCTTTCTGGATTTTAACCTAAATTGATTAATTGACTCAATAAACATGAATGCTTTACCTTCTAGTCCCATTAGACACTAGGCTCAGCCCTGGGAAACAAGGAAGAAAGACAATATTTGCTGTCAGCAAGCCCACAATGTTATGGGATATTTACCAAACTATGGCCTAGCCTTCAAGACAGATCTTAATTCTGCTCCTGAAAGGGCAGGGAGACTCCATGTTCCTTTTGTTCCATGTCTTCCACCTCGTGGAGTCAGGTTCCCGCCCTAGAACCTCTCCAAGAACCCAACCCACACTTTTGAATTAGCCAACAGAAATGCAAGAGGAAAGTAAGCTGTGCCCTGCCCCCATGTGCAACCTGATCCTGACCAATCAGCGGAGGCCACACTACCTCACCCCTCCTACCTCTCCCAGGCCCCCTATAAATCAGCGCATTTGGGGGCTGACTCTCTCTCTCTCCCTCCACCTCACCACTGCGCCGGTGGGTGTGTGTGTGGGACTGAGCTCGAGCTAGCTCGATTAAAAGGCTCTTTGCTTTTGCATCGGACTCGGCTCCCTCGTGGTCTTTGGGAATCACGAAATCTGGGCATAACACTCCCTCCTGTTAATCATTTTTTGAATATTTATTAAGCTCCAATGTTTAGGGTATTGTTCGCTGCCCAGTTTAGGTGTTTTCTAGGTTTCATCTCCAATTATTTCCCTGCTCATGCCTTCTGCTATAATGCACTAGTTTACTAATAAGGTCACCTCTCTTTGAAATTAATATCCCCATGCATATAACTTAAGAGACTTCAAATGTTAACCAGGGCCACAGTGCATCCTAATGTGGCAAAAAGTGAACCAGGCAGTTTTAATGATAATTTCAGACAGGTGCTGGCTTTTCATGGGCCACATGAATATTTGTATCTTGAAAACAACATTGTATTTCAAAGCAGTCACAAAAATTGTCACAGAGGACAATTCAGAAGTTTCAAACCATGCTTGTTTGTTTCTGCCATATTATGCAGACGCCAGCTGGCTGGAGAATGCTTTGAAAGTTGATCAGAGCTTTTTCCACATAAAAGTGATAACAGAGTTTGTGTCTCAAGCACAAAATGCAAGAGTTACAAAAACAGATATACTCAGGAAATGCAAATATAGTTTAATTAATGAGCGGTCAGCAATCATTTAAACAAAATCAAATTAGACATATAAATAGAGAACAGTTGATTAATTGCTATTTAGAATCAGTATAATGCTGACATGTTGATATGTGAGGAGGATGTGATTTCTAATGTTAGGAGAAGCAAAATGTAAGATAAAATTATGCATGTAGGAAAATATATAATGCACATCCCTGCCATTGATTTGGGATGCTTTTGTGCAGACATGCAAAGTGGAGGTCATGCAGAATTTGCCATTGGACAAAGGGACACTAGGTTGAATGTTCATGGATCACCTGAGTGTTAGTGCATGCCTTTGGCCTTTGACAAAGATAAGCAAGTGACAATTCTCATTTCTCAGATTTTTTTCTCTTCTTTGGAAGAAGCTACTGGAAACAGCTACTTTTCAGGTTTCAAGTTGTATGCAAATGGACACAGAATTTGTTAAGAGACACACCTGCTTCTTGGATGCTCTCCATCCTGGAGAGTATGAATCCTTGCAGAGGCCTTTCAGGGGTGTCAATCCCAAAACACAGAAATAAGCCTAGGAAATGTGGTCTCACAGATGAGGGGCTCATGAGCCAGAACGCCCCGTTAGAAGACTGTTCAAATTGATCTGGGCCACGTCCTTCCCCCTCTGACACAGGCAGAACTGAAAACTGAGCATTTTAATCAGAAGGACAAGCTTGGCAGGATACAGGAAAGGAGAGTGCTATTAAGACCAGGGGAAGCATAGAGTCTACTCAGGCTACAAAGCTGAGAGGGTTTCTTGGATGGGGGACTGAGAAGAAAGAGAAAGTGCCTTTAGGCTTGTGTTAGGAAGCAAAGATGGCAAGTCTTTTTTTAAATACTGCAGACAGGAAGAAAAATGTTGAATGCCAAATTAGATATTTAAAAAATGTCAGACCCCTTCCATTTGTGATTAGAGGTAGTTAGTATCTATCCATATAACAGAGGAATATGCAAATTAGCCGGGATGCCGTAACGTCACGACCAAACAGCAGGGACCTGAGGCTGCATGGTGCTTGGCCTGGGCGAGGGACTCAGGCTACGCCCACCCACCCCACGGGGCTTGACAGGAGACCTCAAGCCACACTCCCACCCTGATGCCGGGCTGGGAGACCTCATGCCATGACCCCCAGCCCCAGCACCAGGCTGGGAGACCTCAGGCCATGCCCAAAGCCCCAGTGCTGGGCCATGGGACCTCAGGCTGCGTCCCCTGCCCAGCAGGGTTTGATGGGGGACCTCAGGCTGCGCCCCTTGCCTTGGCAGGGCTTGATGGGGTACCTGAGACTGCGCCCTCACACCCGGTGCTAGGCTAGGTGATCTGCGGCTGTGCCCCCCCCACCTGGAAGGGCTTGACGGGGGTGGGGCCGGTTGGGTCTGGGTCTCACCCAATGGGGGTGGGGCCAGCCAGGTCTGGGTCTCCTGTGTTTTCAAAGCGCGTGCAGGTGGTGGGCAGGGACTTGACTCTAGGTCCCGCGGCATGCCCAGACTCTGACAGGAGGGAGATTTTCATATACATTTTACTAATTTTCTTTCATCTCTGACACTTCTATTATAGAGAAAGGGTGAATAGCAATATTAAAATATTTCCTCTAATTCCCTTTTAATGTGCACAAATTTTGTGCACTGGGCCACTAGTATAACATAAAGGTCAGAGGTAATGACAAGAATTCAGAAAGAAAGATCACTTGCCCAATTCTAACAGTACAACATAATTCTCAATTCCACAGCATGTTCTGAGCTATTTTGGGTTCTCAGAGTCCCACTTTTTGATTAAAAAGAAAGAAAAGAAAAGACACAGCAAGATTCTTCCAGGAGTTCTTTACACACAGCCAAAAGGGCACTCAAGAAGCGGAGTGGTAGAGAACAGAATAAGGATGTTGGATTCTTAAACACTGTATAGCAATTGTTGGCGGCAAAGGGAGGTGGAGCAACGTCCTGAATAGAAGTCCTTGAATATACTGACTTTGGAGTAAGAAAGTGGACCCTAGTCAAACTGAAGAATAAGCCATAATTGATAGTTTTAAACAAAGGTTCCTGCAAAGAACTTCTGAATTTACATTTTCCAAAGAATGAACTTGCATGCACAGCCCCACCTCTGTGTGTCACGGACCAGGCTGCTCGAAAGGCAGGAGAGGACATGCAGCATATCCATCTGTTTTTGCTGAAGGCAGAGGAAATTAGTCCCCTCTAGAGCCTTACTATCTGCATGTGGCCTCAGTGCAACCATGGCTCGTAGATGTCAATGTGTTTCAGGGCCTACAGGAGTGTCCTTAAACAGTCAGGGAAATTGCCTCTAGAGGCAACTTGTGGCTGGCTCTTTAGATGCAACTGGGCTGAATCTGAACCCATGGATTTCTTTCTGTAGCTTCTCTCCCAAGCTCTCTTTTCAATGACCTCAAGGGCACCACCACTCATGGATATCCTGGCCTAAATAGTCAGATTTCATTCTTCTGTTTAACTCTCATTGCCATACAGTCCTGCTGATCTTGACTCCCACATGCATCTCAGCAGAGTTTGTTTCTCCTCCCACTGTCTGTATACAGGTCTCATCTCTCCTTTCCCCACTCCCCCATCTACACCAAGGATGACTCTCCTGAGATGCAAGGTTTCAGTCTTCCTTTGCTCAAAGAAGTCAGCTTTTGATCTACTGGATTCACTCTTTTAAAGTATCACTTTTACTAAGACAATTCTCTTTCTTTTCTTAAAAATCTCCCTGTTTCTTCAGTGCCTTTGATTATTCCTGCAGAATGGCAATAACGCAGGACACCCAGCCATTTGACAAAATTTGAATAGGGTATTCGAAGCTGGGCTTGAAGACCATTGCCAGGTTGCTTGGTCAGAAGAGATTGTTTACAGAGCTGGGCGTGTTTTATACTCCAAGGGGAAAAGCCTAGAGTCTTCCTTCCATAAAAAGGTAAATACACTCAATTATGCTGATTTTGTTTTCAATTTTATACTTTTTTAAGTTCTTCCTTCCTTTAAGGAAACAGCTTCTACAGATACAGAATATTATAACTCCTTTTCATCATGTGCTTCCTGAAATTTGAGGCTTTGGGTCAAGAGCAATATAATTCTGACTAATAAAAATGTCTTTAGAGATACGGCTCAAACTGTGCAAGAGCCTCCCAATTTGTATGCCCATGCCCGAACACATCAATGAATTGCTTTAATTAATTACATGTCATCAAAAATATATGGGCTTAGATGAAAGTGTATTTTACAGAATAAAAGGAAGCATTCAGGGGCATCCATTCTGTCATTCTTTAGATGTATCTGTGCCAATATCGACAGCAAATTTAAGTCAGTTTAAAGGAGGCTGGTCATGGCAGAGAATGCTCTTGAGACTTCAAAGAGCTGATCAGAAGTCATATAAAGATCAAACTCTGCCTCTGGGAAATTGAAGTGTTTTCAGTCTGCTGCCTTTGATAAGAACAAGTTTAAGGTGGATTTCATTAACATCACATAAAAAGAAGATATTTGGGTGTTGATTTTCTCCAACAATTCTTTCCTTGAATAAGTCCTATTCAGAAACTTGGTTCTACTGTATCTCAAATAGCAGGTCTTTAGATCATGAAATAAAACATGGATTGAAACTGTCCAGCTATTGTGAGATATGACATTGACTAAAATGCGTTCAATGTGGAGGAAAATTTAATGGATATTCAACAATGAGGGCACACTGCAGGTTGTGTTCAGATTACTTTTAAAATCAGTTTTAAAATTCTATCGCAATAAAATTTGTCTGTGTAAAGATCATTTATTTGGAATCAACTAAAATTTTTGAGTATCAACTATGTATGCCAAGGACTTACACACAAACCTTCAACATCACACCAACCCTAAGACATCTGAATCAGAGAAGTTATGTCACTGGCCTAAGATCACACAGTAAGAAGAAAAAGCTGGAATCTAAGTCAGGTCTTTAAATTCCAAGTTCAAGTTTGTTATACATGTCCAAATGCCACACTAAAGATAATAGATTTTTATTTATTTTAAGGATATACGAAGATCTTTCACTTAGTGTTTAACATATGTAAAAGGACAGCATTTATAATCACTTAGCTCATTTAAAGGAAAATCCCTGTGATTCAGTTTAACAGTGGTGGCTGTATTGTCTTACAAGAAGGACTGGTCCCATGAGAAGGGGGAACACCAGGCAATATTTGTGTGAGATACAATTCAAGGAATATTATGGAAGGCTCTAGTGTTCACTGTCCACTAGCAACTCTTTCTCTTCCATTTTTCCTGTACTATTTTGAAATTCTATAATTTTAAATGCATTACTTTGGAGAATCATATTTCATATATTAAAATTTCTTCATGGGTTTCATGCTCATTAAATTAGAGTGACATAGAGGTTAACTTACAGTCCAACTTGGATAGATTGACGGTGTCTGCTTGGAGCTTCGTGATGGGTAGAATGCTGAAGTCACGTCCAAGTTCAATAGGCTCAGTTATCAATGTCAGTTAAGGGAGGCAATGGTACTAGTTCATCAGTAATAGTAGTTAAGATTTTACCTGTCAAAGCTATACTAAGCCATACAAGCACTAACACTTCAGTGTGAATTTATCTGATAACTTTCCTAATATTAGAAAAAGGAGAGGTGGTAAAGAAAAGATAATTCTGAGGCTAGAGCTTGGATAACTATATAACTTATTGTGCATAGCAGAACTACTGAGAGCAAAAAAGGGGTCTATTAACAAAACTCCAAGACAATATTAAATTGTGAAGGAGTGGTGTGGTCACTTTAACTCTGGGGAAAGGCAGTCCATCACTGACAAAAATATGTATTAATGAGTTCCTCCTTCAAATAAGTCTACCAATGTCTCTCTCCAGATGCCAAAGCTTTTTCATAGCTATGAATTCCAGTGACCACATTTCTCCAACAGCAAAGAGAAGCTGAAGCAGTTGCATCTGGGTAGGATTCCTGAAAGCCTTAACAATTCATCAGGAAGCAAATGAAAAATATGAAGTCAATTTGTAATTTTTCAAAGGCTGATAATTTTGACTAATGTATTATCTTCTGGACCCTTCTTTTATTTCTTCCACCAGTTAAATTAGTAACATGTCAGTTCAGATAAGAAGATTTGATGGGAAAGAAGATGAAGCTATTGCATGAAATGAGTTTGGGGAATTACCAATGGATTTCAATATCCATGTTACTCTTATTAAAGGTGATTGACTGTGAAGAGTGGTGATTCAGCTAGATAGCTTTGCTACTTCTAAGATACAGCTGTCATTGTTCCTTTTGCCTCTTTTGTACAGAGCATAATTATATATGCATATGAACATATAGATCCTCACTTTCCTAGTCCCATTATCTGTGATTTACAAGATTTTAAGAATTGACCCATGATCATTTAAATCAGCTTGCAGTAATAAAATAAGGATAATGAATCGTTCAATGGTCCATATCTTTTTTTATTGAGAGTCTATGTTCTAGATACAAAGAAGAAAATATTGTAGAGCTACTGTTTCCAAAAGAAGTAAAACTATTAGAACCCACGTGGTGTATGATGAATGGCATATATGTCTACTAAACTGTCTTTATTTTTTAAATATATTTTTATCGATTTCAGAGAGGAAGGGAAATGGAGAGAGAGATAGAAATATCCATGATGAGAGAGAATCATTGATCAGCTGCCTCCTGCACATCCCACACTGGGGATTGAGCTTGCTACCTGGGTATATGCCCTGACCTGGAATCAAACCATGACTTCCTGGTTCAGAGGTCAAGGCTCAACCATTGAGCCACACCAACCGGGCTAAACTGTCTTTAAATGCAATTATTATATAAGCCTAAGAGGATATTTGAAATGAAAGAAATGCACTATGAAAAATGTGTATTACCATTACACAAAAGTGTTGAGTTCTTCTGCATTAGTTTGTAGCAGCCCTTCCTACATTTGGTTGGGTATTCTTTTCACTCATTCAAATCTTAATCATACTCCAAAGTCCAAACTAAGGTTTACTTTCCTGCTTAAGGTTGCTATCTATTGCAGACCAAGGGTCTGCCTATGTTCTTAGCTTTTAATGCCCATAATACTAGTTTTTCGCTTAATTTATACTATCTTGACTTATTGTGAGATAGTTATTTTACATAATTATCTTTTGAGTTTTGAATTTTGTTTGACTTTTCACATGAGAAGCCAGTATGATCTCCAAAACTCACTCTAAATGCTTCAATAGTGGGATTTGTGATCTAGCATTGCATCTCTGTCCACGATCTTACAGAATTTTGACTGTATTTAGGTTGAACCATATGAAATTGTCAAACATTTCATCAGTCTGACCTGTAAAAAAGGTAATTTCACATGGTTCAACTTACTACTGGTTGTTCTAGAAATAATTGTGGAAAGTGTGAGAGTATATTTAAAACTTTTCTTATTTGTAGATATATTTGTAAATATATTGTAAGTATAAAATATGTATGTACTGGCCTTGACTGGTAGTTCAGTTGGTTAAGAGTGTTGTCCTGATATGCCAGGGTTGCAGGTTTGATCCTGTCAGGGCACAGGCAAGAATCAACCAATGAATGCATAAATATGTGGAACAACAAATCAGTGTTTCTCTCTCTCCCTCTCTCTCTCTCTCTCTCTCTCTCAAGTCAATTACATATACTGATGAAGTCCTTTAGAATAAATGATCGAGTTTTGGTTTTAATTTTTTAAGTAGACATCCAGCCCCAAGCAGTTCTTCCAAGAGTTCCCAGACCTGATTTTTAAATAAGTAAATGACTCTCTCTCTCTTTTTTTTTTTTTTAACTGAATCTGAAATTAAGTTTCTGGGCCTTAAGTTGAATTGGCTGGAAAGATAAAGTTGTTAAAGTAAATGATTTTATGTTGTTTAAATGACAACTTTTTGCAAATGTCTCTGCAAGATTTGTTTAGCAGATGTTTTTTAAATTTTTATTAAATTTATTGGGGTGACATTGGTTAACAAAATTATTTAGGTTTCAAGTGTATAATTCTATAATACTTCATCTGTATATTGTATGGTGTGTTCACCACTCAAAGTCAAGTCTCCTTCCATCACCATTTACCACCCCTTTACCCTCTTCTACCTTTCCTACCCACCTTTCACTTTGGTAATCACCTTACTGTTGTCTGTGTCTACAAGTTTGTGTTTTTTTGCTTAATCCCTTCATTTTTTTACAGAGCCCCTCAGCCCCTTCCCCTCTGACAGCCTCAGTCTGTTCTTTGTATCTATGAATCTGTTTCTATTTTGTTCATTTTGTTCATTAGATTCCGCATATAAGTGAAATCATATAGTACTTGTCTTTCTCTGACTGGCTTATTTCACTTAGCATAATTCTCTTATTTCACTTAGCATAATTCTCTCATAACAGTCCATTCACTGTTGCAAAAGTCTATAGTCTAAGACATGCAATTTTATTTCTCCTAATAAATAAGCCAAGCACACCCTTTTCTCTTTAAGAAAATATCAAAAGGAGAAGAGCCATGCATTTTTCTTAGATTCCGACTTAGGTGTCTAATATAAGGTGTGCCATTCAAAGCCTGTGAAGACTTTTCTGAATGGAGATCCAAGAGCTGGTCCCCTTGGCTACATGTGGGAAGAGGGACTAAGAGGAGGTTGGAATTGAGGTGCCATGGCCCTGGACGCTTATAATTTTCAAGTCACATCTTTCTGAACTGCTTGAGTTTTCTGATCATTTCCAAGAATTACATTTTTTAATGTCACTAGGGATTATTGCAAACCAATTGTGGGGTATTCTGTCGTTTGTTTTGTTGTTTCTGCTTCAGAAAAAGTGCTTGAAAAGTCAAACTAAACTAGTGTTCAAGTTCAATCGGGAAGTAGAAGGTGGTGTTGGACAAGGTTACCTTCTTACAGGCCGTGATGGAGCTCCCCAGGCTGCTTCCTGAGGTGCCGCTGGCCCCGCCCTGCTGGGCTGCTGGAACCTCACACATCAGTGGTGACTCCGAGTTGCTGTTTGTGCCAAAACACAAAAGAGAACACATTCCAGTGAGCCCTCTTCGTATTCAGAAAGGAAGAAGCATAATAGAGTTTATAAAAAATCATTTCAGATTGGTGATTGGCTGCCCGCTGCAAATCCTCCTGCTGACATTTCTATGTTGGCTTCACTTTTGTAATTGGGAGACACTGTGAGCTATGCCATTGTGAATATGAAACTGCAGCCCAGTGGTTAGGTGAATGCAATGCATCTGCCTACTTTCTGACTCTGTTAATATCTTTCTAACAATTTTACTTAATTTTATTCTTTTAAATTTATTTTTCAATTTCAGTTGACATTCAGTATTATTTTATATTAGTTTCAGGTGTATAGCGGAGTGGTCAGACAATCATACACTTCACAGTGCTTCGCCTAATATTTTCAGTACCTACCTGGCACCATACAGTTATTACTGACTATTAATGACTATATTTCCCATGACTATTTTGTATCTTACAATTTTTACTTCTTTATCCCTTAATCTTTTTCACTCACACCCTAAACCCTCTCCTCTCTGGCAACCATCTGTCTGTTCTCTGCATCTATTGGTCTATTTCTGTTTTGTTAACCTCTTTTCTAAGCAAGTGTTAAAACAATAATGTCTTTCTGTCTTTACTCATTATATTTTTTTAAATGAGGGGAACATATATAATCAGAAGGAAGGCTGATACCATGAAAAGAGCATGAACTTTCAAAAGTAATAGAAACATAGAGAAAATGAAAAGATCACACATGGAAAATGTCTTCCCACAAAGCACATTGTATATGACTTCAAGTGGACAAGGTGCTACATTAATTGTTATATGTAAAAATGTTTTAGAAATGCTGAGCTAGGCAGGTGCTAGGAAGGGTAAGTCTACTACCCACATATACCTTGGTATGAAAGTCCTTCTGTCTATAAGAAGATTGTAAGATCCTGGTTGGAATGAAGGTAAGGAAGGGAATTTGAAAGTCTTGGTTGGCTTCAGGGCTCATTCCATTTGTTCTAAAGCTAAGTCTGTATAGCATTCATAAAATAATTTTTAAAACATATTTGTATATTGTGAGAATTAAATGAGGCAGTAGAGTCACACAATGGGACTAAAATCAGTCTGCTACTTGATAACAAATGTGATTCAACTCCATTGCACCAAAATTCAAAGTGAAACCATCTTCTAGTCTCCAGAAACACATTATAAATCAATTCAATGATGCCTGATATCCCAAACCATCTGTAGACCATGGGTGTCAATTTCCAGTAGGTGACTTTACAACACAGCCCAGTCTGTTCCCAAGCCTTTGGGATGAAGATGGAATTTTTAGAGTATTTGCAAAGACGCTCTCCTTAGTCTCTAGAGAAGCAGAACATTGGCTGTTACAGGATGAGGCAGAGATGGCAGCAACATGAAACTTGGGGATTCATTAAAATTAGTTCAAATTGACATGAAAAGAGCTGCTGTCAAGACACCATACAGCCTCATAACTTGCTCCTAATGCGTAAGGCTGCAAGCTCTTCCCTGGGATATTTTCCTTTGGTTTTGACAAGTGTTGACAATATTTATTAAGCACATCCTTTCAGAGCAGTTTCTTGCTGAAACTGCTAAATGGGTTTCAATAAAGAAGGAGATCAATGTGGGGAAAAAAGATACAAAAAGCAGAATTTGAAATACTGACTTTAGAAATATGGGAAGAGAGGCATGCTCTCTTACAGAAAATGTCAGTTCTCCTGTGCTTGGGGGTAGGGGCAGGCTGGGAGGGGTCAATGGGAGAAACAGGGTACATATGTAATACTTTCAACAATAAAGAATTAAAAAAGGAAATAAAAGGAAATGCCATTTCTGAGTAAGGCGTTAAGTGGCCACTGTGCTGCAATCATTAATGATCCTTGCAGTGTGACCATCAGTAATGACAAGGGCTTATGCTGTAGTCATCCAGTGCCTGGAAATTGAGTTCTCTATATGTTGTAACTCAAAGTTTGGTCTGTGAACCAGGAGGATTGACATCGCTTGGGAGCTTGTTGGCCACCCAGGAACTCAAGTCCCTCCCTGGTACTACTGAATCAGAATCTGCATTTTGACATTAAACTCAGGTCACTCATAGACCCATTAAAGCTTAAGAAGCACTTTTCTGACGTACTAAATTAAATACACATTCTCATTTGCCCTTGAGGCTTTGCACTTGCTGTTCCTTCTTTTAGGAATACCCTTCCCAATCCCCCTCCTTTCTCCTGGATAATTTCTCCTCTATCCACTTGTATCACCTCTCGCACCTTCCTCCTTCCCTCCCCCTGTCAAGGAGGCTGCTCCTCCTCTACCACCTTTCTCCATTGCTTCATGCACACACTCACATCCTCACATCTCCATGCCCGTATTTCCACCCTCACTTCATCCCAAGAAGTGAGACCGCCACTTTTCTTGTATATTACAATGGCACATACAAGACCCATGCCTTGCTGTAGCATTTGCCAAAATGGCATATAATTTTGTAATATTTCTCCATTCTTTTAGGCTATCAGTAGTGAAAGAGAGGGGACCCTCTACCACCTAAAATAGCACTAGCTAGTGATGGATGCTCAATAAGTATTTATTAGTGTTGTTTGCTCTTATTTTTCTGAGCATCCTGGTTGGCTTCAAAGGATTATGCACAAAAGGGTGCTTGAATTCAATGCTAAACTTTTCTGCAGCAGTAACAGATGGTGAGATAAGCCACATCTAAAGAGATAATTTAGAGAATTTCCCTGGATAGTTCTAATGAAAAGGGATCTGCTGCTGTTGTTTGCTTCTAACATATCAAGTAAACATAGTGTGAAGTTTAATGATTTTAACACATTTTTAAAAATAAGATTTGCAAGTGCCCTTACCTTCTTCCCCTCTTAAAAAATGCTTTTAGCAAACTGTAGTAATTGCCATTGGTTGGATTGTCTCAGTCCTATTAAGGATATTTATTCTTGAGCTTTCTTCTAAAACCTTTCATCTCAATACTGGGGGAAAAAATTCACATCTATCAGAAGAGATCTTGAGTAAGGAATTAAGTTGTTCTGGTTAAAATTAATTTAATGATACACTCCAAGAAGAATTTAGAGGATTTTAAAATACAGCTTTGCTTGATTCAAAGTAAAAGTTTGCTAAAGTGAATGTTCTTATTTTATCCTCAGCCAAAAAGATTAACTTGTTACATGACAACAAACAAACAAAACAAAAGAAAACACATTGGTTTAGGCCAGTCTTTCAAAATGTGACTTGTTTTTAAAATCACATGATGTGTTAGTTTTTCTTATGTTCAGATTCTGACCAACCTATTGGAATAGACTCCCTCCTAACTTTAGTTTGGCCACTCTGAGCCTTCTTTTAAACAAATCTTGACCTGCTAAGTCAGTTTAGCAGGAATCTGCCCACCCTTGCTATCTGATCAAGTTTTCCCTTGATATCTAAGTCCTGGGTCAGCCTTTTCAAGAATCCTGTTAGGCCATTTAGCAAGTATTGCCCTATCCTTGATATTTTCTCTTACAAATTTTCCATTCACTAACCCCTTCACTCTGCCCACTGGCTAGAAATCCCCATTTTCTCCTTGTTGTATTTGAAGTAGAGCTCAGTTCTACACTGACATCTCTCTCCCCTACTGCAGTAGCTCAAATAAAATCTGTCTTACATTTTTAACAAATGAATGGTGGGAAAGTTTTCTTTTATACTCTTCTGTTCCTTCTCTAGTTTTATCTCCTAGATAAGAAGTAAGAAGTTTACTCTTTTTTTTTTTTTTACTTCTATACTTATATATTTCTTTGCTAGCTTTGAGACATCATATCATGATTTTCTTATCATGTCATCTATTCAAATTAAATATGTCATCAGTTCATTTGTGGCTGAAAGACCAATAAAGTCCTCATTAATTCTATAGAATTTTAGTAAACTTTTCCAAGGAACAACTATCCAAACCTTGAAGATATTTAGAAACCATTGTTATATGCATTGTTTCAACATTTAAAGGCAGCTGAATAATTGTAGATTGCAATTTTCAAGCTTTTAAAAAAATCTCTTGGATTAGTAAAATAGCAACAACAACAATAACATAATAAGGTGGCCAACCTTTCATTTTCCAAAATAAGGGCAATTTTAAAAATCCCTTGCTACCTCTGTTCTCACCATAATTTTTCAAAGCAAGGACCTTGTAACAATGCAACAGAAACTATGATATGTTATCTAAAAATGAAGGGTATTTCTTTTTAAGAAAAGGTTGTTGGCATCTTCACTATTATTTTTGCTCTCCAATCAGTGAAATGTTGTTAAAGACCTAAGTTTGTGTAGTTTTTGTGAGGCATTATTAAATGACAATAAAGAGAGTATAAAAGGTCATTCATTATTAACCACAAACTAGCTCACTCTTAGCAGATAGATTGGCCTCAAGTGAATTACACTCTAATTCAATTTTTATTGTTAAAAAAATGACATGATTATAACATTGTTATTTCATTTGGGACATAATTAGTAAACACCAATGGCAGGTAATTTCCTCTTTTCAGCACTTACTAGTAATGTACTGAAATCTTTTATCCTAAAAAATTATATTGATTACTGTTCAGTGGAGACTTTTTCTTTCAGGCAACTACCAGATATATCAGATATGTCTAGTGAAACATAAGAAAAGAGTTGTACTATAGAACAATGCTATTACCAACAAAGTAATATGTAATATATGTAAAGTAAATATATAATATGAACAACCTTCTGTACTTCAGATGCTATGCTTTGTGAATCTATATACCTCTGAGTAAAGAGGTGATGGCAAGTAATGCTTTCATGCATTTAATCATTTACTATCAATTTTATTGTCTTTGGACATTTAAAAGCTATTTCATAGTCTCAGTCTTCACCAAGACCTCAGGAAATAATTTTGAAACTAAAACTCCTTGTTCAGAAAAGAGGATCAAGTAAGAGAACATGCTAGCTTAGCTTTTAAATTTTGTTTCCTTTTCTTAATAAGGGCTATGGGAAATTTTTTAAGACTTACGTTCTATAAATGTGTAGATGCAAATATATTATTTTACTGTAAGGGAAAAATATATACATCACTGTTGCTAAGTTCATGTTGCATAATATATGTTTATCCATGAAGGCCGTTAGATGCTTACTATTGAATTATTTATCCCTAAGGTGCTTTACTTAATTTTTAAAAAGTTTTAGGTGTATATTTGTTTGGATGGTTAAAACTCATTATGTCCCTGCATTCTGCTGCATCTAGGCTTTAGTACAGAATATGTTCCAGTAATTACCTCAGCTTCCAACGGTTTCTGTTCTTTCACCAAAATACCTAGGGAAGTGTTTCACTCTGTTATACAATCTTCTTTATAGTACTTCTAACAAAAATGAGCACGATTTAATGCATAGCAGGTGTCTAGAACTCTATAAAGTATTTTGCATAGTCACTTAACTATACTCTTTTTTATAGATGAGAAATCAAGGATTAGAGGTTAATACGGAGTCCAAAGTTATATCCCTGGTAGATAATAGATCTGAGATTTGACATACGTCTCAATGCTATACCATGTTATTTTCCACTGTAACCTCTAACATTCCTTCTAATTCTTTGCTTCCATGACAATGACATCTGAGGTTTTTTTTCTCCTAAAAAAATTGTAAATCAGGCTATTCTGGGTAGTAATTGGTGAACTTAAGGCCCCTTTAAATTCAACATCTTTGTGAGTCTGTTACACTCATTTTTAGTCCAAGTGCTGGCCTGGAAAATATTTGATTATGCGACCTCCAAATAACAGCTATCCCTGACATTTTAAATATGTGTTAACTAAGTGCCTTAACATGGGGTCCAAGCCTAACTGCACCTGACCGAAGTCTGTGCCCTTTCCCCGGGGACGTGCTGTCTTCACAAAGTACCACCTGCTTTTGTCACGTGCCGACTCCTAAAGAACTGTGTGGGGCTCCGAGAAGAGCAATGCCCACAAATGGTGCGGGTTAGCAGGGAGGGAATCTGGCTGCGGCACCAGCTTGGATGGTTACTCCTCTGTGAGAAGAGGGGACTTGAGTCATTGAGAAGCGTCACCAGAAGCACTGCCAGGCCTAGGCCTTCATGAAAGAAATAGAAAAGCATCCTCCATTTGTGATTTCAGGGATGAGGCTAGCTCTGCCTAACTAAGAAGTTCTGTCTGAGCTTCATACTGAATTCCCTATTAATGGCTTATGGTCTTTTAAACTAGAAGATAGCAGGACCAGAAGGGATGGGACACAGGAAGAGTAAAATTTGATGGCAAAAATAGCTAAGGTGCACAGCAGAGTTTGCATTCTGGTGGAAGTGATACCGTAAACCAGAAGCCTGCAAAAGCAGGGTAAAAAATTTGAGGATTGAGTACCCAGGGGGCTCATGGTATGCCAGAATAAAAAAGGAGGCCCTGGTCAGGACTTGGATGTATTAATCCCCTGCATCCCAAACCCTACAACCAACCTGGATTCCTGGGAGTGGTTCCTGGTGGGCAAGGCAGCAGAGAGGCAGGTGGGTGAGTTTGGCTCAACTACCCACATGGCTGATGGAGAGGGCCACACCCATAATAAAGGAGTTACAAACACCAGCAGATGTGGAGAGGAAGCAGGAGAGGAAGAGAGGAGAGGGGTGGGGAAAAAAAGAAACAGAAGTTTTAGTATCATTCAAAGAGAAAGATACACTCACAGCAGGCCTGCCTTTAAAAAGAACAATAGTAGCTAGATAATAAGGTTGTAACAATTAAAAAAAATCTCTGATAAGGGTTCAAAGATTGCATGCATATTTTCAGATAGCATCTTCCATGGGTAATAGGCTGGATTTTTGTCTTAGATGAGCTTCACATCTTTGATGCATCAAAGGTAATTTACATCTTGTAGATAATAATTGTAGACCCTTCCAACCTGGTTCATGGGTATCAACAAATAAAGAGCACACTTTGTGCTTCTCAAGCTTAATATATTTAATATTAAAATTAATATGAGGAGTAGAGCAGGACAACAGATTTTTATGGACATTTATTTCAATTTCTCTAAATGCCCCATAATTCAGGTTCTATGCAATACTTACCTTAGGCATGTTCTAGTCTTTTTTTCAATGCAAGTCAATAGTATATTACCTCAAATCAATTTCAAAGCTACTGTAACTATGAAAAATAAACAATAATATCAATATCTATAGTAGAAAGTAAGCAAGGAGACAGGAAAGTTTTCTTTGTATGCCCATTGTTGGTAGTTACTGGTCCCTCATTAGAATTCAAGAAAATTTTACTGTGTGGATGAAGATGCCAGAGAGGAGCTAGACATCAGAGATATCATAGGAGGTACCTGGTGTAAATGCATGGGGCAAAGAACCAGGTGAGAAAGAGCAACCACCTGTGGTCACATAAAATTTCCAATCTTTGCCGAAACCAGTTTGGCTCAGTTGATAGAGCGTCGGCCTGCGGACTGAAGGGTCCCGGGTTTGATTCCGGTCAAGGGCGTGTACCTGGGTTGCGGGCACATCCCCAGTGGGAGGTGTGCAGGAGGCAGCTGATCGACGTTTCTCTCTCATCAATGTTTCTAGCTCTCTATCCCTCTCCCTTCCTCTTTGTAAAATATCAATAAAATATATTTTTTTAAAAATTTCCAATCTTTATCCTTCACTTGGGGCTATAAATTTTTTGGGACAGGTCTTGCATACTTTCTTTAAATTTAGTCCTAGAAAATTCATATTTTTTGATAACATGTAAATGATTTTTTTAAAATTCACTTTTTATTTTTGGCTTATATAAAGAAATATAGTTTATGTGTGTGCTTTGATTGATAGCTGACATGCTAAACTCAGTTATTAATTCTAATAATTTATTTGCAGATTCTTTGAATTTTATGTGTACACAATCAAATAAACTGCAAATGCTGAGAGTTTGGGTTTCTTGTCCCATTTAGATAAACTGATTTTTGTCAATTTTTGAGTAGTTTAGAAATTACCCTTTTTTCCCCCCAATTCCTTTAGTAGTTATCCCAGAAAATAGAATATCTATATTTACCTTAACACATCCTAAAATTAATCAACATATTTATCCTCCTACTGGTCCATACAAAACTCTTCGAACACTTAACATCCAACTAACTCCTTTCAACTTGTATTGTTGTCTTGTACTAATAATCTTGAACAATCATAGGGCATCACTAATATTGTTTTATAAAGTAAATGTTTGCTTAGATTTACTAAATAGATAAAACTTCCTTTCTTCTTTACTTCCTTCTGCCTGAAGTCAATATTTTATGATTTTCTTTAGCAAGAAGTGATACTCCAGTTTTTGTTTGTAAGAAAATATCTTTATTCTTGGGAGATATTTTCACTGAGCATAGAATTCTAAACTGGCAATTGTTTTCCTTCATGCATTGAAGATATCACTTCATTATCTTTGGAATCCCATTTTTGCTTTTGTGAAGTCAGCTGCCAATCTAATTGTTAATTTATAATGGTAATATATATATATACAGATATATATATATATATATCTTTTTTTTCTGAATGCTTCTAAGATTTTCTATTTACCTTTGATGGCCTGTTGATATTTAGGTAATAATTCCTTATTTTATTATCAACTGTTTAGTTCTTTTAGTAAATTTTAAAATGTTTTCTTGCAATTTAGGTTATCTTCAGCAAGAGGACTAATGAATGACTTTGTTATATGACTGGAATTAAAACTCAAAGGCTTTTATAGGTTATCTGAAAGTGTAGGAAAGATGCACAAAGGGAGGAAATAGTACCAGTGGTTTCAAAGTTGAAAGAAATGTGGGTAGGACAAGGAAGATCTAATGTTGGTGAGCAGAGGAGAAGATCAGACAAGGTAGGACTGACCTATCTCCCAAAGAGCTTTTCATAAAGAATTGGAAACAGTAACAGGGAGAAGGAAGTACATAATTAGGTGACCTAAAGATACTTAGTTACTCACACCTTTCATTCCATAGCAGCAAGCTATAGCCAAAACAATGATAATAATAATTATTATATGTCACCCCTAAAGTTAAATAAAACTGTCTTCTTATTTTATGAAGGTTAGTGTATTGCTAAACTGACCATGTAGCCTATATTTTTCAAGATGGACCTGATTTAAAATCTTTTACTGGACTGTACTTTAAAAAAGCAACTTTGTAGAATAGGTGTCCTGTTTTTAGTTTAGAAAATATAGTCTTGATATATATTACACAATCTCTTTCATGGAAACAGGCATACTTTAGGGGACATTTATTCCTATCAAACTATCCAGGAAGAGAAAACATAATATGTGAATTTATTGATAATCTTACTAACCTTATATTTTTTGTGTTATAATAATTGTCATTGTGTTTATAGATTTCATTTGCAGAAGAAGCTTAGGTAAGCGACTCCAATACAGAATTGAGATAGAATGCATGTTGCCTCCTTGCCAGATCTAAATTGCTTCCCCATAAAGCATTTTACCCTAATGGAAGTTGAACAGCACAATCCAATATCTAAGGCAGGTAGAATGATCAATTTTTTTTATGACTCTTCACTTGAGTTCAGTTTTAAAATAGCCACTTAAAGACGATCAGGTTTTAGAATGAGATGCAAAAATGGAGCAAAGAATCAAACATCCATTCCTCCTCTCACGAGTTCACTCAACTAAAAAAAAGTAAATGAATTAATAAAAATCCAGACAAAATGTAGATCATCATCTTAGGCCCTAACTGTAATGCTTAAATACATTGAGCTTGCAAAAGAAATATATATCTGCATTTTTCCACTTCATGAAAAGAAGTACATGAGCCAATCTGTAAATCATTATCAATGTGCAAAGAATGTTAAGAGAGATTTTGTGGTATTCCTCTAAGCTTTTATATTTGAGAGGGAAATTTTAGTTAAAAATAATAAAGTTTTCATTTGGGCAGAACTTCAAAAATTGAAATAATTGATATTACTGACTAAATTATATTTTTACACAATTTACAGATAAGTTATTTTTAAGCCAATTATCCCTTTGCAAGGGTCATTACTTAGTCCACCTGACAAAACATTTTTCAAAATGATATAGTAGCATTCTTTCTTTTTGTGCATGTTATATTCTTAACCACTAGTTCCTTTCCAATGTACTATTAGGCATTATCAAAGAGTTCAATTGTATTTTTCATCCAAATTAATTTCAATTTTTGATTTTTCACTGACATCATTTTCTTATTTTTTCCTTAAAGCTACCTTTACTCAATCTATTTGATTTCAGAAGATGAAACCAAGGCCTAGAGCTGGGTCTTGAATCTCTTTTGGAAGGTTAACTATGAATACTCTTTTCACTCACTCAGCAGGAGCTATTTATGAGTTAAAATTTGATAGGGTAAGAATTCTTTGCATTCTAAAGGTAGATGATGAGAGAAAAAAGCAATCGGAACACAAATGATTAAATAGCTATAATCTATATGCAATTATTATTAATTAGAGCATGAGTATTATGCCCCATATAAATCATAGCAACCAAAAATGTTGCTCACTAAAAATACCATGAAATAAATATGAATATATATATATGTATATATATATACACATATATATAATTTTATAATTCCATAGATTCCCAAGTAGCCAAAATTTAAGAAACCTTGACTTGTTCTTGGAAATCACATTTCATTCTTTCTAGGGGAAGCAGAGCACGGAATTTTACTGAGGCTGAGCAAATGAATGTGTTTCATCATTATTAGGACAACACAGCCATTGGCACAGCAGGTTTATGCTGTTGCCTCATTAGATGTCACTGAGAAAAGTGAACTGAGAGCAGAGAGTGAGCAAATCCACCTAGAGAGATTATGTAAAGAGCCTGCCAGGCAGCTCAGTGCTTTACAGTCATTCCCTTATTTCTAAAGTGTTCAAGAGTGCTGTAAACATTTCTGAGAGACATCCTGCAAGTTTAATATTCATTACAAACTAAAGTCGCAAACAGGCCTAGAACTTCTATGTGGAACAGGCAAAGAGAGGAAAGCAAAGCCTGTAGGTTGAGGAGCCATTAACTGCAGCTCAGGGAGGGAGCTCAGCAGGAATCAGTTTACTAGCCTGTTTCTGGGCAGAACAGAACTGACTGTGTCCTACATAGAAGATCACCACACTTAGTCATGTCTTCCCTCGTGACAGATTAAAATTAAGCTATGCCAATGAAGAGAACAAGACTCTTTCCCCCACCTCAAGACCTACTTTGAGATGATTACTATCTTTTAGACAAACTTTTGTAGTATCTACATTATGATTTCCCAAAGAAGCTGACGTGTGCATCTCAGATGGAGCTACATCAGGATTGTGATAACACTACAGAGAAAAATCCTGAAGAAGCTTTATTTATGTCAGTATTCCTGACATAATAATGTAGGATTGCTTGACTGGCCTGATTCTTCTCCCCCAGGGTAAAATGAAACTTATCCCTCCAGTGAAAATTATATGTGCAAGGACTAATATCAGTAAATAGTTATGCTTATTATATACTAGAGTCCTGGTGCACGAAATTCATGCACGCAGGGGGCGGGGAGGAGTGGGGAGGCAGTGTCCCTCAGCCCGCCCTGCACCCTCTCCAATCTGGGACCCCTCGGGGGATGTCCGACTGCTGGTTTAGGCTCGATCCCGCAGGGCCGTCGGACATCCCTTTCACAATCTGGGACTGCTGGTCCTAACCTCTCGCCTGCCTGCCTGCCTGATCACCCCTAACTGCCTCTGGCTGCTGGCCTGATCGTCCCTAACCGGCCTCCCCTGCCAGCCTGATCACCCCCTAACTGCTTGCTCCCCTGCCAGCCTAATCACCCCTAACTGCCTCTGCCTTGGCCCCGACCACTGTGACTTGGTCTGGAAGGAAGTCAGATGTCCAGAAGATGTCCAGTCGACCGGTCTAATTAGCATATTACCCTTTTATTAGTATAGATGCCAGAACTTCTGGTTACTGATTCAGATTTACCTCTTTCTAAGGCAAGATCTTCCACAAACACACAAGCATTTAATTTCTCCTGAAATGCTCAATTAAAATAGAATTTCTTTCTAATAATTGTTCGCAGTTTCATCAGCCACTTTGCAAGCAGAAAAAGCAGAAAGGCCATAATCCTTTTTAAGCAATGATAAACAAAGTAGGAATCTCTTTGTACATTCCTTTTTCCATTCTTTCAGTAAATAGCTACTGAGCACCAAGCATTGTGTGAAGTGCTCAAGATACTGCAGTGAACAAAGCAGATAAAATCTTCACCTTCATGGAGTTCATGATGTTTTGGAAGAAACAAGAAAAGCCACATTTACAAGCAAAACATGTAAGAGATTAAGCAAAATAACATTTGAATGCTACTCGTGTAAAATAAAAATTTTCACATAGGTTGCCTAGTATTTTTCTGCTTACAAATGATGAGGAAACATTAATAGACAAGTAGTTAAATAATTTTGCCAAAGTCAAAGGATATGATCTTATACCTAAGTCTTCCAATTACATACCTTTGGATTTTTTTTTCACTACAAAGAACTGTTAACACAGCACCCAAAGTAAAGTAAATGTTCCAAAGGAGTTGTGTATTGAATATTATGGGAAGAAAATTTCCAAATGATCTGAAAGGTTGAAGATATATGTGAATATTAAAGGATCTGCATTCACAATCTCAGTGAGAGCAGAACTTGATGAGAATAGAATGAGACAGCTGGATAACTAACAATGGGACACCTGCCATTCTTTTTCTGTTTGTTTTTATGGAGATTGCTTTCAGAGGAATTGTGAGTCTATTTGCCTCATTGCAGGTGCTTCTATTACTTTGGCCTATTAAGATTGGGGTAAAGAAGGTATTATTTTGGGGAGAAGGCAGTGGAAGAAAGCTAGGGAGCAGTATAACTGAGGGCAGGATTGACCTACAGAGACCACTGAAATTTGGGTGAGTCATACTGTTTCCCAATTGCTAGGGAAGCCTTCATTAGAGAGCCTTGGAAAGAAACATTTAGGATGAAATAATTATTAATATTTTATTAATTATTTTATTTTCCTTTTTATTGAATTTATTGAGGTGACACTAGCTAACAGAATTATACAGGTTTCAGGTGCACAATTCCACAACCCATCATCTGAACACTGTATTGTATGTTCATCGCCCCAAATGAAGTCTCCTTCCATCCTTCCATCACCATTTATTTCCCTATACCCTCCTCCACTTCCCCCACCCCCTGACAATCACCATGTCCATGAAACTACTTAGATGGCCACACAAGATCAGCAGTTGTTTTGTCTTGGTTGAATAACTGTGATCCTTAAAAGCAGTGGTTGGCAAACTGCGGCTCGTGAGCCACGTGCGGCTCTTTGGCCCCTTGAGTGTGGCTCTTCCACAAAATACCACGTGCGGGCACGCACGTACAGTGCGATTGAAACTTCGTGGCCCATGCGCAGAAGTCGGTTTTCAGCTCTCAAAAGAAATTTCAATCCTTGTACTGTTGATGTTTGGCTCTGTTGACTAATGAGTTTGCCGACCAATGCTTAAAAGGAAAGGAAAGTCACCAAGAGTAATGAGGAACCAAGTTTTAAATAGTGTTGCTTCTTATTAAGCCATAGTTATTAGCCTGTTGCAAAATATACAAGACTGATGTGGAAATGCCAGGGTACAACAGCCACCCAGTTTAGTGAAGCTAATTGTGACTGATGCTCTTGCAAAAAGTCAAGAATTATACAGCAGTATGGAGATCACACTCACAGATTTGTACCTTCCATGAATGTGCAATAAAACAAGGCAACAGGGAAATCCAGCAATTATCTAGTGAACTTAATCAGTGCCTATGTTCACTGTTGATCATCCAATCAAACAATTTCCTATTTATTGTCCAAATTGTCCATAACTGCATTCTTCACCTACTTTCCTCTTGTTCAGGCCTGAGAGGGCTCTGTGAAAATAAAATATTCAAGATAATTGTGATTGTATTTTACTTCTTCCTTTTTCAGCATAGTTTGTGTTATTTTAGCCTTTATAATAGGACCAAGAGGCTAACCACTTCCAGCTCCATTCCGGGGGTGAGTAAAATAGCCAGGAGTGGGAAGAATCAAAAGCAAGTTTAAGGTATGTCACAGGGAGTATGAAAGGTCAGAGTTCAAAGACTGAATTTTATTGCCAATTTTACAGAGTGAACATGGGGTCCACCAGAAAAACAAGAAAAATACCAGAAGAATCAAAACTGAGGTGATTGTAACTGGGAATGAGAAAAGGGTATGGCATGAGGTATGGGGCAGTATGAACTTTTCCTTGTATGTGCAGTTGAGAACATGGTAACTAACATACATCTCCATACATACCATAAAGGAGCTTTTTGGATCCTCTGGGTTGCCTTCCCTACTGCATGACATATGGTCAACTTTTTGGATGTTTGGTTCAGGATGCCTTTAGCTTGAAGCTCAAGAAATATTTTTAAAGTGTCCTCTTATGACAGTTGCCACTTTTGAATAATCCTCTTCTGGTGATCCTGTGATCTTACCTTTCTATTCTTCTTCCTACCTCTGTGTCCCAGCATTGTGATATTGAAATTATAATTAATAAGCAACCATAACAGCTTCTGTTTTTGGAACATTTAAAATATGCCAGGCACTTGGCTACTTCCTTTATATGCATTATCTCAAGTAGCGCTTCTAGCCATCTCTAGCTTGAAAAACAATGACATCCCACTGTTTTTAGGATGAAGACCCAGTGGCCTCCAAGGCTTAACATAATCTGGCCCCAATCTAATTTTCAGGTTTCATATGTTATTCTATTCTTTTTCATTTCCTGCACTCCAGGCACCCACCTGGAGCAGTCTAAATACTCTACTGCTTCTCACTGGCCCCAGCACCTTTCCAAGTCTATTCTGACTGCTGGAGCAGTCTTTATGAGGACTTTCTGACTGCTCCCATTTAAGTCTTGTTTGTTGTTATATGTTCTCAAAGACCACCTTCTCTTTTCCTTTGGAGCACACCTGCCAATTTGCTATATATCCACTGATGATATTTGACTACAGTAATGTCTTTTTGTCTCATTGGTATTGAAGTTCCATGACAATTGAAGTGGCTTAATTTGTGTTTATTATTGCATACCCAGCTGATATTATCTGACATACAATAAGGGGTCAATATCTACACTAAATAAATAAATGAAGAAATAAATTTTATTTTTCAGAGGCTTATATTTATCTTATATTTGACCCCAGCTCTTCATAAAGGAGCTACTTTTCATGGCAGCGTTTTTGTCACCCACTTCAGAAGCATGTGGGACCCATTACAGGGATCAGTGAATCAATGACTATAGGGATTAGACTGGATCTACCTCACCAAGGCTCTGGTCACTACAGACACTGTCAGACAACCCATGACACAGTTTTAATCCAATTGAGCTACTTGCTGCCTTTTAGACTTGGAGCAAAATTGTGGTCCTATAAAAAGGGAAGAGAAGGAGATTGCCATTTATGGAGGGTCTCCTATCTTCCGAACATGATTTGGTGTTTTTCACACATTCAATTCAAATTAATACCTGTGCATTACAAATAGACTAATAATTGTGAGATATTTTGGAAACAGAAAGACTTCTGTAATCTTGACTATAGTGGAGAATTTCCCAGAAGCTTTTTGAGTGCATGAAACATTCAATTGCACCTGTATTGCTCCATTAGATAATTTGCTCATCTACAGTTAATGTTTGTGAAAATTAAAAAGATTTTCAGCAGTGTCACTCCTTGGAGAAAATCTGGTAATTGTAAATTGAAAATTGTCCTCCCAAAGTTCTGGTGTCTTTGTTATTCATTAACCAGTCACTGCAATTTCAAGAATATATAGGAAAGCAAATGGACTGATCACTAACAATTAGTCTCCAGTGAAGATCCCTCCCCATCTAAACAGAGTGTTTATCTTTGCCCACTGCTCAACACCTTGGGTGGTTGCTGATTTGACTTTTATTTAAGTAAAATGCTAATCAATTAAAATGATGATTCTAATGCTAGAGAACTCCTTATTACATGTCAAACCAACACCAAGTGAGAATCTGGCAGAGTGAGATCAGTTCACATCGGAAAAAGAAAATCGATGAGGATGATGACAGATTCTTCACAGGAGTATTTGAAAATCAAAGAATTAAAGGGAGCACCGGCAAATTGATGATGTTATTGACTATATTTACAGAACTGACAATGTTTATGATCTTGTGGGGAAAAAGTGTTACGTTAATATACAATTATGAGGGAATAATTATGATCTTCCAATCCAATCAAAACAATTCATTATTTGTTTATTGTATAATTCATATTTACTTTGTAGTTTTAAGATATTGATAAAAAAATTTTATATATTTTATTATTTTTAAGGATAAGTTCCCAAACATATTAACTATTTTTTCAAACTATTTAATGACATTTAATCTTCTTTGTAGTAAATTTTTGTGCCCCTTTTCAGGTTCTAAGTATCCTCACAGATGAAGACAGCATTCAAGTCACTAGGTTTCATACTTTCTTTTCAAGTAAGTAAGTAAGCCTTCCTCCATATATATTTTCCCCAAACATCCATACCAGCTCCATCTAAACTTCAAAGTTAAACCTTGATCTAGATCTTCACCTTTTATGCTTTCTTCTTTATATATGCCCTTCTCCACCCTATGGAACAGATCTCAGACCCAGTAGAAATACTGAGGACAATGTCATTATCAATATTTTGTCCATATCCTTTCTCCTTCATCAAGAATGTGTATGATCTACAATGATTGCGTATGATTAAGGTGGAGATGAAAGCTTCTCTGGATAACATGTTCTCTGGATACTGAATCTTTTCTTTAGACACTTCTTTTAAAGTGACTCATGTGATAAAACTGAGTCTCATTTTCTAAATGACTTGATTTCAACACAGTCACATTTTTTCCACCACTGCAAGAAAGGAAGACTAACAGTTTAACAAAATGCCAGCACAGATCCCTGACCTGTTGCAAATTACACACATGAAGTGTATGCACCTTTTTAATTGCTATTTTAAAGCACTGTTGATTCATTCAGAAAAAAGTAAAAATTAAAAAATCTTCAGGTTATATTGAATGCATGAGTCAGCAATAGCACATTATGCAGGGCCAAGATTTTATATAGAAAAAAAAAATGACTTCACTTGGTTCTTTACTTATTTATATTTTTTTGGTTCCGTATTTTTTATCTGAATTTTGGTTTGAGTTACCAAGATAAATTATTTACTTTAAACTGACTACTCCAACTGTGAGTGAATGGATAAGGCTATGCATAGGCACAATCTGTCAAAAGTAAATTATTCCATTCTTATTATTTTCAAAATTATAGATTTTTAGGACAAAAAAACAATTTAGTGTGTCATTAAACAATACTGAAGAATAAAAAGAGAAACATTACAAATTCTCATTGTCTTTTTGGAAGCAAAATTAAATATTTTAAGATTTCTCTGATTTTATTAAATGCATTAATACCTAAGCAAAGTACGCTAAAATATAAAATGTACAAACTGAAAAGGACACTTTTAGGCATTAATACTCTTTGTACAAATTGATATCATTACATATGCACATATATTTAACATTTATGTGTAACATCATGTTAAATAATTGAGAAATGCATCTCAAAATGTTAGCATTCTATTTTATTATATATTTATTCTAAAGCTGTTGGTTTTATTTTAATCATAATATTATAATAATCATTTCAAAGTAACTACTTATAGCTTTTCAGATATAATCAGTGTCATTAAAGAAAGCCTAATTAAATATGAATAGATCATTATTTTATATGAGTTCCATTTGCCACAGATCAATTTAATTTCTCTAATGTACAGAAACGTGTTTTTTTTCTTTGCTTATAAAGAAAGTAATTGATTGATTGCATGACAGATTTAATGATGCATAGTCCATCTTGTCCCACTAGGAACTTGTGACAGCTAACAGAAGAGATATATAAAATAAAATGGTAAAAAACAAGTTAAAATTCAGTGCTAAGGAAAATAGAAATTATAACAAGAGGTCAGTATCATGGTTAAAAACAGCACAGGTTTTCAGGTAATAAGCTCCCACATGGTTACAATCGAACTTTAAATTTGTCCCAGGGGTTTCTAGAAGCTGAAGTGAAATAGAGACATGAAATAGTATATTTCTTAAGGAACATAAGGAAGGTGACATAAAGAAGACATAGATGACAGACAAATTCCAAGAGCTTCTAACTATGTTTTAGAGATTATTATTATTATTTTAAGCAAATCCAATGCAGTGCTAAGTAAAGGGATCAGAAACTTAGGGTTTTATTCTTGGCTCTATCTCTAAATATTTATAAGATTTGAGCAATTCATTTAACTTTTCTTGATTTCAGTTTCTTTATCTGTAAAGAAGGGGGTTGGGTGATGTGACCTTTACTAAATAAATAAGAAGTGGGTTCCCATTTCTCCAGCACAGAGAGAAAAACACTTGATATTTCAAAAGGCATATTTTATAGGTACATTTCTCATTAGGGAAAAATTGTTTTAAGATGTTAGGGACCATCTGTCAATTATGTCAAATGCTGCTGTGAATCAAATAAGATTGATTTAGTGAGGTCTTAGGCTCTCTCTCAAGGGGTCACTCAAGAAATGAAAAGATAAACTGCAGTTAGTGTGTGCTGCATATCTACTTCCTAGCCTGTCTCCTTCCATTAAAATCCTTTTGCCCCCAAGGTGACATTCAAGGAAGTCAGGAACTCTGTCTTAGTCCATTCCAGTATCTGGAAGGTGTCAGGAGAGAATGTCTGCTCAGTATTTGTTGTCTAATGATGGATTCTCCAATCTTTCTCTTCTTGTGTTGACATACCGCCAAAATCATTGTTTTGCCATCACTGTGCAGTATTAGAAACATCTAATGGGGGTTTAAGGCCTAATATCATTGCCTATCTTGAAAATGGTGTGTGAAGTCAAAATTACCTTTGCAAATCTCATAAGATGCTTGTTATGAATTATGGCATGTTGGCGTTTGTAAAAAAGGCCTTCAAAACTTAATTGTGTGTGCTATATAGCAAGGTATAATATGCAATAGACTATACAAAGCTAAATATAAGCTTATTACATCCTATCTAATAAAAGAGTAATATGCAAATTGACCATCACTCCAACAAACAAGATGGCTCCCCCCATGTGGTCAAAGATGGCTGCCCCATGTGGACACAAGATGGCTGCCACAATATGGCCAGCAGGGGAGGGCAGTTGGGAGGGACCAGGCCTGAAAGGGAGGGCAGTTGGGGGTGATCAAGCCTGCAGGGGAGGGCAGTTAGGGGTGACCAGGCCGGCAGAGGAGGGAAGTTGGGGGCGACCAGGACCGCAGGGAAGGGCAGTTGCGGGGGGACCCAGTCCTGCAGGGGAGAGTAGTTGGGGGGACCAGGCCTGCAGGGGAGGGCAGTTAGGGGTGACCAGGCCTGCAGGGGAGGGCAGCTAGGGGCAAACAGGCTGGCAGGGGAGCAGTTAGGAATCAATCAGGCTGGCAGGGGAGTGGTTAGGGGGTGATCAGGCTGGCAGGCAGAAGCGGTTAGGGGCAATCAGGCAGGCAGGCTGGTGAGCAGTTGGGAGCCAGCAGTCCTGGATTGTGAGAGGGATGTTCAAGTGCCCGGACATCCCTCGAGGGGTCCAAGATTGGAGAGGGTGCAGGCTGGGCTGAGGAACACCCCCGCCCCGTGCACGAATTTCATGCACCGGGCCTCTAGTTTTTAAATAAAGAGAGACAGAGAAATAAAAGACAGAAAAGAAAATAAACATATAGTATTGAATGTGTATGAGTTAAATGTATATATGGTTCACTGTTATATACTTAAACTGCAGCAGCTGTATGAGCTGTGAAATAGGAAATGTGTGAACTGATGTCAGATGAGTGTGATTCCTAGTTCACACTCTATGTGCCTAGGAGGAGAGCACTGTAGGCTGCAGTATTTATTGTTATTACCTGGGGCTGACCCATAGGGCCTGCTTCCTGACTGCTTCAACAACTGACCAGGGTGAGTGCCATTCCTCCCTTTCTCCAACCCACCCTCATATCACTACATCCAGGAGTATACTGTTAGCGATGGGGAGCTTTGGAAGTCCAGCACTAAGAGAATTCTGTGAGGTCCCTTCGAAACCTTCACAAGAGACCACCTACCGTTTAACCCCCAAGGCGGCAGGGATAGGCATGGTGAGCTAGGTTATGCGGCAGTATCAGATAACTTTGAAATCCCAGAGGATTAAAACAAAGTCTATTTCTTGCTCCTACCACATGCCCATCATGAATTGGCTGTGGGCTCTGCTTCAAGTTCTGTTCATGCTGAAACTCAGGCTGATAAAACAGCCACTATGTGAAAATGTTATGAAAATGTTATTCACTACAGCAGAAGGTGGGAGAAATGAAGCAAATCACATATAGCCTCTTTCCCTTTGGAACAGACACACATCACTCTGTACACTTTGCATTGGCCCAAGCAAGTCATATGGCCATACCTTCTACCACAGAGACTAGCAAGTGTAATCCCACCTATGCTTAGGAGCACAGTTAGAGATATTTGCTGAACCACCATTACAACAAACATACGTCCCCAAACGTGAATTCTGTAGGTCTACACTGATCTGGCCTTATGTTCTTGAATAAGCTTCAGGAATTGGTGGTTGTTTCAGCTCAGCTGCACTGAATGAATCACATATTGGAGGAACAAATAGCCTTGTCATTCTTTCCCTTTATTTAAGAAAGAAGGATGCAGAGGGGAGGGGGTTGGGAAGCTGGGTGGAAGAGGTGAAGGGAATAAGAAGTACAAATTGGTAGTTACAAAATATAGCATAAGAAGTATAGTCAGCAATATTGTAATAACTATGAAGGGTGCCAGGTGGGTACTGGAAATATCAGGGGGACCACTAAAGTATGTAACTGTCTAACCACTATGCATACATATGAAACAAATATAAAATAATATTAAGTATAAACTTTAATTAAAAGATTAAATAAAATTGCATCTTTAAAAAAAAATGGAGGGAGGAAGGAAGGAAAGGGAGAGAGAGAGAATTCCTAATAAAACCCTAGTAGAATCTCAACTGCCATTTGAGAGCCAGCATGATACATATTTTAAATTAACACCTGTGCTCTGATAGCAGAATAATGGGTCCTCCAAGATGTTGATGTTTAAATCCCCAGAAGCTGTGATTATGTGGCAAAGTGGAATCAAGATTTAAGATGGAATTAAAGTTATTGCTCAGCTGACCTTGACACAGGGAGATTATTCTGGATTATCTGGAGATTGATGCAATCTCCAGAGTTCCTAGAGGAAGAAGAGGTCAGAGGTTAGAGTGATATGAAGATGGAGGAAGAGTGTCAGGAGTTGAGGCAGGGAATGCGGGCAGCCTCTGGAAGTTGGAAAAAGCAAGAAACAGATTCCCTTCCACCCCAAAGCCTCTAGAAAAGAATGCAGCCCTGCCAACACCTTGACTATTCCAGTAAGACCCATGTCAGACTTCTAATATACAAAACTGCAAGATAAAATAAATGTGCATTGTTCTAAGCCACTAATTGTGTAGCAACTAATGGTTGAAGCACATAGAAAGCCAATACAATACCTTTATATATTTTTGAACTAACTTGTACTTCTGAAACCCTAGCTACTCTAAGATGTCCTGTTAACTATGTTAATAATTAGGCCATGTAATATGTACTTAAATGAAAGGAATAAAAGTAAGCACAGTGGTCTGAATATTATTTAATTTTTTAGAGAGAAATTCTCTCAAGCCATATATCACTTCTTTGATCTCAAAAAAGGAATGTGCAGGTAAAGGTTTCAGTGTCCGGATTCTTAGAATTCTTGGGAATACACACAAACCTTACAACTCACGGGCCCTCATGCTCTAGGTTTTCATTGTTTTTCTCTGGTTGTGTCAAAATCTCTTATAGCATCACCTGTTTTTGCAGTTGCTTATTTTTTTGATTCAGAGACTATAGTTTGAGAAAAATTGAATGAAAAACAACGGCATGTTGAAATTACATGCTAAGTTCACTAGGGCTAGAACCATTTCTTATGCAAGTCTTGATTAATAACAGTTTGATTTTTCCTGATCATTGACATTTTTTTTCAAAAAGCTTGTATATTCTGTCATCAATTCTTTAAATTTCAAAGTTTTGTGGACAAGTGGTATACTAATATAATATTTCTACACAGTATTTTAAAATTCTAGTTCACTTTTGCCTATCAATACCTATCACTTCCAATTAAATATTATAGAAAGGAAATTGTTTCTTGTATTCAAGGAAATAAAGGATCAAATTAACTCATCGAGTAGTTAAGTGAATTTTCTATATGAATATAAGGATGCTAATAAACTAGCTGAATTACTACACTGATTTTGATTTGTGGAAATATGATGTGTATTGGTGAATAAACAGTAATGCTCAGAAGCTCTAATTGGTTTCAGCTGATGTTAAATCTTTATTACCATTTTTATAGGCTACTAAAAATACAGAGCGATATTATTTGGCTGGCTCTTTAACAGGTCATTTCATAGGACCACGATAGAAATAATCTTGAGGAATCATTGGCATAATGCATCTCTAATATTTTAAAAGCTGCCCAAGCTTTTGAATAGGAATCTAATCCTGATTCAGGCACAGTAATATTGATCTGCAAAACGGGATTTATAACAAGCCACCTCTTATGTAAAGTGTCTCTATGGGGATGTTAGGATCACAGGGCTCACCTTTTCAATTCTAACGACCTTAGGCTATAGAGAACATGGTATAGAAAGTGATCCCTCAGTTTGCTTGACTTTCACAATGCCTCACACTCGTACCTAAAAACCAGTGGCAATATACTTTTTAAGTCTAAAAGAATCTTCCTGCGGTTTGTGCTGTCCTTTTTATGCGCTAGGGCAGAATAGGAAGACTCAGTGGTATCGTGACCTTGTTTGGCCCCAAGGTTAGAGATGTTTCACTGGAGAGCTGCCTCAGGCCCTGCACAGAACACACAGCGCGCCTTTTCAGAGCCCTTTGCAACCTGGACAGCAAGGGATACTTAAAGCATAAATGCCCATGGAGTTGGGAAAGCCTATTTCATTACAGAATACAAACACTTCGCGTCTCTAGATGGCAGCCTTTGACGACTTTGAAAAGCAGTCTCTGTCCCCCTCTGCCACCCTCACTCCCCTCGCACCCCCATCGCGGCTCCTAGGCAATATAGCACCTGCTACATGTGTGCCTAGGCTGTGCTTGCTGGGATTTGCTGCTCTCCAAGAATGCGAGCTTAAAATGTTTATTCCAGTGCCTGATGTTGTCTGCTGGGTGCTGTCTGGATGTTTGCTTGGGGAAAGGGGGAGTAAAGGATGAGGAGGCTATCCGCATGAAGCCCCTCGCCTAGGAAAGGCGGGGCTGCGGGGCACTGAGCCCCCGTCACCCTGCCGGCGGACGCTCAGCAACCAGCACCAACAGCGCGAAAGCCACCTGCCCGGCCGGCGGAACACCACCAGGGCTACAGCCTCAATTTACCCCTGAGGTTTATGCGGATGAAAATAGAAAAATATCAGTTTCTCAAATTCGCAAAGGACTGAATCGGAAGGAGCGCAGAACAGGGCAAAGGGGGAGAAAAAGACGGGACAGACACAGACCAGGGAAACACGTCGCTCCGTTGCTCCCACCCGGCAGCGTCTAAGGGGCGTCCTTGACTCACCGGCTTGGCGACCCCAGGGCTGGGTGGAGTCAGGGAATGCGCTCCGCATACGTTCCGGAGGAATCGCAGTCTGGCAAGGGTGTGGGGGCAGCAGAGGCGGGTGGGACTGGGGCGGATGGAGGTCTTTTCTGTCCCTAGTCTTGGTCAGGGGTTAGGGGCAATTTCTCCACCCCACCCCACCCCACCCCACCCCACCCACTTCATACATCCTCACTCCATCCCTACCCAGCAACCGCTGACACTCACCCAGATCAAGGTGGACGGAATGGGGGGTAGTTTGCCCTAGTCCTGCTTCCTCCTATTTCCATCGGAACCTCGGAAACCCGCCTCCCTACAAGGTGCGAAACCTCTCCAGGCTGCGTCCGCATACAGTCCGGCTCCAGCTTCCTGGGGCACAATAGACCCCAGGTCCCGGCCCTCCAGGCGGCTGAACCCCATCCGTGCCACTCCCGCTCCAAGGCCGCACCCAGCCTGGCGCCCCGGGCCGTTGACAGGGACCACCTTCTCCCAAGCGCTCCTCGCCCAGCCCCGGGCCGAATTAATTGGGGGGGGGGGGGTGCAGAGTCCTCGGTCTAGTTCGCGGGAGCCCAGGCAGACCCAGGCGCCCCCAGGGCAAGTTTGAGGGAACCAGGGCGAAAACGGAGTTTGCGGGGCACTGGGTTGGGCAAAGGGGGGGGAAAAGGGTCTTACCTTGGGACCGAGAGCAAAGAGCTGCCATCCATGGTCGATGGACGCGCTGAGAAGAAAGGACCGGGTTCCCGGAGCTGGGGACCGAAGCGCGCGGGGACAGAGGCGCGCAGGCTGGGACCGCCCGCCGCTGGGCTGTGGGAGGCAAGATCTTCCCTGGCGAGAGTGCTGGCGCTGCGACCACTGAAAGGTCCCTCCCCGTCGCCCCTTCTAATCTGGCAAGAAGGCTTGGCCAAAGCTACAGCCTTCGGCGCAGCTCCCGCCTTCCTCCAGGGCTGCCCCAGTCGCAGTGGTCACTCGCTCCTTCTGAGCTTTCCCTGCCGCTCCCGGTGCCCAGCAGAAGTGACTCCAACAGAATTTTTTTCTCCCCGCCCTGCTGTCCTGTCCCCTCCCCTCTCCTTTTCTCTGGGGTACAGCAGTCTGAGCCCTAAAGTTGTTCATCCACTTTCCCAGATTTGCGCTCTGCTCCTGCCCACGTTCCCACTGGTCTCTCACCGTTCCTTTGGCCACATCTCAGGGTTTGATTTTTGTTTGTCTTCTACCATGTAACAATGCTCTTTGATCCCCAATTATTTTCTCTTTACTTAGCCTTTTCGGGTTGTGATTCCCACAATTCTTCACTTAACTCATTTTGCTTAATTGTGACTCAGGCATCCTTGGCTTGTTAGAAGCCTGTGTGCAGAGAGACTTCAGAACCCATGACAGGGGTCATCCTTTAGAGACAGCACCCAGGCCTGTGAGGAAGGGCTGTCACAGAAATCCCCACAGTGCCTGCTTTAGTGTCTCCCTGGCAAAAATGACAGTTGGTTTAGGAAGAAAAACATCGATAGCAGCGATGACTGTTAAGATGATTGTGCTATTGACTCTGATCCTTAAAAACAAATTTTTCATTACAACATAAATTTAAAAATATGGACCTTGACCAAGTCTCACGCTGAAATGTAAAATATAAAACTGTAACACTTTTACTACAAAACTTAGGAGCCAATCTTTGGGACCTAAGGCTAGGCAAAAGTTCTTGCACTTGACAACAAAAACACAATCCATAAAATAAAAATTGGATAAATTGGATTTCATTGAATTTAAAAACGTCTGCTATGAGAAAGACCCTGTTAAGGGAGTTCAAAGACAAGCTACACACTGGAAACAAAGACTTGTAGTCAGATATCCGACAAAAGACTAGTATCTAGAATATATTTTTAAACCCTTTCAAAACTCAACTGTAAACAAATAATCTAACTGAAACTTAAGACAAATTTAACTAAACTGAAATTGCCCTCAAAAGGATTTGCAGATGACAAATAAGTACATGAAAAGATGTTCAACCTACTAGAAAAATGCAAATTAAAAACGGTGCTGTTTCACTATACATCTATCAGAACTACTAAAATAAAAAACAGTGACAAGAACAATTGCTAGTGAGGATGCAGAGAAAATTAGTTTCTGTCACTCATCTATTGCTGGTGGGAATGTAAAATGTAAAAATCATTCTGGGACAATGAGAGGCTTCTCACCCCCTCCCCCATTCTTGGAATATGCATTCTCTTTGCCTTCTCCACACTACATACTGCCCCAAGGACACAGCCTTGAGATAACAAGCTATTGTTGAGACCATCTGGATTGAATCTGTGACTGAACCTCATTAATATCGCTCTGTAAATGTTTAATGGTGCTGAGATCCACTCATCTTGTGGTCACCCAATACAAGGGTTGTATGTAAGTTCCCTTGCTTATTAAGACTACCACCTACCAATCTGGAGTGGTCTGCTTCTTTCTTCAGTCTCTCATTACCCTCTGTGTATGGGGAGCAGTTTCAGATTTCACCAGGAAGCTCCCATACACCCTGTTCTCCAGCAGCACCTGCATAGCACTTGGGAGGATCAAAATACTCCCTTATAGATTGCTAGAGGCCCGGTGCACAAAATTCGTGCACTGGTTGGGGGGGTGGCTGTCCCTCAGCCCAGCCTGCATCTTCTCCAATCTGGAACCCCTTGGGGGATGTCTGACTGCTGGTTTAGGCCCGATCCCTGTGGGCCTAAATCAGCAGTCGGACATCCCTCTCACAATCCAAGACTGCTGGCTCCCAACCGCTAGCCTTCCTGCCTGCCTGATTGCTTCTAACCACCCTTGCCTGCCAGTCTGATCAACGCCTAACTGCTCCCCTGCTGGCCCGATTGCCCCCAACTGCCCTCCCCTGCTGGCCTGGTAACCCCCAACTGTCCTCCCCTGCCAGCCTGGTCTCCCCCCGCAACTGCCCTCCCCTGTTGGCCTGGTCGCCCCTAACTGCCCTCCCCTGCCAGCCATCTTGTGGTGGCCATCTTTGACCACATGGGGGCAGCCATCTTGTGCAAGGGCATGAGGGTCAATTTGCATATTACCTCTTTATTATATAGGATTTTATCCTGCAGGGAGGCTTGGCTCAATGAGGGGAGGCCTCCCTGGGCATGTGAGACCTGGAAATCTACAGAGAAGGTACAACAAATTCTCAGGCAGTTGGGAATGAGACAGGCCATCTGTGCCCCATGATAGAAGGCCCTGATGTGTGATTGTTAAGAGATAAGAAAAATGTCTCTGTACATTCAAAGTCCTAAAAATTTTCTGATTACTGAGACTCAGAGTTTTAAGTTACAAAACAAAGTAGAACATTTTTGTATTTTGCAATTGCAATGATCACTGCACCTGTCAAAACAACTAAGCAGTGAGCGTTCACAAAAATGAATGGAGGACATTTGTAACTTTTTGTGCACTGTGTTTAAATAAACAGTTGGGAAATTTATATTAAAAAAAAAAACAACCCACAGAGAATATGGCATCATGGAACCCTACAAAACATTAGTTTGACTGAAAGTTTTCTTTTCAATTTCTTAGCTTTACCAGGGCTCTCAATTCTGGTGCCTGTGGTACTGCTCTCCAAATGTAGTCTGCTACCAATTATGAGGGCAGGAAGAGGGAGGCATCATTAAGCAGATGGTCCTGGATGGTGGCCATCAGAATTTGAGCTCCCAAGGGTACAGGAGGGCTCCAGGTGCTGTTCTTTTAATATGGCCTCAAAACACGGTCAGAAATAATTTATTTTGGTTCTGGTCTCCGGAACAAGTCCGAGGAGCTAGAATGGGAGGATTCTGAAGTTTCAGATTCAAGATTCAACGATAAGTTGCACAACTTGAAAAAAAAAAAAAATGCTGCACAGAGCCTACACAGTTCCTATGAGTGCATGAAATGACCCAGATTCACCTGGGTTGGCATGAACAAGCGACCTGCTTAGCTTTAAGGATGGCTGTAGAAGGGCAATCTGCTTAGCTTTAAGGATAGTTGTAGAAGGGGAGCAAGTGAGGTGTGACTCTTTAGGAGTTTGGAAATCAATAGTCAGTGTACTCAAAGGTAGCAGAAAAAAATGAAAAATGGGAAGAAACCCCCATGGAGCCCAGCTATGGCCACTCTTGGCTCTGCTGTCTCCCTGGTGTCCGTAGCACCATCGGTGATGCTGACCAACTCAACAAGAAACACTTCAATACTGTCAGCTTAATGTGATTCACATTCAACTTTAACAGTAAATATGTACCTGGACACATTAACTTACATGCATGGATGACTGCTCTTGAACATTGTTGTACCATGATTTTGGGGTCAGTGAGTCTCATTCCTGGCTATATATCAATGCTTAAGCTCCACAAATACCACTTAATTAGAATCTTTGGAGATAATACCCAGGCGTCAGCATTCTATAGAAATTTCTCAGGTGGTTCTAATGTGCAAAGTCTATATGCATCCCTCCCAAGTCTACAGCAGCTCTTGAAAAGCTTTTTCCAAAAATACCTTTTTTTATAGAACACAAAACAGACATAGGGGGAAGTTGACTTGCTTAAGATTTCTTAACAAGTTAGATGCAGAGCTGGGCTTAGAACAGAACTGTTCTAAATCTTCCATTTAAGAAGGCCATATCTATGCTAGTGACAGTGCCAGGTCAGAGAGCAAACATAACTGTGCTTTTAACAGATCTTAAAGATTTCCTTTATATAGCCTAAGAGTTCCAGCATACTTTATCAATTTTCATAGCTTCTAAGTATTTATTTGTTCCACAGTTATTTATGAAGCTCCTATTAAATAGCAGACTCCTTTTTGTAGGTTCTTGGTTTAGTATATCAGTAAATAAACTATGCAACAACTCTTGTCCTCCTGTTCCTTACATTCTAGTAGGAGGATACACAGTTAATAACACCTGTAGGAATATGGGTATCTCCACTTTTCAAAAGTTCTAGTTAAGCCACTGTTTTTGAGCATTCCCCGGGGAACTTACACTCAGCATCTCAGGATCAAGCTGCCACAGCTTTGAAATGTGTCTATGAGCATCTGTGCTTTACTTCGACGGGCTTTGTGCATCTGTTAGCAAGATGTGTCCTAAGGTATCAGAAAAGTCTGAGAGAGCTTCTAAGGGTGTTAAACTTAATGTAAAACTCTGCGTAATGAAGTATTCCGATTGTGAACAAAATAAAGACATTGTACATGAATTGAATTTGCCTGAACCCACCACTGGTCCTATTTACATGCAGAGCTGGAGAATCATGGAAACTGCTGAAGTCTGCTTGGTTCTGCTGGTAGCGAGGTTGCCTCTTTTAGTCTGCATCCAGTAGTGTATACTATGGAATGTCTATTGCTTGAGTGCATTGTTGGGTGTACAAAGCTTAGTGTGTATTTATCATATCATTCCTGCTTTTACTATAAGTTAGTGTTATTTTAGGTTTTCTGTGTTAGCTGGTATGATTTGGTAGGTTAGGGTCTAATTTACCAATTATTTTGGGTCTGGGAACACTCAAAAAATTTTTTTGTATAAATTAATGGTAATTGCTTCTTCACTTTATGCCATTTTGTCTTATGAAAAGTTTCATAGAAACCATCTACTTTGAATAATAGGGAAAACCTATAAATAATCCTATATAATAAAGTGTAGTATGCAAACTGTCCCCTCGACTGGGAGTTCTTCAAGAGTTTGACCAGCGGGAGGGGCTGGCCGGGAGAAGGGAAGGAGGCCTTGGCAGGAGGCTTGTGGTCGGGGGAAGGGAGGGAGTACCTGGCTGGCAGCCACCAGCCACTAGGGACCCTACCAGTGCACGAATTCTGTGCACTGGGCCTCTAGTCAGTTTAATGAAATATAAGTGCTAAAAATATAAATTGAGCAGGGGAATTGAAAGTACCAGGTAAGGGCACCTTCCGGCATTAAGTGAATGTTCAGGTTCAGCCTTACTGAGAAGGTGATCCTTGAGGAAAGATGGGAGTGAGCATCTTGGGAAGACTGGTCTAGTGGGTGGGGGTGGGGGACTGCTAGAGCAAAGGCCCCACAGCCAAAGTGTGTGTGTGTGTATGTGTTTAAGGTGGGTCAATACCAAGGTTGGTATAAATGGAGTGGAGTAGCTACCAGAGAGTTTAGAAGAGGATGTGGGGAAGAGCAAATCATAAAAGCCCTTGTAGGCCATTTTAAGACTTTGGTTTTATTCTCAGTGAAATGGAGAGCCTCTGAGGGTTTTGAGTAAAGGAGTGAAATCTGATTTATGTGTACAAAAGTTTACTCTGGCTGCAATATGGGAGAAGAGTCTAGAGAAGCAACAGAGAAAGCAATTTTCCAGTCTATGGTGGTAGCAGTACAGTGGCAAGAAATAAAGGGATTCTGATTATATTTTGCTACTTTGTTTGTTTGTTTTAGGCATATTATTACATTTATTTTCTTATCATTTACTTACAGTAAAATTCACTTTCTTTTGAGTGTGTACAGTGAGTGAGGTTTGACTAGTGTGTCAAGTCAGAGAACCACCACCTCAACCAGGTACGGAACAGTTCCCTCTCCTCCTCCCAAAATTCCTTAATGCCATACCTTTGTAGTCAAACCTTCCTCCCATAAGTAACCCCTGACAGCACTGATCTCTCCATCCCAAAAGGTTTCCTTTTCTAGGGTGTGCTAGATGTAAAAGTATGCAATATGTAGTCACTTGTCTGGTCTCGTTTTTGTAGCATAATGCACTTGAGATTAACTCACATCAATGTGTGTAACAGTAATTTATTCCTTTTTATTTGCTGAGTTGTATTCCATGGTATGAATGTACCAGTTCACTTATCAGTTCATTCTCTCAAGAACATTGGGCCTGTTTCAAGTCTACTTCATTTATTTTATGATGTAATGTTCTCAGATTTATAATACACTTATTTGCATCAGTGTTTTACTTGTTAAGTGACTTTCAAACAACTTGAAACAGAGACCAAATGTTATTCACATCTATCTCACTTTCATCCAGCAAGAAGGCTTGAAGGTGCTACAGAAAGTCTTTCTATTCTATTGGTTCAAGTAAATTCCAATAATGGATGGATCTAGGTGAGCTCCAAATTTTATCTAAGCTAAGGACATTATCAACATACAAACCCTTAAGCTAAATAATGTAAATTGATAACAGTCATCTTTCTTTAGCAAAAGACCTCTCATAGGATTGATAGAACATGAGTATACGTACTAGTAGATGTAAACAATAAATTATTTTAAGTCCATTTTTTGAAATTAAGCCAAGAAACTGATAATTACTTTCAATGTAACTAATCAGCCATTTATAGAATGTCTTAACATTTTATTCTGATAAGACTCAGAGTGATCAGTTGTTCTTATGTGTTTCCTGGAAAATTAAAGAACAAAGTACCTGGTAACTTTGCCAAGAACAGTCTGTTAGTCTTTGAAGGAAACAGTTTATGAATGATAAACTAGTACAGAGCATGTCATGAATACACAGTTTTGGCTTAAGATTTGTCAGAAATTCTAAAAAAATGTAATATAGGAATTTTCCCTTTGCATGTTCACATGTCCTTCAACGTGTAGCAATTTTATAAACACCAGAAACAAATTTCACCATAGACTAGGAAAGAGACAGTTAGCATAATCTCTTCATTTTCAGATAGGAAACTGAAATCTGTGGAGTTTAAAAGACTGGCCTAAGGTCACAGGGCAAATTATTGACACAACAAATCACACTTTCTGACTTCTAACTCCCTATGCATTTGGCCATACCATACAAGTAGAAAACATTATTAAAAAATGTTTTTACTTGTGGTTTTGCTTTACTTTTTTTGTAATATATTTTAAACATATACTCCATTAGAGTACTAATCTTCTAATTTTGTGGCTAAATACTGGGTTTTTCCTTCATTTTGAATATTTCTTGAAAATGTGCTATTCAACCCTGAGTTTTGATATCTGTTTGTTTTTTTCTTTATGAATTCACTAAAATATTTTTGTAATAATTATTTTTATATAATAATTAATCCAAAGCTTTTCATTTTATTAATGCTGTGTGCTTTACAAAACACTTAGATAATGTTACAACACTTGAGGCAAGCAGCAACCCTGTTGGGAAAGTATATAGCTTTTGATGGTTGGCTAAACTGATTTTGTTACCTTCCCAGTTAAAATAATTCAGATGCTTGCCATTGCAGTAAGCGCACATTCCTAACTCTATACAAGGTGGGGCATGATCGGCCCATCCTCCCTTGCTGACTTCAGCTCCTGCCACTCACGCCCTCTAGCTGCATTGACCTTCCTCCTGTCTATGAGTGCATCATGGCCGTCCCCATCTTGGGGCCATTGACATACTGCTCCCTTCGCCTGGAACACTATCCTTATTATGCAAACAAAATCCTCTTCTCTTTGTTTAGTTACATGGTATCTATCCTGTGATGATTGCAATCCAAACATCAATGCCTCGTAGAAGTTTCCCCTGACCCCAAACTTGGTTCTGATCCTCTGCTATATGTTCACAGCCCTGTATACCCTCCCTCAATGACACCCATTGCAGTGTAACTTTACACTCATTTTTGTGATAATTTGCTTAGTCTACTGTTGTCCTTACAAAAATGTAGGTTCCAGGAGGGCAGCAGGTATGTAATTCCATCATCTATTGCTGTATAAATGCCATTCTAAAGCTTAGCTGCCTAAAAGACCAATAACATTTGTTAATAAATGAATGAACAAATGAATGAATGAGAAATGAAATATCAGAGCAGTTAGTGAGCTACACAGTGCCTGGCATCTAGTTCATGGTAGGGATAAGAAAATAAGTCCTTTCACTTTAAGTCTAATGCTAGTTGCATGATACTAAACTGTAGAGCTAAGTGGTCAGTGACAAGAGGATGATCTCAAAGAGTTTATAGGCATTCCTGTGAGATAAAGGAATATCCTGCACAAGAAGAATAGACTGGAAAGAGGCCTGGAAGCAGCAAGAGTCTCAGGGACCACTTAGTACAATACTGATTTTTCAGTCCCCCACCCCCCAAAAATTAGTACAATAATCCCTACCCTCAAAGTCCTTTAAACGATTTTCTCTTCGAAGAAGATTAATGAGATTGTATCTATTAAATGGTTCCAGTCTTCAGACTGGACCCCTGAGTGAAAACCTAATTCCCAGCCAGTCAAGGTAGAAAAATGTGTTGCCAACTCTGAAATTCACAGTTAGCTGTACACAAGCCTGGCCACCCCAGGGGAGGGAAGAGTACAATACTTTGCTCTGGAATGTGATGCATGATCTTAGGAGCTGCCATGCAGATTTCCCCAATTAATTCAAATCTGGAAGCGTGCGGAACCTTTCCAAGAACGCCACCCTTGAAAGAGTTCCAGCCTCATTTGTAAAAGCATTTTATTTTGTGAAACTTTCAGTTTCACGAACATTTAACGAAACCAAACGTGCTCCCAGGAGAGGATCACGTGACCAGTAGGCATTCTTCTTGCCATCATGTGTTTTGTCATTAGGGGGAGGTGATGAATTGGAGACTTTAAGTGAATCGTGCTTGTAAATCACCACTTTCAAACATCCTCTGACGAATTATGGCGAAGTTCCTTACAAAATGCAGGAGTTAATCTCTCGGAATAGGACTGTTACATGGAAATGGAGGTCTGGAGAAGTCACTCTAATTTGCTCAGACAGAAACTCTTGTTAGTCTAAGCCTTGCCTGGGGAGCATTTAACCAAGGCTTTTATGTTTACTGAAGATGTGCAGAGGCACCCATGGGAGAGCATAAAACCCGGTGTCCTTGATTGGGACCCTAAGGACCAGTATCACCTCTAGCATATTTATATACTATTTTCATTTCCTAATTCACAGCCCAGGTTTGCTTTAGAGAACAACCTGTCAAATCCCACATTTAGATTCTTTTCTGGCAAAGAAATAATTGCTAGGGCATCAAACTGCTTCTATGGCTAAAGAACAAGAAGACACAGAAGGTTTATTTCCATAAGGATCCACAGACCAAATGACCCACTCTTATTTTTAATTCAGTCTCAGATTTTCTATAACTGTCAGAGATATTCCTAATATCTGTGATGACATGAATAGGATGTCTCAGGAACCCAACCTGCTGGCCAAGATAAAATAGTTTTCTGCACAGATGGTGGTCTGTTGAGCCAACAATGATACAAATTTCTACCCTGCATTCAATTGTTAGCGGACCAGCATGCAAACATTTGTGTTCCACATAAAAGGTTTGCTCATAGCAAGGCTAAACATGGGCAGTGCCGCCAGAACTTTTCTTGGTAATAGGATGTTTGTTTGTTTTTAGTTTAAAAAGAAAAAAGTTAGAAGTAATGAATAAATGTTCCTACCCATTTATAGAAAAAAAAATTGATTGATATAATGTATAAATGAATAGACCGTTTTAGATACTTGCAGATATAACTAAGGGATTTCTTCAAATTGTATTCAATTTACCAGACAGGGGTTCAGGAGAATTATCTCTATGAGAAAAAGAGATAAGTTTTTCAAGGATTGAAAATACCTAGCATCCTTGTCTAACGTTTTAAAAAGTCATTGCAGCTCTGGAATCCCTGGTGAGTATGAATGGACAGCTCTAGTAATGGGCTGCCCCAGTAGGGGACAAAATGAGTGATTGGTCTGGATGAAGTATTTACAGTGATTGTTACACTTTTGCAAGTCTAAGAAAAGTTTGTGTAAAATCACTAAATATTGGAGTGTATGGACTCCAGGAATTTTGTACTGTGAGCTGGAGCACTCTTCTGTGGCTTCCAGACCCACACAAATTCCTCTGGTGGCCTTGAGGAATACAGTGTCCTCATGAACGGAGCTTAGAGAGCTCTGGCGGCTTTAGTTCCTGTCCCAGGGTCTCGGTTTTAACTCCTTAGCCAGAGTTTCCAACATTCAGACAACACAAGAGAGTTGTTCCTCTGATTCCCCGAAGGTCCTCTTCTTTTTTTTTTTCCTACAAAGAGGATACACATTTATTATCTTAATGCAATTGAAAGATAACTTTTTCAAGGGGTTTTATTTGTAAAGGGCCTATTGACAATATGAGCTTTGATGACACCCTGGGGAATCATAAAGTCATTAAGTCAATAACTTACTAATATTTTTTCAATGAATTTTGCTTTTCTCTGTCCATGTTTCTCGGTATTATTCAGAGATACAAAGAAAATAAGTTTTCTGTATCTCTGGAATGAATGAATGGTCCTTTTTGGTCTTTGCAATCAATTTTTATTTTGGACAACTGAATCCTCATCGCTAATATGTATTCTTACCTCTTTTCTCTGAAGATCTTGTTGCTACCCAAGAGCCAAAAAGGGCCAATTTCATTCCATGCTAATCCTTTTTGTTGTTCAAGTGTGATTCCTCTTAGAGAACTAATTAGCTTATTATGTGCATATGTGCTATTTTTAATGTAGAATCTTAATTTGATTTATTTGGATATTTCCCTTTGTACCTGTAGTCCCTGGCAATAGTTAGTGCTAAATAAACACTTTAATTTAATCAGCAAATGTTTACTGAGCAGTAGCATACTATAGTCACTGTGTTATGAGAGCTGCTTGAGGTTATACAGTGAATGAGATCTAGTCCAAGATAAGAAAAGGCTTTTCATCTCATTAGGTCATTAAATGCGTTTCAAATTTAAAGTTAAACATTTATTAGTCACTTTATAAAGTCACTTCATACATATTACTTCTTGTGATGTTCACAACCACTTTTTGTCTTAATAAAACAGATATAATTCTCACAATGGAGAAGAAAAGAAAAAGTCAGAAATTAACTTAAATGGTGGTACCAAAATGGAACCAAGTTTTTGTTGTTTTGTTTTAAATTCTCAATATTAATTACCAGAGGAGATAATTATATTATTATAGGTTATGTCAAGAATACAGTACAAAATAGCATTGTGTCACAAGCATATTCTATAAGGTAGGTCATTTTTTAGTTAAAAGTTCATTTTTAACTTTTATAATTATTTTTACTGAGGTCTTATACACAAATAATAAAACACTGCTTTAAAGGCATGATTCAATGAGTTTTGACAAATAAGTACTCATCTAACCACATTTCAAATCAAGGTATAAACATTGTTACTGGATTTTAATCTTTGAGTTTTTCCTCTTGGATCTAAACTCAGTCCTTGAACATAGGTTTCTGGGGAGTACATGGATGTGGGGGTGGTAGTTGACTCAATGCAACCAGGCAGATGCAACTTAACCCTTTCACCTTGCCCATTGACTGGGCTGTGGCTTCAGGCTTCAAAGCCCACTGTGGTATACTGCAAAACAAGGCCATCTAGTGGAAGGGCAGGACATCAATTTTATTCTAATGGCTCCTAGGGTAAAAGTCTTTTATTCTTCCTGGGCCCATATACTTGCTATTATTTCCTTGGCCTTATTCCCCCCTCACTTCCTCATTCTTCTACATACCATCAATCATATAAAGCATCTCTTTCATCTGAATAACTCTGGTTATCCATTGCTTACAGGAAAATGAGCTTTTTCATTTTTATATTTTTACTAGAGGCCTGGTGCACAGATTTGTGCACCAGTGGGGTCCCTTGGCCTGGCCTGCACCCTCTCCCAATCTGGGACCCCTCCAGGGATGTTGGATAGCCAGTTTTGGCCCGATCTTTGCAGGCCGGATCCAGACAGGAGGGAACCCGATCCTGTGCACTGAGCATCTGTCCCCTGGTGCCCAGTGCATGTCATAGTGACCCGTCATCTGGTCGTTCAGTTGACCAGTAGCTTAGGTTTTTATATATATGGATATTTGGAGACACATATAACAGAACACTTTAGGAAGGGAAATCACAGATAATTGAGGTGATTTCTACCAAACATAAAAGTAAGTATGTCTGTAGGTGCTCTGAAAATGGGAATTATAGCCTTTTACATGAGATATCAACTGAAAGTAATGTGCGAGTCATATTAGATGACTCACAAAGGAAAATTCTCCTTGCAAAGCAAAGGCGGTCAACCAGGAACAAATAGCCTTGCTATAACAATAGCATTTGCCACTTAAGAAAGCAATGTGAAAATTCTGCTTATCCTTTCCTATGTGTGAAAATAAAATATTTCTGTTTGAAAACATGCAGTGCTGGTTGTTAATAAAGAGCAAATAAGGAAAACGTTGACTATCATGTTCATTTCCAGAACAGGAAGTGGTTGTTGTTTACTCTGAAGTTGGGTATGGAAAACTCACATGGGAAGCATGAGAATTAAAGGACTCTTTTTGATCATTTATAAAATATATTAAGCCTACCAAGGAATCATTTCCAAAGATGTGTCAAGCTGTGGACTAAGCAATTGAAAAGAGAATCAGGAGACTAAAAATAGCAGAGGCAACATGCTGCATTTAATAAGAGATATTGTGTGTACTGTGTATACCTGTGAGGTGTACCAATGAAGGTCTATTTGAAAACTGATCATTTGTACTGAAAAATTAGAGCTTTCTCTACCAATTATCTATCTGAGATCTAAAAAATGTATGTTTTTAATCTATGTGATAGGCTTCATAGAACATAATTGGAAACTGTAACTTTTAAATGCAGCACAGGGAAATTACACATAAAATAAACATATATAAATACTTAAATACACATGTGTATATAGAGATATCTAAGAAGCCAAATTACTATGAAAAGAACACTTGTATTATTAAAATTGAGCACTTCATTTTATTTTATGTCTTTATTTTATTGTTCTTAGTGTGTTATTTTCTATGTTTCTGATTTTAAAAGTGAACTATTTGAAGATAGTTTGAGAAAAAAAATCTCAGAAATTCCATGTATCTAGCCTGTCTACAGTGACATTATTGGATAATTGCATTTTATATTTGACAACCCTTCAGCCTGAGCAGTCCCTCCCTTTTGGGTGTTATTTGGTACATAGTAGGTGTTCAACAATTTATATAATTATATGTGTTCTCCCATATTAGTTTGCTCTCCCAACCTTTATCTATTATATATTTTTTAAAGTTTTTCAAAACTCCCCCATTCTCTTTAAATCTACTATCTCTTTTCATCTCCTCTTGTACCCTTGATAGACAATATCATCTTTTATTTCACAGAGAAATCAGAAGTAATGAAATGGAGCTGCCTACAATCCTGCATAAGAAGCTGAAAAGTCTGCCTAAATCCACATCAGTCCAATAGTCACTGACACTCTTGTCTCTTTGGGAGAGGCCCCCTATGAGTGCTAATCCCAAAGCAAGAAAGAGAGAGAGAGAGAATGAGAGAGAGAGAGAGAGAGAGAGAGAGAGAGAGAGAGAGATTGAGATTATCTCTCATGTTAATGTAAGCATGTAAGAGCTCACTCTCATGGCATAAAGAGCTGATCACACCAACTCTGAGACCCTCACTGTTCCACTGGTCTAGCTAGAAGACTAACCAGTGGAGAACAAACAGCATAGGACAGACACTAGACAAAAACAAAAAGCCCAAAACACTGAGCAAGACTGGGATTGTGAGCAAGAATGGGAGGTCAGCATTACATTCTAGATAGAAACTCATGGTGCAGAAAATCTCAATGCCCACTTGGAGCTGTGATGGGCAATGTACTGTGTATAGATAAGCCTCATAGGCATGTCCTGGAGTTGGGGTATGAGTGAACATCAAGGCAGGTGCCCGCTGCTCTGGAGAATTCTGTAAGCAGGAGAACAGGCAACACTTATGCAGCCTTTGCTCCTGCTGTTTGGGAGGACAAGCGTTGGGGAGCACACAAGACTTGGTTGGAAAGTTTGTAAGGAGGACATTCTGAGAAAAGGGAAGTGCGTGGAAGGCCACCTGCCCTGTTTATCGGAATTCCAACTTAGGGGAGTGCCAAAGGCGGTGCCCCTAATTATTCCTTGACCTTTCCAAACAAATCTGTGTATGTGCAGACCCCTCGGTGTTTACTGGAATCCTTATGCTTAATCTTTGGGTGTCCTTGCCTAAAGGACATTACAAACACATGTCCTCCCAATATTACTTACCTTACTGATTGTATCTAAAAGATAAACCATTTCAAACTGCTGTTACAATAAAAGCCTAACCAGGCAGGCAATCAAGGATGTCTGGTTCCTTTAGCCAGGCAGTCCCTTAGCCCTCTCTTTCACTAGCAAACATTGTGTTGGAGTAATCCACTCATCTGTCACTCAGGGTCTGCTGGTCAGCCCCGACAGACAGATTCAAAGTTTTCCTTAGGTTTAGTGGACAAAATAAAACATAGCTGATTCCTTCCCCAAGAGGATGGTCTGCCAACATAAGGAGACCCCAGCATGGAAGGCTATGGGATATACTTCTAAACATAAGCTGAGATGAAGGAGTGACAAATAGTGGTCCAAATCACATCAGCCACATCAGGAAATTGTGTAGAGCAGAGCTCCCAAAGGGCCTCCTAAGAAAGCCCATGAGAAAAGCAATATTTGAACACCTGTCTCCCAGAGGACATGGAGCATCAAACAGGCTCCAGCAACTGGACAGGGAAGCAGACAACGAAGTTTGGTCCTTTTCTTTAATCTCATTCTCACTCCTTCCTGAAAGAACTAGAAGTAGAGGGATGGGGGATTGGAGTGGGACAGGGGGAAAGCAAGAATAAATATTTCACAAAGAAGAGACACACTCTTATTTGTGATGAAACTGGAAGATTGGCACTTGGACCAGGTCTTTTATTAACATGAGATCATACAAAAACACAGTGGATTCTCAAACTAACTAACTAAAACCATCCTGAGTGCACTGCTACAATCTAATGACCAGTCTCCCAGTGATGTTTTGAAAAAAATTTTTTTGTACTTTTGTTGAGAATATTTTTCACACTTTACTTTCAATTCTTTTTGGTGTATATTAAAGTGAGACCATTTTATAACATCTCACCTCCTTTGCAAAAAGTGCAAAAAAACCCATAATAAAGCCCACATATATTTACTGAATGTTATGTGACTTTCTATTAAATAAGCAGAGAAAAATATGCTATCTTAACTTTATCCTAAAATTATTTGCCTGATGTTCCATCATGAAAGAGCTTTTAATCAATCATATGTGAAATTAGTATACATGAAAAAAAGAGAAGAAGTTTTAGCAAAAAGTTGTGCTGGTGACTAATGAGGAATCCAATTTCTCTTTGTTTAGTATAACCAGTGAACTCCAAAAGGATATTGTCCACTCAATGGCTCAGAGCAAAGTTAATTCTTTGGCTCATTTGCTGCAGGAGCCAAATATATCTAGGCTCAAATTATGCCTCTGCCATGCTCAACCTCTATAACCTAGATTTAATGTTGCTTGATCTCAGTGTTCTTAACTATAAATGGGGATGATAATGATTTTACTGTAGGGGTTTTACTAGATGTGGAAATAGAAACACCTCATGTAGTGTCTGGTATAGTTATCATCTTTATTACTGCACCTAATGGTGTTTTATCTGTTTACAACTAAATTACAAACATATTCCGTTTATTATGTAGAGCTTGACCCCTTATGGATATACTGTAACTATATTTTAGAATAGCAAACCCTGTTCTCTTGAGCTTCTATCCCCTCCCAAAGTAATGTGTTTCTTCAAACTGTGGGTTTTTAATCTTCCTTCAAGAATGAACAGTTCTTAGCCATATAGATGTCGACCATATTATCTTTTCCTTCCTATCCTGAGACATAGAACATGCCATTTTATCCATGCTTCTTAATCTTGAAGTAATTTTTCCTTCTTTCTTTCTGTGCTGCATCAGCTATGTTATACAGTTCATTAATTTTCTCTTCTACTCTAATCCACACAAGGAATTTTAATTAGTCAATGGCAGGTGTATCATAAAGCTATTTAGGGATGAGCAAAGCGGTGACTCTCAACCCTGACTGCACATAGAGTCGCTTGGGGAGCTGTAAAAACTCCTGACATTAGGCATTCTCCCACACAATGTAATCAGAACCTCTGGGAATGAGGACCCAGACACCTGCACTTTTTAAAGGTCTGTGGGCTCAGTAAGGACCCAATGGTGAGGAATCTGGCAAGAGGAAAGAGGAAGGCCTCAGCTCCAAATCATAGTTTGAAGGTGACTCCTATATGGTCCTGACTAATGACTGACAAAATGAAAGAACAAAGTCTACTTAGTTGAGCGTTTACATTTTCAAAGGACCATAACCAACTTCAATTATATTTATGGTGTGTATTTCAGTACGTAAGAGGGAAAAACAACCATTTTCAAGAAATATTTATTTTTAATTTAACTTCCTTCTACATCTACATTTCCAAAACTGAAAATTCTGTACTGATAATGGCATTCTCATATCATAGTTTTTCCTCATGTAACTGAGTGGACGATGATGCTCTGCTGTGTTAGAGTAAGTTTCAGGTATGGGACAGAAAAGTTCAGGGACAGGAAAAATGATAGGAATAATAGTAGTGTTTGAGTATTTTCTGTGTGTCTGGAACCTTATATGTTTTCTTCTATTTTTTACAAGGTATTGGATATTATTATTGTCCTATTTTACAGCTGAGTAAACAAACATGAAAAGGTTCAGCTAACTGTCCAAGATTGCACAGCTCATGAATGGGAGAGCTCAGATTCTGACCCCACCATTCTAACTGCGGGGTTTCCCGTCAGCACCGCTCTGCCATTACCAGTTGGTTATTGCTTATTTGTAACTGCAACCATTGTTCACAGCTTATTCCACTGCCCAGAGAATACTTGCTGCAGTCCTCTGAGGTCTTTTTGGCAGCCAGAGTCAGTTGTTTTTAGACAATTTCATTTCACAGGTGTCTCCCTCTTGGAAAGATTTTCCAACAACTGGCCATAAATACTTTCTAATCCTAAAGACTCTATAACCTTCAAATCTTTATCCTCAATCCGTGATAAGGTGACTCGCAGAGAGAAATTTCTCAGTATGTACCTATGGGACAAATAAATGAAATGAGCAGAGAATGAGCAAAGCTAGAAATGAGTCCTTCGGAGACATGCATTGGGTAAGAATGTGTAAAGTTGACAATCATCCTGATTTTGTAGCACATAACATGGGCCTTGAAACAAGGCCAATCTTGGTTTGAATTCACAGTTTTATATTCATAAACTCTGCAAACACAAATTGTTTATCTTTTTGAGCTTGGGTTTCCTTATCTGTAAAGTGGGATTAATAATGATGACATCTAAAGGTTGTTTTATAGATTAAAAACATACACCCATATGTAGAATTCCCAAGATAAATAACTTCTCAGATGTGATCCTTATTTTCAAGGTGGTGTGTTTTGTTCTCTGAAGTTTATAAATGCTCTTAAATCTACTGACTTTTAAAAAAACTGGAAGGAAATTTATGTATTTTCCACATATTTCCAGCACAAATTTAGATGGTCTTTTAATAGCATTAAGCACACCAAAACTCAACAAGTCAACATTAATAATTAATAAAAATTTTAAATTGTGTGTGTGTGTATATATATATATATATATATATATATATATATATAGTACAGCCAGCTTCCAATAGTTTAGTCTTAATTTTAAAAATGTGTATTAAAAACTCTTACTCTGTATTAAAATTACTTCTGACTGTTGTTAAGAATTTTTTAATGTTTTTGAGACTAATAATACTTTTTATTGTTTTGTTTATTTGCCTAATAAAGTATCTGCCTATATTTTTACTAAGTGATTTAAAATAAATATATTTTGAAAGAAGGATAATCATGATTCCAGGGCTGGTAGATAAAAGATAATTCCATGTGATTTTCTGAGCAGTAACAAGAGAAAAAGCATTGGCCCCCAAATATGAGAGAAATGCAAAGAAGGTGGATTAACCAATGATCCTTAGAAAGTAAATACTTCAGTCCTTATTCCCTTTCTCTTTCTGCAGTCCAAGATTTTTAATGCTGATCTGGAATCTGAGTAGTGATTTATAGGTTGAATCAGTGGATTTGCTCATAAAAAGACTGACATTTCAATTGCATTCTAAACACATTCCTGTTTAATGCCATAGAAAGATCTTATTTTATCTTTGGAGAAACTCCTTCTCGGCACATTTGATTATTTCTGTGACAGATGTTTCTAGCCAATCTGTTGAGTCATCACCTGTTGTTTGTGTATTTGACTTTCATCATGATGTGCCTATTCTCAAGTAATCCTTTATAATGCCAGCCTTGAATCAGCATATTTTTACTGGATTAACTGCCATTTGATACTATGTGGCCTGCAATTAAAGAGCCAACCAAAACACTAGGAAAATATTATCATTATCTTAAGTAGGTTTTCTGGGAAAGGAAGCCTTTTTTGCTTAAATTTACTGGCATTTTTTTACTATTGTGTCCTGTGGGGGAATAATGGGTCTGGGCAGATATGTCCACTTTAACAAATGGCTTCTTCTTCTTATAACATTTCTTTTTATAACACTATACTGAAACTGTAATCTTTTGTGCTCCAAAGGATACTATAAAAATATGAAAAAACAACCCATGGAAAGGTAGAAAATATTTGCAAATCATATATCTGATAAGGGTCTTATACTTAACATCCAGAATATGTGAAGAGTCAATGCAAATTAAAAATAAGAAATAAAAAGATAAATAACCCAACTTAAAATTGTACAAAATATTTGAATAGACATATCTACAAAAATGTATAAATGATCCCACTTCTAGAAAGGTATCCTAAGAATCTCAAAACACCAATCAGAAAGAATATATGCACCCCTATGTTCATAGCAGTGCTATTTACAATAGCTAAGATCTCAAAACAGCCTGTGTCCATCAGTAGATGGTACATTTACTCATGGAATACTATGCAGCTATAAAAAAGAAGGACCTCTTACCCTTTGAGACAGTGTGAAGGGACCTGGAGAGCATTATGCTAAGCAAAATAAGCCAGTCAGAGCAAGACAAATATCACATGATCTCACTCATGTGGAATCTAATGAACAAAATAAACTAATGAACGAAATAGATCTAGAGACATAGAATCATGGAACAGACTGTGGAATCTTAGAGGAAAGGTGGGGTGGGTGGGTGGATGGGTGGGAAGAGATCAACCAAAGTACTTGTTTGCATATATGCATAACCCGTGGACACAGATAATAGTGTGGTGAAGGCCGGGGATGGGGTGCAGGGGCAAGCTAGAAGGGGTCAATGGGGAACAAAAGAGGACATATGTAATACTTTCAACAATAAAGATAAAAAAATACAATTTTTGTTTCACTAGATATCTACTTTAAGTAACTATTCTTGATTATCTCTTGTTGTATGTTCATCTTTGAATCTTCTATTTCTTTAATACTTGATACATAACTTTGATATTCTGGATTTGGCAATTCCAATGCCTGTCATCCTTGAAGAAATAAGAATATTATTTTATATGTCTGGTGGTTCTCCTGTAGTCACTTGTCTGCTTTGGTGCTTGATATTTGTGGACTTATTGCTTGGACTTTATTTGTTGAAGACCTATATGCTTTAATTTGGATACCTTTACTCTAAGGAAGGAACTTCCCTACTCTGGGTCTCATTCTGCTTTCCTCTCCATCATTTCCTCTCCGGACCGGGGTGCACAGGAGCAAAGTATTTTTAGTAACCACCAGTAGCTTGCCCCGATGACAGCGACTGGTGCCCCAACTTGGTCTGGCACCCCCACTCACCTGCTCCACCACCCCCCCACAGCCAACACCTGCCATGTTCCATGACTTGGTATGGGGTTCTCAGGCTCAGTTTCCTTACAATCTGTCCCTTAAAGTTCAGCTTTCTCTTCCTTAATTGAGTTACTGTTGGCATCTGCCCTAAGTATAACCTTTCTTCCTGACTCTTCACTGTCTAGTCTAGGGGTGGGCAAACTTTTTGACTCGAGGGCCACAATGGGTTCTTAAAGTGGACCGGAGGGCCGGAACAAAAGCATGGATGGAGTGTTTGTGTGAACTAATATAAATTCAAAGTAAAGGAGCGGAGGGGAGAGCAAGAGAACCCTCTGCTCTTTTGGCTCTGCGGGTCGGATAGAACAGCCGAACGGGCCGGATCCAGCCCGCGGGCCGTAGTTTGCCCACGGCTGGCTTAGTCCCAGCTCCTTGAGGGGTCCAGATCCCATTAGAAACAAAATGAAGTATGAGGTAGTGAGAAGGAGGTTTGGGGAGGAATTTCCTTGTCTCTTTTGAAACTATGCAGAGCATATATTTTCTGCCATAAGATTGTATCTTTATTAGTCATAATGTTAAACACACAAAAAAATCTACATGAGAATTATTTGACCAAGTTTTGACTGCAAGATTTCTTTGCCACATTTCAGTGAATACAAGTTTGTTCAGAGAATTATACTAAACTAGAGGCCCGATGCATGAAATTCTTACAAGAGTAGGCCTTTGCAGCCCTCACTGCCTTGGCCCTCGCAGCCCCAGCTTTGTCCAGAAGGTCGTCCGAAAGTCATCCAGAAGGTCACTCCACTGTTCGGCCATTCAGTCAATTTGCATATTACACTTTTATTATTATAGACAGAGGCCCAGTGCATGAATTTGTGCACATTGAAAGGATCTGTGGGCTGCGAGGCTTTGGTGAGCACAGGGGTGGGTCTCGGCCCATCCTCCATGCCCCACCCAACCCCTCCCACCATGGCCCTGGTCCTCTGTCTGCTAGCAGCCCCGCTCCTGCCACAGCCGCTCCCATGCACTGACAGCACTGGCCCCACTTGCACCTGCTGAAGGCATGGAGCCATTGGGGCAGGCGCCAGCAGCAGGTGCGAGTGGCAGCTGTTGCCCCGATTACCCCTCAGGAGCAGGGGGAGGTGGATAAGCCCTCAGGGGCAATCGGGGCCAGCAGCCACCATTTGCATCTGCTGATGGTGCTGAGTGATCAGGATTGGTGCTTGGTGCTGGCAGCAGGTGTGAGCGCCAGGTGGACTGGGTTGCACAGGACCAAAGTATTTTTAGTAACCACCAGTAGCTTGCCCCGATGACAGCGACTGGGTGACCCACCTTGGTCTGGCACCCCCACTCACCTGCTCCACCATCCCCCCACAGCCAACACCTGCCATGTTCCATGCACACCCCCTCGTGGTCAGTGCGCAATTGTTTGGTTGTTCTACCATTTGGTCTACTTGCATATTAGGGTTTTATATATATAGATAATAACAATAACAGTTTTAAAATGCTTTCTACATGCCAGACACTATCCTACACACTTAACATTATAATTATTTTCTCCAACAAACTTATAATAAAAGAAGTGCAATTACTACTAATTGCACTTTAATAAAATGTGAAAATCAATACACAATAAGGTTAAGTATATCACCCAAGGTAACATCCCTAGTAAATGGAAGAAGCCATGGTTTCAACCTGGAGAATCTGACTCCAGAGCCAACTTTCTTTTAATATTGTGACATGTTGCCTCTCTAAGAAATGAGTGAAAGTAGTCAAACATCCTGGGATTCTCTAGAGAAGTCAATATATAGCTCACATGTGTCCTCAAATTCCAGATAGTGTATGTAGGCGTTTCAGAGGGGTCACTGCCAGAGATCTTGTCTATGGTAGCTTCAAATGGTGGATGTAAGTTTCTGGAGCTCCTCAGGATTCCAGCCAGTGAATAAAGGCATCTTCCATGCCCCCTGGTAACTCTAATCTCTCTCAGGGGTTCACTTGGAGGCCCTCTTACTAGATTGCATGAGGTTCAAAAGCAACATGGTTTGCATGACCACTTAACAAATAATAAAAACTCAGAGGAGTACAGCAGGGAAAGTTTTCCTTTTTTTCTTTACAACTTTACTTTAGAAAATTAAAAATATTACTAGTTTTAGAACAGTATATTCATTTGCTAGGATTGCCATAACAGAGTACCACCAACTAGATGGCTTAACCAACAGAAACTTATTGTCTTACAGTTTTGGAGACTAGAAGTCCAAGATTAAGATGTTGGCAGGGATGCTAATATCAAAGGGCTCTGGGAGAGAATTTCTTTTAGGTCTCTTGTCTAGCTTCTGGTAGTTTGAGGCAATCTCTGGCGTTACTTGACTTGGAGAACATCTCTGATTCATTTTTACATGGCATTGTCCTTGTATGCATGTCTGTGTCCAAATTTCTCCTTATGAGAATACCAGGCATACCGGATTAGGGCCAACTCTATTCCAGTATGGCCTCAACTTAATTAATTACATCTACTACAATCCTATTTCTATAGAAGGTTATGTTTTTGAGCTATGAGGGTTAGGATTTCAACATATGAATTTTTAGGGAATACAATTCAACCCATAAAGGTCTATATCCTTCATTTTTAAACATTTCTTCTCAGTCTCAATAATAATAAATGTAATAATAATAATAACAACAGATTTTAAAAACACTTTTGTATATACTAAGAACTCTTGTTAATCTGTTACATATACTGACTAATTAATTGTTAACCACTGTTGAGGTAGGTACAATTGTTATGCTCATTTGACAAATGAGAAAAAGTGGCAAAGGGAGGTTAAGAAATTTGAATACAGTCATAGAGAAAGGTCTATATCTGGCATTGACTTTTTCTCTTAATCACTGTGTAGTACAAGCTTTATGTACTTCTTTTTCCATGCATAATACTCAACTTTAGGAAGGAAAAGAGTTGTGGTTGTGGCTGGCATACCATCACTATTTTTAATTGTGGTTCTGGATAATAACCTCTTTTTTGTGCCATAGTGTTGTTGCTCTAGGTTTTAGGGAACACAAGAGTTTTCAAAATTAACAAAATGTGATTTAAACACTATGAAAATTATTTGATTTTGGTAGCTGTTTTTTGACTTTTGTAGTTTGATTCAGTGATAGAATCACCCCTGTTTGAATTTCTATTTTGGATGCAATTATCTTTCATCCTGGATTATGATTTTAATTCTTACCTTACTTTATAATAACACTTAGGTGAGGCATGCTTAAATTACATATTGGGACTCAGTTCTTTACTTGGCCAAAACCTGTGCAGTTTTCTGAGGTAAGAAATGTCTAAATAAACACATTTAACCAGAAGTCTTATAAAAACATTTTAAGTTAGTGACATTATCTTATGTTTTAAAAAACAATGAAGAAAAAACTGAAATGAATTAGCTTTATAACAGGTGCCAAGTAATTAAAACTGGAGTTTGATAAAAACAAACTGTTCAATGTAATAGTTAGATAGAAACTATTCATTTGAAACATAACTGTCCTTCTGAACACTAGCTATACAATACATATTTCAGTGTTTTTTCTTTCCTAGTGACTTTTACTTAATATATTTTTCTAAAATTTGTTCCTAAGACCTCAAGACATATTGAAAACATTTATCATAGAATTGAAAACTATTTGCTGGTCTTAAATATTACTGTTGAACTTTAAATATAAAAATTGATCATTCTATGAGAAGAGATTTTAAACTAGAGTATATAAATTTATATTAGTAAAGTGATTTGACTAACCATTATTTATATGGAACTATGTTCTGATGAAATATTCTAAATAAAATGTTATTTTATTTCTATTAAGCATGCAAATTTAGTGAAGAAATAAATGTATAAATAACTATAAGCTTCAGCTGTCATTTTATATTTAATTACTAATATAAACATTCATACCATATTTTTCAAATCAAAGTGTTTATAAATTATGCTTATAGATTTATCCTCAACATAAATATTAGGGTCAATTAGTGCATTCCTAGTATTATTATAATTTTAGTTTGTATAACATGTTCTTTTGTCTTCTACATGATTTAAGAGACTAATGCATGAAAAAAATTATTAGTCTAGGACATACAAAATATAAAGATAGAATTTTATGACATCAATAACTAACATGGAGTGGGGACAGAGCTATGTATGAGCAGAGTTTTTTGTATGTAATTGAAATTAAAATAGGAGTACAAATTCAAATAGGAGTGTTAAAACTTTAGAATGTTAAATGTAATTCTCATGGTAATCACAAACAAAATAGTTAGAGAATATTCACAAAAAGAGGAAATGGGAAGATAATCTAAAACTTTCACTATAAAAAATCAAATAAACACACAGAAGACAGTCATCCAGGAAATAAGGGTGGGGGGGGGGGGCGTGGAACTATAACTCATATAGAAAAGAAATAGCAAAATGACAAAAGAAATTACTTTCTAAAACAATATTGAAAAAAGACAATGTAGGAGTACTCAAACTTCCTGATTTCAAAATTTACTGCAATGCTACAGTACTTAAGACAGTGTGGCAATACAGACAGACACATAGACCAAGGAATGGAACAGAGAGCACAGAAATAAACCCTCAAATATATGGTCAAATGAGTTTGGAGAAGGGTGCAAGAGCATTCAGTGGGGAAAGGACAGTCTTTTCAGCAAACAGTGTCCTGAAAACTGAATATCTACATGCAAAAGAATGAAACCAACAAAATAATGCAATTAAAAATAGGCAAAGTGTGTTGCTAGATTTTCTCAAAGAAGATATACAAATGGCCAATCATCACATCAAAAATCTTCAACATTACTAATTGTTAGGAAAATACTCATCAAAACCACCTCATGAATATCAGAATAGCTGCTATTAAAAAAAAACAAATAAACAGATAAACAGAAAATGTTAAGTATTGGTGAGGATGTGCAAAAATTGGAATGCTTAACACTGTTGGTGGAAATGTAAAATGGTATAGTTGCTATAGAAAATAGTATGATTCCTCAAAAAATTAAGCATAGAATTACCATATGATACAGAAATTCCACTTCTGAATATATATTCAAAAGAATTAAAATCAAGAACACAAATATATATTTGTATACCCGTGTTCATAAGAGCATTATTCACAATAGCCAAAAGGTGGAAGCAATTCAAGTGTTCATTGATGAATGAATGGATAAAGAAAATGTAGGATAGGCATCCAATAAACATATCCAGCCTTTAAAAAAATGAAATTCCTACAACATAGGTGAATCTTGAAAATACCCGGCTTAATGAAATAAACTAGACTCAAAACTACAAATATTGTATGATTCTATTTAGGTGTGGTACCTAGAGTTGTCAAATTCATAGAGACAGAAAGTACAATAATGGTTTTGGGGAGCTGAGGGGAGAGGGAATGAGGAGTTATTGTTTAATAGGTATAAAGTTTCCGTTTGGGGTAATGAAAAATTTCTGGAGATGCATAGTAATAATGGTTGCACATCCATATTAGTTTGAAAAATTTTCAAAAATTATAAATGCTTGTTAAAAATTTCAAACAATACAGAAGTGCATGAAGTAAAAAGAAAATTTCTTACTTCCCCCACTCTCACTCTTCCAAGAATTCTTTATTTTTGAAATGGTAAGATTTAAAACAATTTTAGCCCAGTTTTCTTAAGTAAAGAACACAGGCGATGTGTAGGAAGTGTTATTAAAAATTAAGAAAAATATGACACGTATAAAGAGGAAGATAAACGTATCCATGACAAAAGAGCAATTTGTTATATGGGATCATAAGTGTTTACCCAAATACAGGGCCTCAGGAAGCGCCTGCGTTCTTTCTAGACGGTTAAATAATAGCTGGAGCACAGATGGGTCTTTTGGCTCCTCACTCGTATATAATGTGATGTGTTTATAAGATAGTTCCTTCTGGCACAGCAAAGCATTTCTCTACTTTCATCAAACTTATTTTTCACTCAATAGCTCCTTAATCTTAAAATCTTAACCTCAGAAATCTGTTCTGTGAAAATGCTTAATCCAATGGGTTTTCGCTATAGGCTTGTTTACTAATATTTGTAGTTCACCAGGATAAAACAATGAGTTCAAAAGCAAGTGTGCTCTTTTTTTTTTTTAATATACATATTTTTTATTGATTTCAGAGAGGAAGGGAGAGGGAAGTTGAAACATCAATGATGAGAATCATTGATCGGCTGCCTCTTGCACGCCCCCTACTGGGAATCAAGCCCACAACCTGGGCAGGTGCCCTTGACCAGAATCGAACCCAGGACCCCTCAGTCTGCAGGCCGATGCTCTATCCACTGAGCCAAACCAGGCCGGGCTGTACTCTTATTTATTTATTTATTGTGTGTGTTTTTTTCAATTTAAATTCTTTATTGTTTATATGTCTCCTTTTTTCCTCATTGACCTCTCCCTGGCCGCTCCCACCTCCCCAGCACATGCCCTTTTCCCCCTACTGTCTGTGTGCTCTTAATTACTTAATTCTCATCCTAGAATCAGCCAGACTTCATTCTGACAATGCTAATTTGGAACCCTCCACCCCCAATTTAAACAAGTTATCCTTCCTGAGGCAGAAGAACTTTCCTTTGTAGAGTCTTTCCCATCCTTTCCCAGGATGCACGTGCATACTCTATCATAGTACTTGGGCCAATCGCCATTGAAATGTCTATTTTCTTGTACCTTTGTGGCTTAGAGACTTCATTTGGGTAAACCTTGTTGCCTCTCCATATTGTCCACACACATGCAACAGGACATAATCGCCATACTAGATACATGATAGATGACCAATAGGGACATAATAAGAGCATATGGTACCAATGACAGACATTCTTTAATAATATGTTAGCTACCATTTTCATACCGACCTACTGCAATAAAAATGTATCCCACGAACTTTATCAAATCATTCTTTTTGCATGTGTTCTGTAGTCTCTTAGACGTGATCTCTCAATTTTGCTAAACTCTTCCCATCAAATTGCAATCACTTGACTGATTTGCTAGCCCTTTAATTAGTTAGAGGTTATTAATCCATGCCAAGATTCTATTTCCCAGAATGTAATGCTTTTAGATAATGTAAAATATTATCCTTCTCATTTTATATGTTTAGGAATTTGGAGAAAAATGAAATACTTTACATTGCATTTAAACTCCTTAAAAGAATTCTTGTTATTTTGAATGATCTGCACGGACCAATATTTTGAATGACAGAATTGATTTGTTTTGCACAATTAAATTGTGTTAGTTTATAGTTTGTTTCTTTATATATTTGACATAATGAAGCACATGCCAAACTTGATTTTAAAACTATTAAAATTGGCATCGATTCAGTGCAGGTTCCCATTGTTGGAGCGGTGTGGTGGCGGGGGGGTGGGGCGCTCTCTAACCTTTACCTACAACCATAGGTAAGGCCAGTGCTATACCTTGTCTACAACAGTAAATGAGATCAATACTAATCTATATTTATGCCTGAAATAAGCCAACAATAACCCTGGACTCATCTGGAACTTATGAAGTCATGTAATAGAGGCTTATTTTTGCCTCTCAAAGTGGGCCTCCAGAATATCATGTGGGAAATTGTTAGAAATACAGTCTCAGGTTTGACATGAAATCTACTGAAACAGAAACTCAGGGGGGGGGGGCCCAAATCTGTTTTAATTGGTATTCCAGATAATTCTGATGCAATATTTTGTGTCAATACCATTGGCCTACCCAACAGTTCCTGCTAACATAATCCCTCCTTTGTTTAGTAGCAACATCAAGTCTTTCCTGCAGTCACTAGGGACAGGTCATGATTGGTCCAAGCCAGTCGTGTGAATGGCATTTACCTTTGCCAGGACTAATACAGGGAAGGGCCTGCTAGCTACTTCTGGCTAATTCTTTCCAAAATAAGCCAATTTATGGGAAGGATTCTATTCCTTTGTGAAAGAGAGGGCCAGCCCTGTAAAGAAAAAGCTATTTTACCACCAACACATCACCTGCCCACTGCATTCCACAAGAATATAGTTGTGTGATGTCTGGAACAGCCGTTGCCAAATTTCAGCTAAAAAAGGAAGGCTGAGATAAATGCAGAAACACCAACTCAGTGGCCTGATACTGTAGAGCTCCTGAGCAGCCTGGAGACCACCTGTCCCAGAACTCCAGGCTTGGAGACCACCTGTCCCAGAGTTCTTGGCGAGTATGCTACAATATCCTTATGGGTTAAGCCATGGCTAGTCAGGTGTTCCCTATTTTCAGTCGACACATCTTAACTGATGAAAACTGTGAACGCCAACATTTTAGCGACATTATATCAACTGTAGCAGTTTATAAAGGGATTGCCAGCTAACCTCAGTTTTAGCTATTCTGTGGCTTGCAATTAATTATGCCAAAAGTATCTAGATTTGGAGATTAATTTTAAAATCAAAATGCCTACGTTTTCTAAATGTACTTAGGAATTAATAAATTCTAGGAGCTGTGATAGAGCAGAAAAACAGTAAATTTGTGATGGCATTAAGAGAATGGAGGAGAGAGAAGCAGACTTGTCTTGTGAGTGGATACAATGGATAACTCTCTTTTGGGATGGAGAACGTGGTGGAATTCCACTAAGCAAGGGAATAAAGATGAGCTTTGGCAGGAAATTGGTAGGTTTTCATGAGGAACTGGGATCTTAAGTGCAGTGGGTAGTAATGGCAGGTTGTTAGTCATGGAAATAACATGTGCTGTGAGAGAAGACAGGAAAAAAATGATTGGTTCTACATTAAGTGATTGAAAAAGGCAAATTTTATACTGTGTAGTATTTTATTTAATTGGGCAATTCTTTTGGAGACTTCCAAGACCACTCATATGTTCAGTGATTTGCTAGAGGAACTCAGGGACTCAGCATAGAGTCTCATACCTAAAATTTGTCACATTAACACATCACACATCACGACTGGATCTGTAAGGACAAAGCACACAGGAGTCTGGATCAATGTGCATCCTCCTTCTTGTTAAGTGGTTGCATAGAGCACATCTCCCTCCAGCAGCAAAAACGCGGCAACCCGTGAGGGATGCTTCAGCCCAGGAAAGCCCATTTAAAGCTCGCCACAAAGGCATTCCCTACCTAGCAAGTAGCAAAATTCCACACTCCCAGCAGATGCTAACTATCAATCACATTGTATGTGCAGACTGGGCACAACAAAGCAACCCTATCAGTGAGGGAAATTTTAAGAAGCCATGCCAAGATCCAGCCAAGAGCCAACCGTGAGAGCAGACTCTTCTAACCATAGCAGCCCCAGGCCTGCTGTGTTAACTGTATTCCGCACAGTAGATTACAGTTAAAATCATAAAATTAGCCAGTGTTACCCTTACACATTATATGTTTAGTTGATAAAAATATTTCAAGTTTATTTTGTAATGAGTTCAGGTTGACGTTGTATATGACTTTTATAGTAACTGAAGTATGACTTACACAGTAAATAAATAATTGACAAAACTTTACTATCTTTAGCAAACATTAGAGGATCATAAAAACTAGAATGATATATTTAACTTTAGTGAGTTATATTCATTTTGCTATTTTTTAAACATTATTTTAGTTTGCTTCAGTGTAAAGAGATAATGGTCATGGCATTTGGGCAGGGAATTGTGTTTAAGAAGGCATGAAAAATAAAGGGTTAACATGAAATGTAGATATAATTTACTGTCAGAACTTGAGGGGAAATGTTTGAGAAGATGGAGTTAGTGATATGATGAAAGCCCATAATACACAGTTATGTAAATGTGGAATTTTTTGAGCAAAGCTGGTTATGTTGATAATTGAAGTGGTGGCATAAGGCCTCCTTCTCCCTTTCAAATTGGAGAGGAAACTACTGTCTCCTCTTCTTTATATTTCTTGAGTTTGCTCAACTTGCAGAAATAGCAAACGTTCCTAACAAGCAGAGACTAGATTTTACTAGGTGATTCCCAAATGAAGTTAGCGTCGTCTGCTTTCCAGATGGCGCCTGCTTCTATCATTTCTAGCCAAGCTCAGAGTTTTTTGACCACAGATACTTTAAAGAAAAATGCTTTCCTTCCTATTCAGTGGAAGAAAAAGTTATTACTTCTAGGTAACAACTATAAAATTATTGTATCAAGAATAAATTCTTGCTCCCTGGTTGATATGAAATTGGGTAGTGTAGTAGCATGGCCCAAATCCATGATATTTCTTAACGTGTCTTTATGCACTGAATCTCAGAAAGAGTCCAAAAAAGCTCTCAGTTCTTAAATTAAAATATTCAGCTTGAACTCCAATTGTGATCCTGGGATATACAACACAAGTTAAGGAGACCTACTGTGTGTATTTAACTACACCATTATCCACATGGTAGCTACTAATAGTCAAGCATAGCTTTGCTGTCATTTCACATTTATCTGCAGCATATTCAACATCATTATGGGGAGAAAGAAAAAGCCATGGCCTCAGTTAGCCTTTTGAAATCGAGTTCAAAACTGTAGATATTTATGAAAGGTAAGACCTGCAGTCATGACATGCTCTCTGCTGTACACAGGGAAAGGCAGGTCTACATGGAACTAAGAGTGACAGAGTGCCTTCAACGTGCCAAGGGCTATGGTAGTTGCTTTTCTGTGGTAACCTGCTTTAGTCTTCACTATGACTCTAGGAAATACTGCACAACATTATATTACTGAGAAAACTGGAACTAGAGTGGTTAAAGTAAAAAGCCCAAGTTCACATGATTTTAAGGGGAAGAACTGGAACTGAGTCATTACCTATCTTGGTTCATGGTTCAAGTTTTTGTTCACTACAGTGGCTGAGTACAGAGGCATGGCATTTATATGAATGAAAATAATTTTAATTCAATAAAATATGAATTTGAACATGAAAAATTACTCTTCAGAATAAGACAGAAATAAAGGACATTTTAAAATCTCAGTCTTAGAAAATGTGTCATGTTGGATGTCTTGAAGCATTCTGAGCTGTCTTTCCATTCACTGTCACATATTTCTCTTTTTACTACACTATTATCCACTTGATATTCATACACGAGACAACCAATAGTTGAGCCCTGTTTTAGTATCATTTTACAATTACCTGTAGTACATTCAACAACATTATGGAGACTAAAAAAGTCATGTTCTTATTTTACTTCATTAAAAAGTATGTTCTAAACTATAGATTTCCCTTTCTGCTGTCATTTTATTTTTCATTGAAGTAATATCCTTGAAATTAAAAATGGCTGTCTCTCTGGCATTAAAATGCTCTTAGTAATTGTAACTGTCAGTAGAATGAGGGGGGAGTGAGAATATGCAGAATTAGGGACTTAGTCCTTCAGCATACCCAATAATTACCTGCATCCTAGAGAAAAATGTAATAAGTCTAGAACTCTGCATTTTTCATTAGCAATGATTAAGTATAGTGTACATGATTATACTATATTTTGAGAAATATTGCCTTAGGTGAAGGACCTATCAAAATTTAAAGAAAGGTTTTTTAAATCCAGATAGAGAGACTAAGAATGAATCATTGAGGAGGAATTGTGGGATCACATGGATATCCCAATATGCACAAAATCAGTTCTACAAACACCACAATTTCTTTAATCTGTTAAGGTGGGGTTCCTCCTGCTTGATAAGGTGACCATCTAGATATGCAGTGGGATGAGCCATTATGTGAGGGTGGTGATGCAGGAAGTTACAAAAATCTTTGTGGAGAAAGCAAAGTTATTGATAACCGAAGGGAAGACCTTCATTAGGCAGTGTTAGTGCACAGGACAGCAAAATGCATAGTGGGAAAATATGGGGCCAGTTCAGCAGCCTAACTGATTCCACATGATTTAGTCTAAATTCTATCCTCAAGTAGATAAATAGGGTTGAGTTTGGATAATGATACTGAAAACTTAACAATATTTTTTTCATATATTTATGTTAAAATGTGTTGTTTTCAGTGAACAATATGATATCTAATAAATCACAACCAAACTTTCATGTTAAAGAAGTTATTCTATACAGAAATGTAAGATGCAATACCATTAACCTTGAAAATAGTCACTCAGGTTAGCAGTTTTATGGGATATTTAAAAACATGTAATATAGGTTCTCCTACTTAATAGAATCCCCTCAGATAAAGATTAGCTGTTCTCATGACTGATCTTTGAAATAAAGATGTGATAATGCTATTTTCACAAGTTCAGTTGCATTTTTATCTATCTTATCTGAAACATTTCAGGATTCTCTATACTTTGAAACACTGATTGACAGAGTATTCACTGTGTTTCAAGGATGTCATCAACTTTGAAAGTTGCTGACAGAGAAGAACACATGTATCAAAATGAGATACCAGATGGTAAAAATATCTTAAAAGGTTTTTCCAAGACTCTTCCTCTCCTTTGTATTGTGCTATTAGCCAAGTTAAAAAAAAAAAAAGCAAATATCACAATACCAAATAAAAGAATTATGATCAGCCTTTCTTGTAGGTGCTGTTTATGTGCTATCTTTTATTAGGTAGAGTGGTTAGGCTGTTATTTGTTAGGGATAAACACTTGCATTTTATTAGGTTTGTCTTTATTAAGAATTTTTGCTAGTTATAAATTCACACAAATTTTCTACGTAGAAAGGACCTGACTAGGAAAGGCTACCAGGGCAAATTGATATACACCTTCTAAAGTACACTTAACAAAATGTACAGCTTTATTGAGGTATAATTGAAATACTATAAAATGTACATACTAACCATGTCCAATTTGATAAATTTTGATATATATATATATACACATATATATACATATATCCATGAAGTAATTATCACAATCAAGCTAATTAACATAGTTATCACCTCCAAAATTTCTTGAACCTTTTTGTAATTCCTGCATCTCCCTCAGTTTTTGCCACCATCCCAAGGCAATCATCGATGTGCTTTCAATCACCAGAGATTAGCTTGCATTTTATAGAATTTTATGTAAATTACTAGTATGTCATACAGTATATACTTTTTATTTACTGTCTTCTTTTACTCAGCATAATTATTTTGAAATGCATTCATGTTGGTATAAGGGTCAATAGCTCATTCCTTTTATTTTATTGAGTAGTATTGCAGTGTGTGGCTATATCACTCTATGCTTATCAATTCATCTATTGATGGATATTTAAGTTGTTGTGTTACTATGAAATCTTTGCTAAACTGAAAATCACTGAGATTTTCTCCTATGTTGTCTTCTAGAAGTTTTATAGTTTTAGCTCTTATAATCCATTTCAACTACACTTCTCTATATCATAGTGCCAAAGGGTTTTGCATATGACTATCCAAATGTTCCAGTATCATTTGATGACAAGATCATACTATGCCATTGAAGTGTGTTGACATTTCTATCACAAATAAATTGTCCATACTTACCATTTGATGACAAGATCATACTATGCCATTGAAGTGTGTTGACATTTCTATCACAAATAAATTGTCCATACTTACCATTTGATGACAAGATCATACTATGCCATTGAAGTGTGTTGACATTTCTATCACAAATAAATTGTCCATACTTATATGGGTTTATTTATGAATTCTCTAGTAGTAGGTTCCATTGATCTATGTTTCTATCTACATCAATAACACAGTGATGGATTATTGTAGCTCTATAAGAAATATTAAAATTAGATTATGATAAACTTTGCTTTACATTTTCAAAGTTGTTTAGCTCTCCTAATTTTTTAGAGTTTCCATAAAAATTTTAGAATTCACTATCAATGTTTTTTTCCAAAATTTCAGCTGGAATACTGACTCGGATTACATTAAATCTATGGATCAATGTAAAAATAGTATGTTAATAATATTGAATCTTGTGATCCATGCACACACATATTTACCCATTTAGTTAGATCTGACATAACTTCTTTCAGTAATATTTTGTACTTCTTATTGTACAGACTTTGCAGATATTTGGTTAAATTTTTACTAAATATTTAAAAAATTTTTATTCTAGTATAAGTAACATTAAATTATATTAATATTTAGATTAAAATTTCAAATGCTCATCGTTAGTATATAAAAATACATATAATTCCTGTGTATTCATTTACTATCCTGCAATTTTCCATTTATTTATTATATTTGTAAAACAAACTTTACATCCATATCATGGAAACCACTCAGAAATGAAAAGGAACCAGCTACTAATATAAGCAACAACCTGAATAACTATCCAGAGAACTGTTTAGTGAGAAAGGCCAATTCTAAAAGGTAAAAACTATATGAGTCCAGTTATATAACATTCTTGAAATAATAAGAAATAAAGAATGGATTTGATACTACCAGGGCTTAAAGAGAAGGTGGGAGTGATAGGGAAGTGATTGTCCCTATAACAGATCAACATACAGAATCCTGTGGTGATAGAAACATTCTGTATTTTAAAAATATTAATCTCAATATTCTGGCTGTGCTATTTTACTATAGTTTTGCAATACATTACCACTGGAGTAAACTAGGCAAGCATTTACACAGGTTCTCTGTTATTTCTCTGTTATTTCTTTCTCCTTCTCCTTCTCCTTCTCCTTCTCCTTCTCCTTCTCCTTCTCCTTCTCCTTCTCCTTCTCCTTCTCCTTCTCCTTCTCCTCCTTCTCCTTCTCCTTCTCCTTCTCCTTCTCCTTCTCCTTCTCCTCCTTCTCCTTCTCCTTCTTCTTCTTTTTGTTTTGTTTATCCTCACCCAAGGATATTTTTCCACTGATTTTTAAGGAGAGTGGAAGAGAGAGGGGAAGACAGAGAGGAATATCAATGTAAGAGAAACACATCGATTGGTTGCCTCTGACCAGGGCCAGGGCCCTAGGAGCCTGCAACCAAGGTATGTGCCCTTGATGGGAATCAAACCTGGGACCCTTTGGTCCACAGGCCAACGCTCTATCCACTGAGCCAAATGGGCTAGCACTTTCTGTTATTTCTTACAACTGTATGTGAATCTATGATTATCTCAAAATAAAAAGTATTATTAAAAATCTTCTGGGTCTCTAATGTTTCTATTACTTGTTTACCTTTAATACATGTAATAGAATTATGGTTACTTTTAAGTTTCTTCTCTATTAATTCTTTCATCTGTGTCATTTTTATGTCATTTGATTGATTTTTCCCTCACTATGGTTGGCATTTTTCTTACTCTTTGCGAGCTTGGGATTTTTATTTTATTGGATTGCAGACAATGTGAACTTTATTGTGTCCTGGATATTTTTGTATTCCTATAAATATTCTTTTGCTCTGTTCTGGGATAAAATTAAGCTGCATGCAAATAAGTGGAAAACTACAGATCTTTGGAGCTCTTTTCCTGCAAGTTTTCTCCTTTCAGATATTCTCACCTTCAGACTGGAGGCGAGGTGGTCTCCTTGGCCCATTAACTCCACTTCCTCACCTCAGGGAAAGCACCAGGTTCAGCTCACATCACCCCACCACAATCTATGTTCTGAAAACTCTCCTGGAAGTAACCTGGGGCAACTGCAGGCAAATCTTGTGGCTAATTCACCAATCTTGTGTCCAGCTTTCCCTCCCAAGATATGGCCCTTGGTGACTAAACTTTTTTTAAAATATATTTTTATTGATTTCAGAGAAAAAGGGAGAGGGAGAGGTCTAGAGAGTAGTATCAATGATGAGAAAGAATTATTGATCAGCTGCCTCCTGCATGCACCCTTCTGGGAATTGAGCAGGCAACCCAGGCATATGCCCTGACCAGGAATCGAAATGTGACCTGGTTCATAGGTTGACACTCAACCACTGAGCCATGCCGGCTGGGCATGGTGACTAAACTTTCAACTAATTAAGAAAAATATGTTATTTGTATGGATATGGACAGCAATTATTTAATAGTATGGTTTGCTATTCTTTTTTTTTCTTCTCTTTAGAGGAGCCAGGTTCCATTCTCTTGTTAAAAATAATTGATTGTGATAGTCTCTTAGTTCTTTTACTAAATCCCTCCCCAATTATATATATGGGAAGCCTTCTCTGAACCACACAGTATCTGACATCAAGGAGTGCCATCACCATTCCTCAGCAGTTAAAGCAAAGAATGTTGGAGAGTTTTCTGTATGTTAATAATGTCCTTTGTTCTATGGAACATAGTGTATGCTGACAAAGTTTTTATCATTTTGATTTTTTGGTAGCTTAGATTACACTAATTAGTGGGGCATTATTAGAGATATATTAGGGGGGGATAATTTGTTCCTGGGATAGTATTCATCATGCAAGAGAAAATGTAATAAAGCTCCTTAATAATATACCTAAAAGAAATCTATATTGATTAAATGTCATAAAATATTCATGCAGATTAATAAGGGTTAATTTCTGAGATAATAGGATAATGGTGATTCTCTCAGATGAGTATGGCTTCCTGTTTAGATATATTTATGGACAGCTCAGCCTCCATCCTCATGTTGACTATACTCAGGATGTAAATGTGTTCATGTCCAGTGCTGGCTCTGATCCATGAGAGGAGACTGCCTGGACCACTGTGTTGAGATGGACTGTGGAGCCCAGTGGAAACAGTACTGAGATCTCTGAGCAACACCCTGTGTAGCTGGGTGAGCCTGAGCAACAATCCACATCCTGGCATTGGCCAACTCTGCATTCTGACAGTCGCAGCGTGGGCTCTGGCTCATTAGGGGTCAGGACTGTGTTGGACACTGTTGAATTCCTTACATCTAACACAGTACCTGAGTGAGGATGTGGTCATAGTGCAGTGATTATTGAATGAATCCTCCATAAATGTGCTCTGTTTTTCCATAGTACTTACTATGTTCTCAGATAGTATAGTATCTATCTACTTACTATGTTTATTTTCCGTATCCTGATACTAGCTTGTGAATTTTACAAAGCAGGCATTTCTAACATTTTTGCTTCACTGATAGAATCTTAGTGCTTAGAAAAGTGCTGGTGTCATAACTAGCATACAATACACATTTATTGAATTCATGCATTCATTACTGTAATTACTATTATTTCTGTACCTTACATATCCAGTTTTATGTAGGAAGTCAAACCTTAGGGGCGGGGAAGAGAGAAGTTTCCATTCAACCATAACACAAAGTCAACATTAGTTATTCCTTACCTTCTACAGAGCAGCACTCAGCTCCTAAACAATGACCTCTATTATCCTCTTTTCACTCTGCTAAATATAAACTCTTTGAACTTTTCAAATGCACCCATAATAAAACAGCCATGTCTTGAAAATAATATTCCCTAAAATATTCCTTGTGAGGAAACCATCCCATATTCACCACAAATACAAAACCCAAAGAACGAAATACTGTCGATTGAATGTATCCATCTTTTTGACCCCCCCCCCACATTCTTTGTTGTTTTTATTTTGTTTGTTTTTGTCTAAGAAGAAAGAATCCAGGCAGAGGCATTCTAATCTCAGTGTTCATCTGCCTATTTCAGATGCTGAGTAGAGTATCAGTGTGGGCAGTTTAGAAACTTAAATAACCCAAGGAAGCTAGAGAGGGGAAAAAAAAACCTGTGGAAAAGTGTTATCCCAGACTAGGCATGTTCACTGCTTGAGCAGCGAACAGCGGTCTGGAAAGTGACTCTTACAGCATGCTAGTAAGTGTGTCTCTGACTTTTTCATCTCTCCACTTTACATGATAACCTCCCCAGGTGTTTAATATGCATCAACTCATTCATTTCCAATTGTCTTTTGAATTATAGAATATTGAAATTCTTAAGGCTTAAGCCATTGCTTTTGTATTTCAAAAGCACCAAGTATTAGAGATGGTGTTACAATGCTTTGCAGAATTCCTTTAAATTATTTAAAAATATATATATAACAATGCAAGCATTACAACCAATAAGGTAACGCACTGCTGGCCAGAGTGACAGTATTGAGAGGTAGAAAGAGTAGTTGGTGTGATTAATGCTGTACATCCCCTCTCTTTTCCCTCAGCCAGCACTATTGCCATTTCTGTCTCGGGGCCAACAGAGACAGATTTACTCTACTGAGCACCCCCCACTTTGATTGATTCTAGCTCTTTGCCTACCCAAGGATGTGCCATCTATGCTAACTAACTTCCAGGGCAGGTCTTGTTGAAATTAACGAAGAGTGTTATCTATCCTCCCTTCTTTCTACCTGTGACTTTGGCATTCAATTCTCAAGCTCTTACTACACATCTGAGGTGTTGAGAATTTGGTCCGTGTTTCTATTGCATCAAAATTATCTGCAGCCATTGGGAACACACATTGCCAGGCACAGACCTATTAGGGGAGGGTCTCCAGGGGCAGGGCAGGTAAGGACAACTTTTTTTTTATGTGACCTCTCAGATATTTATGGTATATTTTCCTGGCCACCAAAACCCCAAGCAGTAACAGGAGGAAGAAGAGATTAGCTTATTCAGATTTCTCTCATCCACACAAACATGAAAAGCTGTGCTGTGGTTTCTGACACTTGTCTGATTTCATTTTGGTATAAAGACCTCATTTCTTTTGTGAGTCTTTTTACCCCCAATGAGCTGTCCAGGAGTTCCTGTAGCAATATTTGCTTTTTAAAAATAATGTTAAGATTGTCATGTTTTTCTTAAGAGTCTTTGGAGATCTGAAGCTCTTTGTAAAGATGTAAATTCAGTGGCTTCTGATACTTTCTGCTCCGTCTTATTTTTGTGTGTGTTCCCTCTGAAAAATAAATCTCAGTATTTTATACCTATGAATAATTTATACATAGTGAAAAAATGCAAAAAGAAATAACCCCATAAGTTCCTGATTTGAAAGTCTCAAAATATCAGCCTTGAAATTCTCCACCATCTGGATATATATGGGTTTCACTACAACAGAGGAGATTACCTGTTTCTGTAATAAATCTTTCAAGTTCAAAATGAAATGAAGTCTATGTTTTTCAATTAAATTTGGCTGTTGAATTTAGGATTCATCTTTGGCTAGAAAAAGAGAAATTGCAGCCGTTAGTAACTGCCACCTGTTTTTGAAAGGTGAATTTATGGCACTGAAACAAAAGATAGCTGCCTTTATCTTTTTAAAAGTAATCAATTTTTTTTTCCCCAGACTGTTTCAGGCCTCAGCTCCACACAGTATAGAAGGCTTCATTGGGAAAGAAATATTAGTAACAGTGCCAAGTCTGAGAGAAACTGTGAGGCAGGCAACATGTGGTTCTGGCCATCAGTAGCTGTCAGCAGCTGTGTCTCCCATCTGGGAAGCCAATACCTACTTGCCAGGCTTCCAGCACTAAATGGTTTCTTTACTGCCACCACTGTCCTTCGAAAAAAGCAGGGAGGGAGCTGGAGGAAAGGAGGGAGGCATAGAGAGGGAGAGAGGTAGGAAAGAGAAAGATGCATCTGGTATTCATTCATGTTTTTGATCAAATTTATTCAACATTTTGATTTTTTTCTCCAAGATCACTTGTATTATACTTATGCTAAATTATGAAAACAAAGAAAAGAAAAAGAGAAACACAGACAGAAGGTGGGATAGGAAGTAGTATTTTGGTTTGGAGACTCTTCCCTGGTCATCCTTTGAAGGCTTCTACTTACTTTTTTTTTTTAATTTAATAAATCTTTATTGTTCAGATTATTACAAATGTTCCTCTTTTTTTCCTTATAGCTCCCCTCCACCCAGTTCCCACCCCACCCTCTGCCCTTACCCACCCCCTCCACTGTCCTCATCCATAGGTGTACGATTTTTGTCCAGTCTCTTCTTGCACCCCCCACACCCCTTTCCCCCGAGAATTGTCAGTCCACTCCCTTTCTATGCCCCTGATTCTATTAAATTCACCAGTTTATTCTGTTCCTCAGGTTTTTAATTCACTTGATTTTTAGATTCACTTGTTGATAGATATGTATTTGTTGTTCATAATTTTTATCTTTACCTTTTTCTTCTTCTTCCTCTTCTTAAAGAATACCTTTCAGCATTTCATATAATACTAGTTTGGTGGTGATGAACTCCTTTAGCTTTTTCTTATCCGTGAAGCTCTTTATCTGCCCTTCAATTCTGAATGATAGCTTTGCTGCGTAGAGTAATCTTGGTTGTAGGTTCTTGCTATTCATTACTTTGAATATTTCTTGCCACTCCCATCTGGCCTGCATAGTTTCTGTTGAGAAATCAGCTGACAATTGTATGGGTGCTCCCTTGTAGGTAATTAACTGTTTTTCTCTTGCTGCTTTTAATATTCTCTCTTTGTCTTTGCCCTTGGCATTTTAATTATGATGTGTCTTGGTGTGGTCCTCTTTGGATTCCTTTTGTTTGGGGTTCTCTGCACTTCCTGGACTTGTAAGTCTATTTCTTTCACCAGGTGGGGGAAGTTTTCTGTCATTATTTCTACAAATAGGTTTTCAGTATCTTGCTCTCTCTCTTCTTCTGGCACCCCCATAATTCTGATGTTGGTACGCTTGAAGTTGTCCCAGAGGCTCCTTACACTATCTTCATATTTTTGGATTCTTTTTTCTTTTTTCTTTTCTGGTTGAGTGTTTTTTGCTTCTTTGTATTTGAAATCTTTGACTTTATTCTTGCGATTTCAGAAGCCAGCATTTATGAGGTGGGATAATGGAGATTCCCCACAATGATTCCGTTAAAGTTTTAAATGGCTGATCCTAAGAGGAAGCCTTTGTTTTTCCTTGGGAAAAGCATGTTTGTTCTTTATTAAGATGAGCTGATGGCCTAATGATCTTCTGAGCCTGATATTTAAAGAGCAGTGTTCTCACTCTTCCTCTTGGCAAATGCAGAAGTGCTGACGCTGTGATATGCATTATCACTGCTGGCCGTGCAACATGCAGTTGTCAGATCACTGGGCCCTTTGCTCTGCAGGCCCGTACTTTATTCAGGCCTGAATTCAATACAGAGGAAGCAAGACAAGGCACCCAGTTGTTAGCATGGATGGGCAGTCGCCTCTCCTTCAGGGGCCCAGCATCTCCTCACTGGTCCCACATGTTCTGCTCAAGGCTCTCGACCACAAATGCTGAAGAAATGAACACTAGTTTTCTTTGCTCTTTTTCAAACTTCAGTATTATAATGAGGTACATACCTATTACAAAACAAGGAGCTAGGTATTGTATAAGGAATTGTTAATCCTTGTAAGCATATTTCTTCCTCAACTTTAGGAAGATTTGGTTGATTTCACATTATATGTTTAAATCTGTATAAAATAGATGTTATGTGAATACAATTTCAATTATCATCAGGTACATTATGTCTTTATGCAACAGCTCAAAGACAAAGCATCAACCTAACCTCTACAATAGGTAAGGATATTGAGCCAATCCATCAGTTAGGGTTCTATTTGTAGTTTTTTGTTTATTTGTTTGTTTGCTTTTAAACCACATGAATGGGAGAGACAACAGATCTCCTGGGTCCTGTGGGTGGAAAGGATAAGGGAAGCTTTGGGGGGTCTGGTCAGACTAAGGAAAGAAAGACTGGAGAAGGGGTTCTAGGCTCCTCAGAGCCTAAGGAGTTCTCAGTATCTCACTGGCAGGGACTATATTTTTGTTTCTCTTCAGTGTTTTCCCAGACTGGAGGTATGATTCTGGAATTAAAAATTGCCTGTTGGTTGACTGTATAATTCTTTGAAAGCAGATAATGCAAACTTGTTGTAAAAATTTAGAAGATGCCATGAAAGATTTCAAATTTAAAGGGCTATTGAAGTGTTGGCCCTGCATTATGATAAATCAAATTCACTGCCTCAGCTCTGTGCAAAAATGAGGTGAGGGACCAGGCAGCCAGTTCACTGCTGCCAGTTGTCCTCCCATTTACATACACATTTTGTGGCTCCTCCTCTGCTCTCCTGAAGTGAAATCCACAGAAAATCCCCCTCTTTATATGTGTATGTGCTCCTGCATCTAAATCAGGTGTATGGCAGTCTTTCCTTAATTCAGATGCTTCTTTATTGTGTGAGTTATCAAAGCAATTATTGTTTGAATTGTTAAAATAAGCATGTTTTACTTTTCTGATTCCAACAACTAACATTTAAAAAATGTTTCACTGCACTCCATGGAATCTACTGACCTTTACATTTCTGAACAAATGTGAATAGGGATCCAGGGAGTTGAGCATCCATTCCTATTTTAGAACATTTTAGGTGATATACAGAGAATAAGAAGAAAATGGTATAGAAGACACCATGGCTGGTTAGCTCAGTTAGTTGCAAAGTGGAGTCACTGCTGGCCAGTGGCTCTTCAGTTATGATCAGTTTCCAGCCCTCCAGCTGCCGGCCCAGCCAAGCCCCACACAGCCTCTTCACAAAAGTAAACTGTTGTTTTTAAGTGGCAAAGAGTGGCTGGTTCAGTGAAATCCAAGTCACTGGTGGACGAAGGGGTCCCTGCATATTATGGATGGAGTCAGTATTAGCTTCATGCTGAAGAGAAGCAGTATTTTCCTATGGCACAACGTATTTTTAAAATATGTAACATTGTACTTCATTTTATAAAATACTTGCCAACCCTTTACTGCAAAAAATATTATTAGAGAAATCTTTGACCAGCCTAATTTTCACAGGATGGGTTATATAGTATAGGGGCTGAGTTTCAGACTCCATCTCCAAACATAGTCAAGATTGGACGAAGTAGGTCCTATTTGGCTCCAACTGATGGCATTTTTATTGAATTATGGAAGTCACTGGAAAAACATATTTGACTATAGGACAAAAATTCACTTTTATAAAGATATTGTTTTCCCTACATTAGTTCATAAGTTCAAAGTCATTCAAATTGCAGTGTCTACAGAAGTTTGTTTGTTTGGTGTAATTTCAGAAAGTAAAATGGAAGCTAAAAGTTTTTTGGAAAGGAATCATGCAAAAATAACCAAGATCATTCTGAAAATGTGGAGAATAGGAGCAGGGCACTGATTTGACTAGACATTAGAGTGTAGAAAAATTTTACATTGGTTAAAACACTTGAAAAAAAGAAACAGAGAAACAAATCAATAGGTCTGGATAGAGACTCTTGACCAGGATCCGAATATATGAAAAATCTGCATATAGTGACAATGACATTTTTAATAATTAATGAAACATGGATTTAATAAATTAATATTATTGCTGTAACTAACTAGATATTTAGACAAAAATTAGGTAAATTCTTACTGCACTTAACTCATTAAAAGAAATTCCAGTGACCAAATTTAAAAAAAAAATAACTCATATGCATTGAAAGAAGTAAGAAAAAATGTTTTTTCTTAAAATATTTTCTTTAAAAAAGCCCAGTATACATTATAAATGAATCTAATTTATTTCTAAAAATATTTATTAAAATAAATTTAATATGCATTGAAGAAATTATGAACAATTGTTTCTTACAATCATGGGTCAACCATGTATGTCACTAAAATGGCAAGCCACAAAAGAATATTTATTAATTTAGCTGCTTACAAATAAAATCTTCAAAATGTTTAACACTATTATTTAAGAATTCAAACAAATTATTGGCAAAATAGTTGCTATGTATATGAAAAACAAAGGAAAATGTTCATGATATGAAAGGGTTTGACAATTTTTAAAGTATAGTATAGTCTTTAAAAAATCCATGTTTCAGAAAACTGATATTCCACCCAGAAATTGTTTTCACTTGTTTAAAGTCACAATGACTTGAGCCCCTGGGTACCTAACAGTACTTCTTTGGGCTGTGGTGAGCTAGACAGTAGCTGTTGGAGATGGTCTGCTGTGCTCAGGGAGCCTACCTGGGGTTTTGGTGACCAGAAGCCTTGCTGCATTCATACCACATCACAGTGAAGGTTATGGGGCCAGTCAGGTCTGCACTGGTGTCAACAGCTTAGGTAGCCATTTAGGTGTCAGAATAGGGGTCAGGGTAGGGGTCAGGTTCAGGTTTGTCATGGCTGATCATGATCCAGGCCCTGCTTTGCATATATTTATTGATCCAACCCTCATCAAACCAATGGAATAGATCTATTTATTAATCCTGACCTCAGAGGTGAGAAAATTGAGGCACCAAAAGGTCCAGAAATTTGCCCAAGTTTCCAATGCTGGTACTGGAGGTTTGCCTGGAGTTAGCTCAGAGAGTCTGGCTGCAGATTCTGGGCTCATCTTTACCCTGCTGCCTATAAGTAAGAATAATAAATTAGATTTTAAGCATTTATATAGCTATTTTGTAATATATTTTTAAAATTGATTTGAGAGAGGAAGAGAGAGGGACAGAGAGATAGAAACATCAACAATGAGAGAGAATCATTGATTGGCTGCCTCCTGCATGCCCCCTACTGGGGATCAAGCCCACAACCCAGGCATGTGCCCTGACCCGGAACTGAACTGTGACCTCCTTGTTCATACATTGATGTTCAACCACTGAGCCACGTGGGTTGGGCCATATGGCTATATTTTATTGCATAGATAGGAAAAGAAAGAAATATGTTTCTTTTATTTTTTTTTTTAAGGAAAGAAAGCAAAATTCCTTTGACACTTGGATGGGAGATTTTTCTCTTTTCTTCCTCCCCCAGACCCACCCCCATTCCACTTATCCTCTTCTGCCTCCCCCACCCTCCTTATTCTTGGTTCTGAGAAAGACCATAAGAAGTGATATTTTTAAATGATAAAGTATTAGTACCATAGAGATAGAACTCTGGTTATATTTTTAATTATTGTTGTTTCAGAGATGCTTATGAACATTTCAGTCCACATCATAGCAAAGCGAATGATGAAAGCATGTACAATGGCCCAGGAGTAGAGAAAGTAGTTTGAATATCCAGGCACAGCAGAGACCTGGTGACAGATGGAAGTGCTTCAGGCAGAAATTGCTACACACATTCCTCTATCCAAACTGCCATCTGTCAGCACAAGTGTGTTACTATTTTGGGACTAAATTTATCCATTTGGAGAATAATTTTTAAGCTTGGTCTTAAGGTTAAAATGAAATCTATAACTCACCAAGACTTTTCCTTTTTTTGCCACTCAATTTCTTATTTTTTTCACAAGAAATATGGGCCGGAGAGATTATTGTAATTTGGGGAGGGGCAGGGGTGTAAAGGGTGTTCTTGGAGGGGATGATAGAATATTAACATTTTCCACTGATACGAAATAGAAGTAATTAAAAAGAATAATGAGCCCTAACCGGTTTGGCTCAGTGGATAGAGCGTCAGCCTGTGGACTGAAGGGTCCCAGGTTTGGTTCCAGTCAAGGGCATGTGCCTTGGTTGCGGGCACCTCCAGTAGGGGGTGTGCAGGAGGCGGCTGATCGATGTTTCTCTCTCATTGATGTTTCTCTCTCATCGATGTTTCTAACTCTGTATCCCTCTCCGTTCCTTTCTATAAAAAATCAATAAAATATATTTTTAAAAAAAGAATAATGAGGATATCATGCTTTCCACAGGTAACATATTGTTTTGAAATTATAGTCTGATAATTACAATACAACAATAATAGTCCATGAATAGGAAAGTCTGGACTCAAAACAGAGATGACCATTTCCATCACATACACAAAGGATCTGTGAACCTAATTCCTGGATTTAAAAGGAATACCCCAGGATTAAGTTTTTAGCCAAATGCCTTTTTTACCCCCTCACAGTTGAAGAGCCTAGAGGTTAGATCAACCTTGGTCTTACTTCAGTAAAAAGAGATGAGCAAAACAATGTTTTGCTGTGCCTTATAAGAGTGAAGTATATTAGTCTATGAGAGTGAAGGCTCACTCAAAGAGTAGAAATGGGAATTCAAAGGGCACAGTATCGTGTGCTCCACCAAGAGCACAGCTAAGCAAAGTTGCCTCACTTTTCCCTGAAAACAAACTCAGCTGTGCCCTTCTCTTTTGAATTAACAAAAAATAGATAAAAGGCTATAATAAATACAAAGAAAGTAAATCTTATGTGTGTAGACCTTAGATGACCCCTGATGATGCTCTTGGAACAAGACGTCTTGACAGACACCTTGAATACTGGCATCGGGGCTTATGTAACATTGCGAAGACTGCCCATGTCTAACTTGCAGTAATGGAGCTCCCCAAGGAAGAAGGCTTCCAAGAATACCTTTATTTTCCCCGTAAAATTGCCTGGTCTCTCTACTGCTTATGTAAAATTTCTCCCTCCATCAAGTTCTTTCAGATGGCTTTATTCAACACATTTCCCTTTGACTCTGTCCTAAACTACATGAAGTCCAGTGGTCAATCAGGACTCGCAGTTTACTGGCTCATGCCAGTTGAGCAAGAGGACACGGAGATGGGTTAGGAATCTGAGACTCATTGGGGTTGTGCCTGGGAAGGATAATGGAGAAAGCAAGCAAGATGGGGCAGCCTTCACACTGTACTGTAGATCTGATATCTGTGAAAGGAAAGAGGGGAGGAAGCAGAAGTGGACAAGGAAACTCGCAGCTATGATGCCGATATGACAGTCTCAGCCAGCATAAAAGGGAACTTGGAGCAAATATTGCCTGTGAGAAGAGTCTCGCATTGAGCAGAAATAGCCAAGCTCTTGAAGCCTTGCTGTGCTCAGTCATTAGCTGGGAATTGTCCAGGAAGAGCCGGATATTTGCTCAAAGGCTGTGGTGGCTGCAGAATTTGCTGCAACTAGAGCCTGTCAGCTAAGTGCATGGCCATCTTACAAAGTCTTTCCTGAAGGCAGATCCTAGTGGCACACCTTCAGGTGGCCACAGTGTTAACCTGTGATTGTTACTTTGCACTATTATTTGGCTCTTGCAGCTGTTCAATTTACCAGGTATGGCAGGATGAATAACGCCCTTCCCCAGGAGATGTCCAACTCCTAGTCTCCACAATTTGTAAATGTGGACATAAATTAAAGGGACTTTTCAGATGTGAATAAATTAAGGATATTGAGATAGGGCGATATTCTTGGATTATCCAAATGACTCCATTACAATCACTGGGGTCTTTATAAGAGGAAGGTGATAGAATTAGAGGCAGAGAAGCAGATGTCAAGGTAAAGGCAGAAATTGGAGTGATAAGAAGATGGGTCATGAACCATGGAACGCAGATGGCCTCTAGAAGCTGGGAAAGGCAAGGAGATAGATTCTTGCCTACAGTCTCCAGAAGAACACGGCCCTGCCAACACCTTGATTTAAGATTTCTGACCTAGAACTATAAAATAGTAAATTTGTGCATGTTTTTAAGACACCGAGTTTGTTGTGATTTATTGTAACATTAACAGGAAACTAAGACACCAGATGTTTATAACTTGTGCCCTTGTGAAACATGACCCTCTTATAATAGAGAGCCCAGGTGATGCGTGCCTACCAAATTAGAGATCATGATTATACAGATTTTATTGGCTCAGACGCTGGCCCAATACCAGCGGCCTCACTATTCAGGTTACAAAGGCTGGTTAATTAAACCAAATTCATCAAAACATTCCATGAGATTGGAATTACAACCCCAGGACCCACTAGTGGAACTGTGTGGATCTCAGAGAGGAGAAAGGGGAAATGAGACCTACCCAAGGGATGCCAGTCACGTAGGAAATGAGATCCAGGGAGGGAAATGGAATCAGCCACCCCCAAGTAAACTTGGCATAAGGATTATTTTATGCTGATTATTTCAAAGGAAAAACAGACCCAGGGAAAGCTCTGAAAACTGAGAAGTTACCCTTTTGTATAGATACTTAAATTCATACGAGAAATCTCCATTTGAAAGGATATCTCCTCTCTGTACCTGGAGAGGAGGAGGTCCAACTCTCCAGAGACTTATCACTGGAGAAGGCACTGATCTAAATCTGCATGACAGCCATACGCTCCCTTACTGTGTTTTTCCCATAATTGTCCCCCCTCCTCCCATATACATCTTTTTCCTTTAGCTGGAAATAGTATTTGAGGTGATGGTGGCTTGGGCCATTTTGAGAAGGTATTCTGCTTTCCTGGATATCTCCCATGTATACAGGAGGTATACATGTTAGTAAACTTCTATTTGTTTTTCTCCTATTAATCAGTCTTTTACTGGGGGGAGGGGGTGTCTCAGTCACAAAACTAGAAGAGTAGAGGGAAGATTCTTTTTCCTCTCCACACCACAAAGGAACCCCAGAATCCAGCCGTCTCTTAGCAGGTCCATATCCTGCTTTACCTAATGAAGTAGATGACCTTTTGTCCAAAGCAACCACCCTCCTCCCTGGGTCAGTATGCAGATTGCTTGCCCTGAAGAAGGCCCCTGTAAGCTAGTTAAATGCAAATGTTCCCCTCTATTGTGGCTATTGGTTGCTGTGCACAACCTGGATAATACATGCTAGGAGACCCCTCAGGCCTAACCCTGTCTCAGGAGACAAACAAGGAATTCAGCCAGGTGCACAACTACACAGCAGGGGGCTTAGCACCAAATGCTGGCAGGTTCCGTTAGAAGAGTTTCTGCCAAGAGTGCAGCCAGGCACAGATTCTGAACCAGAGCTCATCTCCCTCTGCATTACATGGTGCCAATGGAAGTGATGCTTAAACAAGTTGCTCCCTCCTTAAACAATGCCTCAAATTATTTCCCAGGTGAAGTGGCCTTCCCACTTGTGACCAGTGCAGACCCATCTGGCTGGCAGGTTTCTGTGCTAATAATCCTACTATCATTTTAATGGTGCAGTCTTGGAATTTTAAAGCTGCCATTCACAAAATGTCCTTACAATTAACTCATCAATTAACTCATAATTATCATGTATGGTGGATGGAGTCCCCACAAAGCTCAGTCAAGGATATCCAGGTATCCTGTGCTCCTTTGCAGGTAATCGAAAGGAGCTCACCAAGATGTGTTCAACTAGCAACAGGGCCCACACTTGTAAGTCCATCCTGAGCCAGGACCCCAGCATATGTACTCAGAATGGAAAACCATACAACTATTCTGCCCCTCCATGGCTTTTCACTCAGGAAGACCATTCTTCCCTGAGGTTCCCCGCCCCCCAAGTACGCCAGTGCCTCAGACATCATCAACCCAGCACAAGACATCATTGAGGGTGGCAGTGCCCCCAAACCTTATCAGACATGGGAATTCTACTCCTCACGAACCCCCAGATCACCTCTGCACCAGAAGGGACATGAACATGGTTGACTCAACCTGCAGGTTGAGTACAAAAATGCCTCTGATTGGTTGGCCTGTTTGTCCATCCCTTCCCTCAAGGACCTTAGTGTTGACTACTGTTTAATACCTGAAATACTCAAACAGTATTATATACACACTTGCATATATTCAAGTGTATATAGTTATTTGCAGCAACATGGTAGATCAGATATCAGCTATTCTGTCATGGCCAGAAAAGAAGTCTTAATACTGGTGGCTTTATTTTATCATTTACTTGATTTCTCATTTGCCTAAGTCTATGAATCTATGTTCATGAAATTGTTATGATGTTATATGTTCACTCTCTTAACCTTTTGAAAAAACCACACAAGCAAGATACAATAGCTTGGACCACAATAAGTATACTATGTTTCTTTGTATGCAACCCAGGACTTCAATTTTAATGTATCTACATCATCTTCTTGGCTTTAGATAAGTTTTGGAGTAGCTTTTAAACACAATCTCATTCAGTCCTGTATGATTCATTTTGAATCTGAATATAGGGCTATACATATACTGCTGTCAAGTTTCATCTTATTAATTTTGTGTAAGTTTTCCTAAGTTAGGATTTTCTTAAAGTTTAGTCTTCTGTGTGCTGAAAGAGAATTTGGTAGTGAGTCAGGTGGATTTTCCTGAGCAAAGGTGGTTTCTTTCCTGGGTTCCTGTCCAGGTGGATTTGAAGAATAAAGTCATGGACAAAAGGTGGTAGATGAAAAGGGTGGACATTTATTGGAAACAAATACAGACTCCCACATGGAGAGGGGGTCCCAGAGGGGGTAACCCAGCAAGCTCCTTTTTTTCTCTTGATGCTGCCTTCCAATATCAGCTTCAAAGCTGAAAACCCATATGGTGCCCCCTTTTTTCCTTCCCCTTCAGTGGTAGAATTCTCTATCTCCTGAGAAAATCTGTTTTCCTCTTTCTCCCATTTGTCAGCATTTCTCTGTGAAATCCCCTGTGAAAGTTTGTTTCCTCTTTCTCCCCATACCCTGTGGCTTTTCCCTATCTTCTACGAATGGATGTCTTTCTCTCCCCTTATCCGGTGGCACCTTTTTTCTCTCTGTGAATGTATGCCTTTTGGAAGCTCCAAGCCCTCAGCCAACTATGCCTTCCTCTCCCTTGGACCCCCTAGTTCCTAAAACTCACTAGAGCTGCCTATTTTACCCCTATAAACTCCTTTCGGTAGTAATTAGATAAACACAATCATTAATTCATGTTTCAAACTAAAAGATATCTTGTCAGTCCAACATGTTATTAGATTAGTCAGTAATAAGAGTTGAAATTTAGCTATCCCCAAAGAGCTATGGAACCATCATTAGCACTAAGACATTCCATTTACAATTTTAGTATTTCTGGCTGAGTGTAAGATCAAATACCTGGTTGGTAATGCTAAGGACTGACCACAGTACAGGGGTAAGGCAATTAGTGACTGAAATCCACCAAGTATTTTAGTGATATAGGTGAAATTAGCTTATTATCAGAAAATATTAGAATGATTTGGATTTAATGCCTCTTTTAGCAGCATAATTCTAACCCTTATTAGGGACAAGAAATGATCACTTAAAGAGTTCAATTTGATGATGATGTATGTTATTAGTATTAAAAAGTTATTAAATTGATACATTTTATTTAATGTCTAATACTGCTGTAAGAAGTGTGAGGTTGGAAAACAGTAAGATGTAAAACATATTGTCTTATAAGTATATTAGTTAGAGAAATAAATTGATGTTATGCTCTCCACTCTTAAATAAACTCTTTAAAAATGGAAGCCTATTCTCTATAGAATCACAAAAAATGTTTTTCATAAAAAAACTGCTGTAAAATTGTACAAACCCATTGTACAAACTCATTGTGAATGTCATAAAATTTGATTCCTGCTTGAAATTAGCTCACTCTAGAGCACTGTTGGTCACAGATTTTGCTGAATTAAATCGTGGTTGCTGATTGTGCTTCTAGATGGCTCCACAGTATCTACATGCTCTTCAGTGATGCGACCTTGTCCTTCCCTATCGAGAGATGGAGGTCACATCTCCACCTCCCTGCTATCTGGGCAGACTCTGTAATTACTCTGAGCAACCACATTAAAAAAGGACCATCATGCAGCTTTTACATAACCCTTAAGAAGACTGACAGTTTCAGCTCCTTGCCTCTTGGTTCACTCCTCCTTGAAACCCATCTGCCATGCAGTTAGAAGCTCATATTACATTAAGAGACAATGCATAGGGACTCTGGTCAACAGCTCCAGCTAAGCTACCTGAAGACATCCAGCAGAATCAGGCAATCACGTGGGTGAGCCTCAGCCTCATCTAGCTTTCAGGTGACTGCAGCCCCATCTTGATATGTGACTGCAACTGTGTCAAAGAGAGACCCAAATGACAAGCACCCTCCTGAGCCCAGTCAACCTACAGAAACAGGACAAATAATAAGTTGTCGCTTTAACCCATCAAGTTTTACGATGGTTTACTATACAGTAATGCATAACCAGAATAGCCATAAATTTTTTTTCTTCCTATAGCCCCAAGGAATATTTGAAGGGCTCTACATTCAAGTACTTTGCACAAGGCTACTTATATAAGAAGACTAATTTTAAAGCAGTAGTATAGTGAGTTACTATTCTTATGTTTATTTAGTAGATATGAAAAATAGATGTAGAGAAGAAATATTACTTAACCAAAGTCTTGAGCAAATAGTAACTATCTATGTGATAAATATGTATAAGGAGTTGAGTAACCACTAGAATCCTTGGGCACTGTGACCTCGAGATAGAGCCAGGGTTTCCAGGCATCAGAATTTGAGAAAAGGCTTTAAAACTACAGGTAGTGACTGTTCTCTATGTGTGTTATTCTTATGTTATTTGTAGCTATTTTTCATCCCTTTTAAATTACTATATCTCCTGACCAGATATAACCTAATATGTTCCAATTTCTATCACTCTGAAGGACAATTTAAGGAATTTGTGCTTTCTGTCCTTACAATTATAGGCTCTGCAGGTTTAATGGTCCTGGTTTACAGAGCTGGGATGATTTTATCAGGGAACACAGAAAGGGTTTTATCAAATTACTAGAGGCCCAGTGAACGAAATTCGCCCACGGGTAGGATCCCTAGGCCTGGCCAGCAATCAGGGCCGATCAGGTTCCCCGCCCCCCCCCCCACCTCCCTGCTTCCCCACCTCCTTCTTCCCTTGCTTCCTCAGTACCCTGCCACCACTGCTGGCTGCTCGCCATGTTCCGCGCTGAACCCTAGTGGTCAGTGCACATCATAGCAAGCAATCAAACTCTCTGAGGGAACACTTTGCATATTAGCTTTATATATATATATATATACACACACACATAAGCTATGGGTTGATATGTTGCCCAAGAGATCAGGTGACACAGAAAGAAGTCACCATTTGACACCTAGGTCATCCACTTGGGCATCTCTTATTACTTCCCTGAAAAATTTTGATGGTAACATTGTATAAGGTAGTCATTATGACCAGTGGCTAATTCCTCTTAGTCACTGAAGGTTTGAGTTGCCTCATCTAGTAAGCCATCTAGACTAGCATAAGTCTTAGCTAAGGTTGAAGGAAACTTAAAATGAGCAGTAGAAGAGAGAATGGTTGGTATCATTAGATAATTCTCTATGTTGCAACAATTGTGATTTTTTTTGTACTGCTAAGCTGGGAAGGATGTCTCTGCCCTCAGTCCAATGCCTCTCCTCATAAAGCACAGTGTCCTCCTGGCAGGATCAAGTCAAACTTTGGTGGAGTGAAGATAAGGGAGGATGTCTGTCAAGGTGAGATGGGCGGGGTGGGGGCGTTGCAAGAATGAGATGGTAAAGAGATCCTTGGAGAGCTTGTAGGGAGGGAATATGAAATTGGGAGAGGGCAGAGACAAGAAAGACATGAGGAGTTGGAGAAACAAAAAACAAGAAAGGAAAATAGAACTGCTCACAGGTATCTGAAATATTGTTATGGCACCAAGAGCAACCTTGGTTTTTCCCTGGCCTTAATTAGCGCTGATGCTGTACCACTGGGCTGTTGATTATTGAAGCCACTCCTCACACTGAAGTGAGGCCTAGCACTCTGGATTAATTTTGATGGACTGTTTCTTTTGCCTAACAAGTTTGCCTAGGGCCGTGGTCGGCAAACTGCGGCTCGCGAGCCACATGCGGCTCTGTGGCCCCTTGAGTGTGGCTCTTCCACAAAATACCACGGCCTGGGCGAGTCTATTTTGAAGAAGTGGCGTTAGAAGAAGTTTAAGTTTAAAAAATTTGGCTCTCAAAAGAAAATTCAATCATTGTACTGTTGATATTTGGCTCTGTTGACTAATGAGTTTGCCGACCACTGGCTAGGGCATCTAAAGTCAAATAGTTGTTACTCTCTAACACATTATGCCCATAAAAATGTAATCATTTCCCTTTCATTTTCTTTATATTGTTATCCTATCACTGAATTATATAATTCAGCTAAATTAAGCAGTGCAAGCATTGAAATAAGGTGGTTAACTTCATTCACTCAAACATGGTAATCAAGTCTCATTTGACTGGTTAACTCAGTAGACAAAAGCTAATGAGTTCATGACATAGGATATAACATCTTTGAGGATCTGCAGGGATCACCAGGTCTTTTCTTCAGGAATGACACACCCATTTCTCTCCCCAGCCAACTTCTGGGAATATTAACTCCTAATTATAGCTCCATCCCTGCCTGGGAGTTGGCCTTAGCCATAATGAACTGCCTCAATCAGGGTTACAGACTCCGCCAAGGTGGGGGCTTGCTGCTAATGACTTGCCTATACAAAAATACAGAGGTCCAGCTATAGTTTCTTAACTTGGGGCAATACTTAAGGTCTCTTCTAGCTCCAGAACTCCCCATAGAATTGGGGGACGCCTTAATTACAACAGCAATGCAGGTCAGCTTTCCCTCTGCCTAGTCCTGCCTTCCTCACTTCCTTATAGGAATCATCCAAAAGCAGCCCCCAACAATCCATCTGTGCACAGCTCATGTCTCAGAGTCTGTTTCCAGGGAACCCAGTCTAAGGCAGGTGACAGAGTCTGTTTCCAGGAAACCCAGTCTAAGGCAGGTGACAGGCTGACAATCATTGTTGCGTTCCATGGCCACAAACTACACCTGTAAAAGCTTGACTGTTTTTCATGAGAAAGCTGGGCTAGACGCAAAGCCATCGTTTGCTAAGGTCATCACACTCCTCCAAAGTCAGGCAGGCCATTTATCACAGTTCTCAGAAGAGAACAGAAGATAACTTCTACTTGCACCAAAACATAACACAAGGGACATTAACAACGAGGAATTTCAAGTTATTATTGCTGCAGTGCCTTTGTTTGCCAGCAAAGAAATGTGGAAAAGTAATAAATTGTTGGTGCAGCAACTGCAAATGCAAATTCCAACACTTACTGAAAACTTCTAACATAGAAATAGCAGAATATAAACTGCTATTTTAGATTTCAACCCATATGTTGGGCAAACTAAGGAAAAAGTTGTGAAGTAGTAAGTTTAATGTGTAGTCGAGATAAAAGACAGAAATTGGGAAGATGCTAAATTCAACAATCCTTTGCTAGCTTTCCAGGACTCCTTCTTTTACTGACACATGTGTTGTTTTTGTTGTTCTTGTTACTGCCCTCATGAGGTTACTTCTAATTCTTAAATGTTTGCTTCCTGGATGAGCAGGTTACACAAAAGGGATGTCTCTCCCTGGAGCATGAATTGCAAGGTCTCAGGCAGGAAGTCACTAATTGTGGTTTGAAGGTTGCCAGATGATGTTGAAGAGTGATTTGCATATTGTTGTACTGATGAATTTCACCTTATCTAGAATCTTGTTGGTTTGTCTTCAGGAGACATCTGCTCATGATCTGACCTCTGTGCAACTGAACCAGGAGACCAGCTCCCAACCCTCCTGAGCCACGTGAGCAGGTGAGATTCCAGATCTAGTTTCTTACTGGCAGTACAGTTCCAAGAACCTGAGATGGTAGCTACTTCACAAAGATGACCTCATTTGATTCTTATAATATCTCTTCTGAGATAAGATGTAAGAACCTAACTGTATAGTTAAGGAGTCTGAGATTATGGAATGTAATTCAATAGAGATATTCTGGTAAGTGTGGACTCAGAACATGAACCCAGCTCTATCAGGCTACAGAGGTTGTTTTATTATCCATACCCATAAAATACAAGTTCCTCCCCTCTCTATAGAGTTTGGGCCTCTTTTTATGAGCAATGGAGAGTGCTTGAAATTTTAGAGTAAAAAATGTAAAGCAATCAATGTGGTGTTTCGGGATTACTATTCTTCCTAAAGTAGATAACTGGGTGGGGTTTGGCAGTGCTTGTGAAAATTATTGTAGTTGGTCACATATAAGGTAAAATGGCTAATAGTCAGGGTGCTCATATGGAGAAGAGAGGACAGACATGAAAGATAATTCAGTGACAATGAGATTAACTGATTGCTAGTGAGCAAGGCAGGGGAGAGGGAACAATGAAAATGGCATTGAGTAAAATGAAATGAGGAACATAAGGTTCTAAACCTTTATTATTCTTTATAGATTTTGAATTCCAGGTAGGAATGATAGGGGCAGAAGTAGAATGTTGGGGAACCAGCTAGAATTGTAAGAAATATTAATCATGCTCTGTTAATTGTGATTGCTTTGTTCTGATTAAAGAAGGCACTTTCTAATCTGGCTGGCAGTTATACACATGGGACCTGGGAGCTCACCTGGAGATGCAAGCCCATCCTCCCCATTTGGAGCTGCCTATTATCATGGGAAGATTAACAGCTCTGTTGCAAAAGCCAGAATCTCTAGCCCTTTGCAGATACTCAGCCTTCTGTTAACTACCCATTTGGCATACCCTTTGGATACTTCACCATGTAATCTTTTGTCCTTTTACCCAATATAAGCAGCTGGCTTATGGTGAGGTGGAGAGCAGATTTTTGTGGATGACCTACTGCTTTCCCATATTGCTGGCAATATTGGAATAAATACTCATAGATAATTCAACCCTGTCTGCTTAATTGGCAGCATGGACCCATTGTTTGTCCAGTTACAGGAATGGTTATTAACCATTTGGGAACTCAGCGTGATAGTAAACACTACTGGACCCTTTGCATTTTGATTAAAAGAATTAACTTTAAAGTATAACATCCTATTGACAGTGCCTGGTTTGGTTAAATTTAATCACATGGGATATATAAAGCCTGATATTGACTTGTTAAACAATTGGGCAGTCATCCACAGAATTAAATGGCACAGATTTGAATGATATAACGTCACCAGAGATCTCTGAAGTCTAATATGGCTGATGAGGAAAATAAGACATTTTTTGGGGGGGAGACCAGCAGCCTAACTCTGTACCTAGTTAATTAGTATCCCTAATGCACATTCCTGTTAGCCTATAGTCTGGTCACTGCCCCTTCCTTAATGATCTGGTCTTGCAAGACCTGTTTACCTAAATATTCACATTTTACAGAGGCCATAAACCATGAACAATACACAATCCCCGAAGGGGGTTTTCAGTGCTGGCACCAGGTCAAGCTTTTAGGTGTGGTCTCACGGCCTCCATCCCAACACACGGGGCTTTTTGCAAAGCCTGAGAAAGGTCTGGAAGTCTGATCCATATATGGGGGACAAAGAAACCAAAGGGTATAAAGAGAAAGCTTCCTCCATGTTGGTTTGCTCAGGATTTGGAGAACTGACCCCCTGAGTCACTGTACTAGTACATGTGAAACATCTGGAAATAAATGGGTTTTCCCTGTGTCTCTGGGTACTCCTGTGTATTTTTCGGTTGCCTGGTAAATTCTATAACATGGCAACATGGAAATCTAGTACCTATGGTCCTAGAGACAAAATTTCATTGTTTCTTTTTTTTTTTTTTTTTCTGACAGAGAATAAGGGCCTTAAATAAAATAAATGATTTTGAAATAAATACATGATATGATATGTACTTTTCTTAGCTCAGCCTTCAAAAGCTACATCCACTATTTTAAAATTAAGATTTCCCATATAAAACTTCACAATTCTATATTTCTTTAAAAAATGGAATGATATAGGCAACTTTTTTTTTTTTTTTTTACTTAGCTGCACCTAAGTAAAGGGGTGTCCTTTAGACAGGTACGGGTTCCCCTCTTCATCAGAATTCTCATCTCTTTCTGCCTTTAACATCTGCTTGCTTCATTTTTTTAAAACATTATTAGTACATGCATGTCCCCTGTAGGTGTTTAAATATAAAATTCCAGATTTATGATGAAGGTAAATTATCCTGGTTGCATGAAGATCTAGAAAAAAGAATTATTTAAGTTCTTGGCTAGTGGAATCCCTTTATTATATGAATATACTTAAGTGAAATGTATATGTCTGACAACTTGAGCAAACTGATTACTATAATTAAGGTCATTGAAATACAAAAAAATAAGTCAAGGCTGCAATTACAGTTAGCAGGTCATTAGCACACAGGAAAAATGCAATTATGTTAACATTTACTGCCTAAGTTATGAGGATCTGTAACTCTTGTCTGTCATGATGACAGTGTGTTTGGGTTTATTACAGATCACTCTTGCTCAAATATTTTTAGTCACAGCAGTTTGCTTTCAGATGGCCAAAATTCAGGATTCATGGCAGTGTGCTGAACCTGGAACTGCTTTGGGCCCAATTCTCTCTAAACCAGGCAGTTCCACAAAGGTGCTTACTGTTGACTAGAGAGTTGTCTTCTGTTGTGGGTAGATCTGACCTAGAGTCACCTTAATGTGTTCAAGCAGTGCTGGCTCCTCCTATCCTCATGTCTACAGACTTCTCCAGCCTAGGTTTTTTTTGTTTGTTATTTTTGTTTTCACTGAGATACAATTTACATACTATAAAATTCACCCATTTAAAGCATATAATTTAGTGGCTTAATGTATAATCACAAAGTTTTGCAACCAGTGCCACTACTTAACCCCAGAATTTTCCATCACCCCAAAAAGACTCTCTGTACTCATTAGCAGTTATACCCTTCTCCCCAAGTCCCTGGCAATCACTAATCAATTCTCTATTTCCGTGGAATTATACAATATAAGGTTTTTTGTGTCTGATTTCTTCACTGACCATAAAGGTTTCAAGGTCCATCCATACTGTAATACATGTACCAGTAATTCATTTCTTTTTATTGCCAAATACTATCCTATTTTATGGATGTACCACATTTTGTTTATCCATTCATCTGTTGATGGACATTTTGGTTATTTCCACTTTTAGTTCTTAAGAGTAACTTTGATATGAACATATGTATACATTTTTGTGTGGACATATGCTTTTAATCTCTTGGGTATATACTTAAGAATGGAATTGATGGATCATATAACCCTAATGTTTAACCATTTGAAGAATGCCAATTGGAATCGAAGCTGCCACCCTTTGGTCTGCAGGCTGACACTCTAACCACTGAGCATCCAGCCAGTGCTTTTGTCCACTTTTTAATTGGGTTACTTGTCTTTTTATTATTGAGTTGTAAGCATTCTTTATATATTCTAGATCCAAGTACTTTATGAGTTATATGATTTACAAATGTTACACATGCCATGAATTCTGTTGGTTGTCTCTTGATTTTCTCGTTGATAGTATTCTTTGAAGCACAAATGTTTTATATTTGTCTGAAGCCTATTTTATCTATTTATTTTTCTTTTGGTTGTTGTGCTTTTGGTTTGTAACTACACAAAGAAACCATTGCCTAATTCATGGTCACAGAGATTTGTGCCTATTTTTACTTAAGTTGTTGATTCAGTTTGAACTAATTTTTTAGTATGATGTGAGGTAAGGGTCCAATTGTACTATTTTGCTATGGTTATTCAAACGTCCTCACATTATTTGTTAAGAAGCCCACTTTCCTCACTGAGTGGTGTTAGCACCCTTGTTGAAAATCACTTGACCTTAGATGTATGTGTTTATTTCTGGACCATCAATTCTATTCCTAATTTACATGTCTATCTTTATGCTAGCACCACATTTTGGTGTGTATTTAGAGAATGATTGAAGGACATTTTCAACACTGAGAGAAGGAGGTCACAGATTTCTGTTCATAAAAGGCAAATAATCTGATTATGATGAAAATTAAACAAGAAAGTGAGTTGTAGAAAAAAATCCCTTTGAAGAACCTATATTAAATTCTATGTTGTCATAGCAACTGTGGAAACAAGGATTGGTACAGCCATATGAATCTTAGACTAAGAATCCTATATTTAAGCTCACTTCTTTGATGAAAATACTTGACTGTTAAATACAGCTGGCCAAATTAAGTTGATAACCCCAAATTATTAGGATGGTAACATCAATTCATTTGAAATGATAGTTTCTTTAGGGGATGAATGAATGCCACATAATTACTATACCATTTTGTATTCCTAACAGCAATGTATGAGAATTCCAGTTGTTCCAGATCTTTGTCTGAACTTCATATTGTAATGTTTTTCATCTTTCTTTTGGGTATCTATTGGTATCCCATTGTAATTTTGTTTTGCATTTTCCTAATGACTAATCAAATTCAACACATTTTCATGTATTTATTTCTCACCCATATATATTCTATAATGAAGTGTCTAATAAAATATTTTCACATTTTAATTGAATTTTTTCTTATTGTTGAATTTTGAGTTCTTTACTTATTCTGAATTTATATACTTTGTTTAGGTATGCAGTTTGAAAATATTTTCCCTAAATTTGTAGCTTGTCCTTAATTCTCTTAACAATGACATATGCAGATCAGAAGTTTCTGAGTATAACAAAATTCAATTTATCATTTTTTAAAATGGATGATGCTTTTGTTGCATCAGAGAACATTTTCTTAAGCCACAGTTACAGAGATTTTTCTCTCCATCATATTTTAGGACCTCACTCTATTTATGATTCTCACTCCTTTCCTGAAACAACACTATGCTGAGTCTCAGCTCTTCATAAGCCTTACGTTATTTTTTGTCTCCTGTGTTCCCCTCACTTACCCTGACACAGTGCTCTTTCTCGGAAGAAAATTTTTAGTGCATGTTATGTGGTTACTAATAAAAAAGCACTATTTCTACATTTTTACACACCTAGACAAAAAACTCCTGATATTTTAGTTTAAAACTTCATTAGCATATGAAATGTGTTTACTTTTATTCATCAATGATCTGTTATTACCAATGCTTGAATATACAGCTGAAATTATCAGACTGAATACAGTAATGGTACCATTTTGTGCTTATCTTTACCTTTTTTTGAGTTGTAACAACAGGATACTATAATTATGCTTACTATAAAATTTTACTTGAGTCTTTCTTGCAGGGGAAGTGGTTCATTGAGTTGTTGCTTAAAATAGAACCATTGTTTGAGGCTTCCAAGGCACTAAATTGGATTTTATTTAGCAGTGTTTTATGCTACATTAATTTTGCTTGTTTTCCAAAAGGTGGTTTTTCCAATAATTTATTCTTGGTCCTGTGTTAGTGGGCTGCTGTAACAAAATACCATAGATTGGGTGGCTTAAACAACATTTCCACCATCCTGGGGCCTGGGAGTACCAGATCAGGGTGCTATGTGGTTGGGTTCTGATGAGAGCTGGCTTCCTGGCTTGTAGACAGCCATCTTCCTCAGATGGCCAAGAGAGGAAGCTCTAGTCTCTGTCTCTTATGAAAACACCAATCTCATCCTGGAGGCTCCACCCCCATGACCTCATCTAAACTTGATTACCTCCCAAGGGTCCCACCTCCTAGTACCATCATATTGGGAGATAAGGGTTTCAACATATGAATTTTGGGAGGATACAAACATATAGTCCATAAGAGTTCCTAACTCCTTGGGACAAGTGCAATGTCTAGGAAATGAAGTGGGTGGTGAGATACAAATATTCTCAACAGCACACTCAAAATAACATAATCTGTAAAACAAATTTCTGTTATTTAGACTGACAACTGCTCAGAATACTGATCAAATGTCAAAAGAAAGTTTACTTCTGATAATTTGTACAATTTACGTATTTTTCTTCCTAGAGAATATTGAAGCAATGTAGATTAAGATGTTAATCAGAAGAATAAAAATACTTGAATAGAGAGGAGGGTTTATTAAAACAACTTTTTATATAGGTAAGTTTCAAACTTTACAGAGAAAAGTCACTTATAGAATATATATATATATATATATATATATATATCCATTACATCATTAAATTTGAGAAAAACAGTATGTCAGATTTTTTAAAAATTTGTTTTTAGTAATAAATTATATTTTGAAGTTAGTTTGTTATTTATCATATTAAGCATGACAATATACAACTTGAATAGAAAACAATTGGAATGTAATGTTTCCAGGAAGATGTTTTAAAAATTCATGATACTTTCATTTGGTAAATGTAGCAGATTCAACAGTCTAACTAAGTGAGACACTCATTAAGCAAATGATGATTAAAATATTGCATAGGAATACTTTACTTTTCTGTGGTTTTGTGTGTATGTTTTAATTAAATTAACATTACATTCACTTGGTTTTATTCTTCATATTTTCTTCAAAGCAATTTAAATATAAAAAATAAAACATTACAGATGCATTTGAAGCTTTTTTTGATTTCTTTCCAACACTCACCACCTTCCTCTTTAGCATATGCCACTGCTTTGATTTGATATTTATCATTCAAAATTTTTAAAAAAATAATTACATAAAACATTGATTTTTTTGCATTTAAAAATCTTTAAATGGTGTTATCGAAAATGTATTATTGTTCATCTAGCTTTTCATTCTGCATTTTATTTTCAAGATATCAACACTATGCATATGTCCCTATATGTCTAGTTTATTCATGTTAATTCTACATAATATTCCATTTTATGAATATGTTTCCTTTATTCATTCACCTGCTCAAGCATAGTAAGGTTGTTTCCAAAATTTCAGTGTTTTGACAATGCTACAGTGAATGTACTTTGCACATGGATGAAAGTATCTTGGGATATTACTTAGAAATGGCTTTTGGTCTCATGTTGGGAGAATAAATTGTTCTCTTCCATATCTGTGGCTTCTCCTAATTTCCTTTTCTTTGCCAGTTGAGTTCTGGACAAAGGACTACATATGAGGAAGTAATATAAGCCACTTTATGAAGATTCTTTAAAGGACTTGTGAGTCATTTTCTTGTATTCTTTTTGCTTATTGGAGAGCTAATACAGATAATTAAGTAGAGGACGAAGAAGTCTAAAATATGAGGCAAGAGGATGATGACCCTTGAATTATAAAGAAGGCAGCTGGCTAGACGCACGTTCAATCTGTGAATAAAATAAAAATAAACTTTAGCATTTATAATATATATAGATTAGAGGCCTGGTGCATGCATTGGTGCACCAGTGGGGTCCCTCGGCCTGGCCTGCTGTGATCGGCCAAAATTGGCTCTCCGACATCCCCCAAGGGGGTCCTGGATTGCGAGAGGACCCAGTCTTCTACTTAATTATCTGCACTAGCTCTCCAATAAGCAAAAAGAATATAAGAAAATGACTCACAAGTTCTTTAAAGAGTCCTCATGAAAGTGGCTTATACTACTTCCTCATTTAATAAATTTTTCTTCTCACTCAGATCTATTTCTACTTTATCTTAGGAAGTAGATGACTACCCAATAACTGTCAAAATCGACCTAATCTTCAAAGTCCAATTCAATACCTAGTTTGCCCTCAAGTGTGACCTTGACTGTTGACTTCTAAAGATGTCTTTTTTTTCTCCATAGTTCAACAGCGCTTACTCTCTGCTTATCTACTAAGCACAAGTCCGAAACTATATACTGAATTAAATTAATTGTGTTCTTATGTATTCTGTTCCTAAGATTTGTTGTCATATTCCAACCATAAAGTTGAACACATTGTCTTCTAAAAAGAACTAACTCAATCAATATATAGAGGTTAGTTGATGTATTAATTGATCACTACTTTTATTCCCCTTTATTTTGTTTTCTTTTTTTTTTTTATTGTTGGGATTCCTATCTTTATGGGATGTTGGAGTATGGAATCCCTTGGTTCATTGCTGCTGTTGGCCAGCGTCCACTCTTCATTCCCTGCCACATAGTCCCTCTAATGGTCAGCTCCCAGCATGGCAGCTTGTTTCACACAGCAAACAAGGACTGTACCATGGTGGAGACATTGCCCTACAAGAAGTTTTGATTGCAGAGCCCATAATCTTTTTTTATTTTTTATTTTTTCAAAAATATATTTTATTGATTTTTTACAGAGAGGAAAGGAGAGGTATAGAGAGAGAAACATCGATTCAGCTGCCTCTTGCACACTCCCTACTGGGGATGTGCCCGGATCCAAGGTACATGCCCTTGACCGGAATTGAACCTGGGACCCTTGAGTCCGCAGGCCGACACTCTATCCACTGAGCCAAACCGCTTAGGGCAGCAGAGCCCCTAATCTTAATCACCACTCCCTATGTTTCAGCGTTAGTATCTAAACTATCTAAAAAGGGCTCTTAAGATAGTTCCTCTCTCAAAACATTGTACTGCAGATTAAATGAGATGATATGTGTTAAATGAATATAGTAATATCTGATATATAGTTGACACCTAATAAGTGTGAGATATTTATTTTCTTGAAAAACCAGCATGCATTATCCAAAAATATTTTGGGAAAATGGGAAATGTCAGGACTACCTTCAAACATGATATTAAAATGTTTTCTGAGTCAGAATGAAGTCAAATGCCAATGCTAAATTCCCTGATTATATTAAAGTTCTTTCAAGAGGTTGTTTTTTTTTAAGTATGACATTTATGATAGCTAGCAAATAGAACATTTAGTACACTCAGTCCTTGACCATGCTAGATAGCTATGGGTTTAATGTCAGCCTTATATTTATTTTGCCACTTTTAAAATATTTTCAACTTTTACTTCAAAATCACTGAGATGTTTTATATCACCACCAAGAAGTGTATTACATGTTTACGATTTAAAACTCTGAGTTTAAAATTTAACTGTGATCACACTCCACAGGACATCACATCAGGCAGTTACTAGAGCGGTATTTATTCATAGACCATAGTTCTTGTGCATTACAGTATACTATAAATGACTTTCTGGGTTTTTCAAGGAGAAACCTAAATTCTCCATAATAAAACATTGAATTGTTTTAAATTGGAAAGGAGAGTTTCTAAAGGAGCCATTAGCTTGGGTCATATAACCATAATTGTGGAAGTCTAAGCATGAGCAATACTACCGCTTTTGTCAAGAAAAGAGTGGGAGAATGATACCAATTTTATTGCAAAGGAATCCAGATTTTATATATTTTTCTTAGCTGTCATGTTTCCATAGAAACGGTGACTGAAAAAAAATCAACGTTAACTTTTGCTTCATTGTGCCAGTCTTCACACAGCATATACACGTGTGTATAAATGTGTGTTTATGTATGTGGATCTACATGTATAGGAATGTATTTATGTATGTATGAACATACATATTACATATGTATGAGTATACTATCTAATAAAAGAGTAATATGCAAATTGACCGTACCTCTGCTACACCCACAAGCCATGCCCACCAGCCAATCAGGTGCGAGTATGCAAATTAACCCAACCAAGATGGCTGCGGCCACAGAGAGAGCAGGAGGCTTGGGTTGTCCCCGGCAATGGAGGAAGCCAAGCTTTCCACCTGCCCTGGCGGGCTCAGGCCTCCACTCAAGGCTACAAAGTTTCATTTGTAGAAGATAAATAAATCCCAGATACCAGGGCCTCTGCTTGGGTCACCGGGGGGCTTGGCCGGCCTGCAAACCACCACAGGCCCCTCACCCAGGCCGCCCCATGCCCCAAGGGAACCCCCACCCTGATCTGGACACCCTTCAGGGCAAACCAGCCGGCCCCCACCTGTGCACCAGGCCTCTATCCTATCTAATCCTATCTAATAAAAGGATAATATGCAAATTTACCATCACTCCAACACACAAGATGGCTGCCCCCATGTGGACACAAGATGGCCACCACAAGATGGCCAGCAGGGGAGGGCAGTTGGGAGGGACCAGGTCTGCAAGGGAGGGAAGTTGTGGGCAATCAGGCCAGCAGGAGAGGGCAGTTGGGAGGGACTAGGCCTGCAGGGGAGGGCAGTTGTGGGTGATCAAGCCTGCAGGGGAGGGCAGTTAGGGGTGACCAAGCTGGCAGAGGAGGGAAGTTGGGGGCAACCAGGCCTGCAGGGAAGGGCAGTTGGGGGGGACCAGGTCTGCAGGGGAGGGCAGTTAAGGGTGACCAGGCCTGCAGGGGAGGGCAGTTAGGGGCAAACAGGCTGGCAGGGGAGTAGTTAGGGGGTGATCAGGCCTAAATGGGCAGTCGGACATCCCTCGAGGGGTCCCAGATTGGAGAGGGTGCAGGCTGGGCTGAGAGACACACACCGCCCCGTGCACTAATTTCGTGCACTGGGCCTCTAGTATTATATATGCATGTATTATCAACATACATATATATGAATGTTTTTATGAAAACAGTGTCAATTTATTTTTTTATTATTAATAATATTAAATTATTATTGATAATAAACACAATGAAACTTAAATCCTATATGCAGGGGTGAGTTGAGAAAGCTGAGTGAAAGCCCGGGGGAAAAAGGTCACCTTTACTTAACTTTATGCTGCCTGTTTATCTTCCATTAAACTGATCAAAATAGATAAGGATTGCATAACTTTCTAGATAATAGTTTTGGATTCAACTACATGTAAAAATAATATGAAATGTTTCTTTGTTTAATCAAAAGTCTATGTGTTTTATGAATAAATTAATGTTAGCTTGTTTACTACCAATGCTTTTTATACTTTATTCTCTTTCAACATCATCACTTGAATAGAAGGTACATAATTTAAACTTTTCATTATTAAAATATTTCTGTCATAATTTGGCCTATTTAAAAGCACTTTATATTTTAAACCTGGAGACCTCTAAAAGAATATAGTGACTATTGTCAGTTCCTGAACAGGAAATTTTGTTTCTTAAATGTGGCATATAATGTAAAAGCAGTATTTTATTTCTTTGGATGTTTTTTAAATGCTGGGTTTTAATGGAACAGGACTATATACATTCTACTAATTTTCTCAGTATATAATTTAATGTGAGGGTGTCACACCCTCTGTGGAATAATGCACTTAACATAATTTTGTAACATGGAAGGGTTATAGGAATAATTTGGGCTTATGTGAAAAGTGAGGTGAGGGGGGTCCAAGCTGAATGTCTTAGGTCCTCTACTTTATTTCTCTTAAGCGCTAACCTGTAGGATAGGAGAGCAATATAAATTAGAGGTCCTTTCCCAGCAGATGGGGGATTGTGATTAAATAGCTTTACCCTTTATGGGACTATTTAGATTCTCATATCCCTAGAGCTGTTGGATATTAATTAATGATATTCATATTATAAGCTGTTACTACTTACTGGGCACTTACTATGTGGCAGGCACCATGCTACGTACTTGCCATTTGTTATTTCATGAAAACCTATAACTCTATATGACAAGTACTAATATTTTTCTGATTTCACTGATGGTCTAGAAATCAAATCTGAAAGGCCTCACTCCAGAGCTTGTCTCTGTTTTTAAAAATTAAATTTATTAGGGTATCACTGGTTAAAAAATATTAAAAAATTATATAGGTTTCATACAATTCTATGTCTCTTAACCAACATATACACTACCTATTGATGTAAATTGCTTTGTTAACTCATAGTATTTCTACTCATTTAGGCAATTGATTATCTTTAGTTGATCAATACAAACTGTGGAAAGAATCAGGTTCTTTCGACCAACTTACTAAACCCTCTACCTAATATCATTTATTTTGTATATAATATTCCACATGTATTCATAATTATTAATTTAATTAATGTAGTAAATTATAAGCATTTATTTTGTGTAGAGAAATATTCAGAGACGCAATTTTAAGTCTTTAAAACTTCTCTTTGTAATTTTACTTTATTGTCTGCAAGTGAATGGCTTAAATTTGCTGTGGAAAATAATATAGGTACATTTTATTATTCTCCAATACAGTTTTACTATTTCTCCAAAGCTCTTGTATGTCTTTCGTTAGACTTTTCCTTAGGGGCCTTTTAAAACTGTATAAACTTTACTTTAAAAATTACATTTTATTCTTGTGCTTTGATGTTTAATACAGCATGTATGCTAAGCTCCCTCTTTGGTGTTCAATGTAGACTATCTTTCTGTATGATTACAGAAATGAGCTCATACCGGTACCTCCAAAACCAACCCAGCACCACAGGGATTATTCTTACATTCCACTTCGGCTTATTTCAACTTCTTTATCAAGCCAGCTCTCATTATCGGCGAGATACTTACTTGTTCTATCCTAGTATAAATGTAAACATGTTTCAGAATTAACTCATACTATGTTAGACACATTTACCAACTAGACTACAGTGTTTACTTTTTTATCTTTAACATTCCAATGTGTAGCCAAACACTCTTTTTCAAAGTTACTTCGGTAGGCTTCTTTCTTTACAAAATGAGTCATGCCACTCATTTGTAATACAATTAGACTCATTTGTCACAGTATGCACTTCATCTTGGGTTCTCTTTATAACTTGGTTGACTTTTAAAAATTTTCATAGAGTAAAAGGCATTCTTTGGGGCGTACAGTTCTATGAGTTTTAAAAAATGTTTTATATTGTGAATCCACCAGCACAGCCTCATGCAAAACAGTTCCATCACCTCAGAAATGTGTTCCTGTTGTCCCTTTGCAATCAACCTTTTCCTGCAATGCCATCTGGGTGAGGGTTAGAGTGTGTGTCATTGAACATAGTAATTTTTTTTTAAAATTTCCAATTTAAACTGTTCATAGCTACTATGTAGAAAGATGGTTTATCTGTATATTGGCCTTGTATTCTATAATACTGTTAAACTCTCTCATTAATTTTAGGAGACTGGATTCTTTAGGACTTTCAATGTAGAGGATTCGATTGTCCACAAATAGAAGCAGTCCTAGATCTTCCTTTATAATCTATAGACTTTGAAATTTTTTCTCTTGTTTTATCACACTGGTTAGGGATTCCAGTGTGATATAAAAAATAAATGGTAAGAGTCTGTTCCATGCGTCCATATCTCTGGATTTATTTTGTTCATCAGTTTATTTTGTTCATTAGATTCCACATATGAGTGAGATCATGTGATACATATATTTCTCTGACTGTCCTATTTCACTTAGCATGTTGTCTCAAAGGGTAAGAGATCCTTCTCTTTTACTGCTGAATAGTATTCCATGGTGTAAATGTACCAGAGCTTTTTTTATCCACTCATCTACAGATGGAAACTTGGGCTGTTTCCAGATCTTAGCTATTATAAATTGCGCTGGTGTGAACCTAGAAGCATGGAAAGACTGTCAAATCTCAGAGGGAAGGCAGGAGTGGGTGGGTGGAAAGAGATCAACTAAAGAGCTTGTATGCTTATATGCATAACCCATGGACACAGACAATAGGGTGGTGAAGACCTGGGGTTGGGGCAGGAGTGGGCTAGAAATGGTTAATGAGGGAAAAAGGGGGACATAGGTAATATTTTCAACAATAAAGATTTTTTTTTTTAAAAAAAGAAATGATATGCAAGATACTACAATTCAAATAGGCTAGTAACTTTTAAAATATGGTATTGTTTTACAAAGCTAGATAGGGTGGTATAAACTTATAATACCTAGGATATAGCAAGTTTTTTGTTTGACTTGGTAATCACTTCTGAGTTCTTGTGAATGGAAATAAAGTTTAAGGTGAAAATTCTAAAAAAAAAAAAAAAAAAAATGGTGAGAGCAAACATCCCTGCCTCTTCCCTGGTCTTAAAGAAAAAGTATTTCAATTATACATGCGCTTGATTGGATTTGGGTGTTTGAAGCTCAATCTTTATTCAAAACATCTCTAGTAATTGTTTCCATCATTTAAGTATTTGCAAGTATATTACTTGGAAGTTTAGTAATGTGACGTTCTTTCAGCTGTGTAAAGCTCATGTAAACCTGATCTTTTCCAGGTTTTCACATTCTGCTATTTAATTTACTTGTTTATGAGACTATCCTGGGAAAGTAACACTATAAAACTAAAGGCAGACACCTGAAATAATCTCAAAGTTAAAATTTTTTATTAGAAAATAAAAGTAATAAAGGTAGAGTCCAGGTTGATAGAAACAAAATGTTTGGCTCTTGGGGATTGGATTTAAAATTTTTGTTTCAAGAAAAAATACCTGATGATTCAACTTAATTTCAAGTAACTGGAATTTCAGTCTGTGATTAGGAGAAAATAATGGATCTGAGTACATAATTGTTCAGTAACTAATGATATATGCAGAGAAAGTCTATTTCATTGAAAAAAATGACAGTATAGTCAAAATTTCCAAAAATAAAAATTTTCATCATTATGGTATTTTAAATGATAGATAATATGATCAGTAAATTATTTTGTATTTTTATACATGTCCACTGAATATTTTGTGAGTGACTATATAATTCCCTTTTCACCAAGAGTGTCTATGTAACACCCAAATGATAATTTAGGTAGTCCAGACACAGAATTAAGATTTTGCACCTATGAGGATCATGTTTACTAAATTATGGATTCAATTTTCTATTCCAGTTTATTTAAAATGTTGGACACCAAAAAATGAATACCAACAGTTTAAAAGAATTAATAATAAGGGCACAGAAAAATATTGACTATGACAAAACCTTTTAAAAAAAGTGAAAATTTAATTTTTCTTTGTTTTTATATTTCCTATCTCTACATTTTTAGAAAAAAAAACAACCTTAATACACAGAAATTTATAACTTTGCACTGGCAAATGTTAGAACCAGAGTTTTTAACATTAAATATGGTTTGAATAAATAAAGCTGTGGTACATTTACACCATGGAATATTATGCAGATGTTAAAAAGAAGGATGTTTTACCCTTTGAGACAACACGGAGGAACCTGGAGAGTATCATGCTAAGTGAAATAAGCCAGTCAGAGAAAAATAAGTATCACATGATCTCACTCATATGTGGAATCTAATGAACAAATAAACTGATGAACAAAATAGATCCAGAGACATGGAAGCATGGAACAGACTGATGAATCTCAGAGAGAAGGTGGGGTGGGGATGTAGGAAAGAGAGATTAACGAGAGAACTTATATGCATACTAGAGGCATGGCGCCTGAATTCATGCACAGGAGGGGTCCCTTGGGGTGGCCTGTGGGGACTGGGCTGAAACCCACAGTCCAACACTGCCTGCAGCTCCTACCTGCCACTCCCACTCATCCTGACCCCACTGTGCCAGCCATGGGCTCACGCCCAATCAGTCCCTATCCAGAGAGGCTCGTGCTGCGCCCTCCTGAGGGGAGTAGCCTGTAAGATCGGGTCAAAACAGGCTCTCCAACATCCCCCAAGGGGTCCTGGATTATAAGCGAGTGCAGGCCAGGCCAAGAGACCCCACCAGTGCATGATCGGGGCAGGGAGGGACCACAGGAGGCCTCTAGGGTGTGTCTGGCCCATCTCACTCAGTCCCAATTGGCTGGACCCCAGCAGCAAGCTAACCTACCTATTAGAGCGTCTGCCCCCTGGTGGTCAGTGCACATAATAGTGAGCAGTTGAGCTGCCTTAGCCTATCATTAGCATATTACGCTTTGATTGGTTGAACGGTTGACTGGATGACCAGACACTTAGCATATTAGGTTTTTATTACATAGAATATGCACAGCACATGGACATAGACAATAGTGTGATGAAGGCCTGGAAAGGGTGGGTGTGGGGTGGAGGGGGCTCAATAGGAAAAAAAAGGGGCACATCTGAAATACTTTCAACAATAAAGATAAATTAAAAAATCAATATATATGGTTTCGAATACTCTAATCTAAACCATTTGTTTAAACATACTGAGTAGAATATGTGACTGATAAAAGTCATTTCAGTTTCAACTTTCTTAAGATTTATTAACAGTAAGTAATTTCTGTATATACCTTGATTGTGAATAGAGATTATAGCTCATATTATGGTGTGTCTTTCTATAGTTGCACTTTATATTTATACTTCATATATTTTTGTTCCAAATTCTGCATTTTAGAATCCTGCAGAGCAGATTGCTTTATCTATATTCAAATTATTAATTGATTTATAACATGATTTTCCTGGAATTATTTAATGTGTTATTGCACATTGCTTGAAGCAGTATAGTCAATGATTGTTATTCAATAGGAATTATTTGCTATCACATTAAGCAGGGTTATTACAAAATTCCATATAAATCTTCCTGTTGCTTGAAGTTTACAATTTTTTTTAATAACACAGTGGCAAATGTAACAAAATACCCTCACAAATTCCTTGGTGTTGAAGAATGATAAATCATTACTACTTGAAACAAAGGATAATAATACAATATAGATACAATCTTCTCGCCAATGCTTCCTATGGCAACACAGTTCAGTATGATGGAAAATATTATAACTAAATCACAATTTGGTTAAATTTCATGACCATTATTTTTTTTATAAAATGCTATCATCTTTAAAAAGTGAACATTTGCTCATTTCCTCTCTTGGCCTAAAATAATATTTAGTCATTGGTATTTTTTAATCCTAAAGCACATAAAAATCACTCAACAGGGAAAAAATAGTATACCTTACTTTTTTTGTCATTTTCAGAGTTATTGATAGTGCCTTACCCCCCACAAAGCCAAAAAATAAAATAATCATAGCAAAAATTGTAGCTAGTTGAAGACTAACAAATAATAATATATCAAGGGCTTAATGCACAAAGATTATGAAAATTGTGGTCCTCTTTTACCTTTGAAATAAATTACAAACAGTGTTAATTTGAGGGAGTAAATTTTTTTTAAGGTTAAGACCATCCATTACCATTTTAATAGATTATTCAAATATAGAGTAATTGCAGCTTTATTTCCCTTATGGCACTGAAAATGTCCTTCACTAGAAATAACAAATGGGCTCTTTACAGCTAATAAAATCCAGGGCAATAGGGCACAAAGATCCAATTTTAAAAGGCTGCTGCTATTGCTATAAACAAGGAGTTTATGCCATAGGACCTCCTCTCCAACCACTGGACTGGATGTTGCTGGTAGCCAATTTCCAAATTCTTTCTGCACAATTAACTTTCCCCTGGACTCTTTTTTCCCCCTTTATTGATTAAGGTATTACATATGTGTCCTTATCCTCCCATTGCCCCCTCATGGCTCCCCACTCATGCCCTCAGCCCCCTGGTGTCTGTGTCCACTGGTTATGCTTATACGCATGCATACAAGTCCTTTGGTTGATCTCTCCCCCTTACCCCCACCCTCCCCTACCTTCCCTCTGAGGTTTGACGATCTGATGGATGCTTCTGCTGCTTCTCTGTCTCTGGATCTGTTCCCAAGAAACTAGAAACACCAATCAGAAAGGATATGTGCACCCCTATGTTCCTAGCACCACAATTTCCCTGGACTCTTAAGTACTTGTCAGCCAAATTCCCAAATTCTTGCTTACCATTAAATTATTAATTAAAACCATTCTTTTTGCCACCTTCTAAAAGACAGGTCTAGAGCCAGGATGCCTGGGTTTAATCCTTGGTCCAGCCACTTACTTGAGCAGGCTGTCAACCTTCTGTGCCTCAGTTTCCGCATTTCTCTGTTAATCATGATAGCAAAAATTGTAGCTAGTTGTCCTGATAAGTCACATAGGGGCAATTCAGTAAGTTAATACGCATCAGAAGCACTACAGTAGCATTCATTTTTATTAAATACACATTCTTATGAACCTCACATGCATATTTACACCCCTCTTATTAACTATTTCTAGTATTTATTGTAAAAAAAATTCTCCAATTCTTCCACCTTCTAAAAAAACACATCTCCATGCTTTGCTGTAACTGAAGACTATTTTTTTTCTAGCTAACAACTTCTAACCCACGTCCTAGATAGGTATAGTAATATAAATCTATCTTTGAGAAATCCAGGACCTACTGTACTGTTATGAAAGTTTGAACATGAATGACTTAAGGCTGGGCGTGGACTACCCAGTGTGCCATTAGGTTTGATTGATGTTAGTGAAAGTCTATAGAGGTCTGCATGGCGGAACATCCATGCGTCACTCTTGTTTCCCCACCACCACTCAGTTCTCCCAGGTGAGAGTCACTATTTGAGTGGTTTCCAGCAAGTTATATGCAGCATCTGTCTGAAAAGACCCTTTCTGCTCTGGGTTCTGTTCTCCACATGGATCTTTAGGAATCAAGTGGGGCTTTCTCTTAGGTTCTACCATTTAAAATTTATTTGTTGATGTATTCTCTTATTCCATTGGCATTTCTTGAGCACCTATTATATATCGGGCACTGTGCAGAGAGCTGTGTATATTCCTATTAGCTGGGAGATAAGCTCTCTTGATACCACTTTAGGAGGGGAGAGGGTATTTCACAAAATCCTTACATAGTCCTGTATAATAAAGGCCTAATATGCTAAGTGTCCAGTCATCCAGTCGTCCATTCAACCAATCAAAGCATAATATGCTAATGATATGAGGCCACTCAACCGCTTGCTATGATGTGCATTGACCACCAGGGGGCAGACAGTCGACTGGTCGACCAGTCGCTATGACGTGCACTGACCACCAGGGGGTAGATGCTCCAACCGGTAGGTTAGCTTGCTAATGGGGTCCAGCCAATTGGGACTGAGTGAGACAGGCTGGACACACCCTGGAGCCCTCTTACAGCTGGTCAACCTCCTGCATCCCTCCCCAGCCCCGATCATGCACCGGTAGGATCCCTCGGCCTGGCCTTCACTCTCGCAATCTGGGACCCCTCAGGGGATATCAGAGAGCTGGTTTTGGCTTAATCCTGCAGGCCAGGCCAAGGGATCCCACTGGTGCACGAATTTGTGCACTAGACCTCTAGTTTATTAATATTGCAATTGCAATAGATACATATTGGAGGTCCCTGGTACAAGAAGAGAATATAATAGGGAGTTTTTAATCTAGTAAGGGCATTCAGCATGACACAAGGAATATGGAATGCAGAGGGAACAATGAGAGGGCCACTGGGGATAGAGCGTGGAGACTGTGAGGCTGCCTGGCATGAGATAAAGCTAAACAAGTGGAGGCCAGAGTGTGCAGTGCCCACTGGTCCAGAGCTTTTTCAATTTTCAGTGGTACAGGTCCATGGTTTTAAATTTTTCTTATATTTCCTGGTTTGATACTTTCATTAAATAAAATAAACAGTGGCTTACTAAAAACATGAAATTTAAAAATAAGACATACATAAAAATACAAGCCCCAAATTTATTTTTAGTTCTATCAGACATTAAATTACTCTGAATTGCTGTGATCATGTCTAGATGCTTGCTCATGGTTTCTGTGCTGATCGCCCTGCAGAGCAGGAGCAGTCACAGGCACTGGGCTCCAGATGACAAATCAAGCAACACTGTTTTAGGCCATGGCTGAGCTTAAGAGCTCTAGGAAGCATGTGGGTAACATTATCATGTGTGTATTTGGAGAGGATCACTCTGGCTGCAGTGTGAACAGACTAGAATGGTGGAAAGAATGGATTTGGGTGAATTAATTAGGAAGTCAATTCATAGTGTGGAGAATGATGATAATTTGGGCCAAGGCATGTGGCCCACCAGCCGCGAGTTTGACATGCTTGCGATGTTTTGGGTCCTCCAAAGATATCCTACCTTCATCTCCAGAATCTGTCAATATGATTATGTTATGTGTTGTATGCACGGTTGATTTTAAGATAGGAAAATTATTCAGGTGGATCTGATCTAAGCACATGAGTCCTTGAATGTAGAGACCTTTTTCCAGCTGGTTGCAGGAGGAGAAGTCAGAAAGATTCAAAGTAGAAGAAAGAGTCATGGTACCATCCCTAATTTTGATTTGGAGGAGACAGTGTGATCAGGAACATGGGTAGTCTCTAGAGCTGAGAGCAGTCCCCTACTGATAGCCATCAAATAATTGGGGACTTCAGTGCTATACCTGCAAGAAGCAAAATTCTACCAATAATAGGAATAATCCTCTAAGGGGACCCTGGCTGCCAGATGACAATGCAGCCAGCTGACATCTTGATTTCAGCTTGAGCAGAGAAGCTAGCCCAGACTGTGTGGACTTTTGATCTATAGAACTGTGACCTAAAAAAGTTGTTGTTTTAAACTGCTAAATTTGTGCTAATTTGGTACAGAACAATAGAATCTAATGCAGCAGGAATGATGGCAAGGGAGATGTACAGAAGGGGATGAATGTTAGCAATATTTATGTAGTAAGTAAAATGGATAGGAGATAGTGATAAATTTCATATAGAAGATGAGGGGGAGAGAGAGGTGTCAAAGATGACTCCTAAGTGCCTGGCTTGTATAACTAGGTGGTTGATAGTTCCATTAACAGAGATATAATATGCTGGAAGAGGATCAAGTTTTAAGGGGAAAGGTCATGATTTCCTTTTTAGGCTGTATTTGTTTTGAAGTGACTGTGATTCATCTGAGAAGAGCTGTCAGGCAAGCAGTTGTATTTATAGACCTGGAATTCAACAAGAAGTATGGGCTTGGAATATAAATGTGTGTGTTTTCTGTATAGAGGTGGTGATTAGAGCCCTGGATGAGGATAATACAGAGTAAGCAGAACATGTATCTAGGACAGAGCACAAGGGTTTAAAAGAGAGGAGGAGATGAAAGCCAAGGTTGAGTAGTCTGACAGGTGGTAGGAAAGCCAGGGAGAGTTAGATCAAAGAATTTGTATTTGTTTCCTACTGTTGCTATTATAAATTTCCATAAATTAGGTGGTTTAGAACAACACAAATTTACAGTCATGTATTGCTTAATGGTGAGGATAGATTCTGAGAAATGCTTCATTGGGCTATTTGGTCATTGTGTGAACATCATAGAGTGCATTTACACAAACCAAGATGGCATAGCTTACTATACACCTAGACTATTTGATATAGCCTATTGCTCCTAGGATACATATCTGCACAGCAAGGTACTAAATACTGAATACCACTGGCAATTGCTACATTACAATGGCTAAAATGTCAATAGGTGAAAGGAATTTTCCAGATCCATTATAATAAATGGGACCACCATTGCATATGTAGCTCATTGTTGATCAAAACATTGTCATATGGTGCATGACTGTGTCATCTATAGTTCTGTCCATTAGAAAAGTCTGTCATAGATCTTACTGGGCTAGAGTCAAGGCATTAGTAAGGCTGCATTTCTTTTTAGAGTCTCCAGATAGGATCTGTTCCCTTGCCTTTTCCACTTTCTAGAGTTGCCTGCATGCCTGCAAAGCTCCTTCCCCAATCTTCAAAGCTAGAAACATCAAGCCAAGTCCTGTTAGTACTGCCATCTCTCCAGTTCTCTCTAACATAACACATTCACAGGTCCCAGGGATTAGAATGTGGGCATCTTTGGGAGTCATTTTTTTGTAGTCCACAGAAGTTAGGGGTTTATTTACAGGATGTGTACTGTGATGATCTTAGAGAGAGCCGGTTGGATAAACATCAGAGGTGGAAGTAAGTAATAATAGTTTAGTAGGTATGGAGTGAAGTAAGAAGTGAGAAATGGGTTACTATAAAAAATTTTGATAAGTTTGGTTGTGAATAAGCAAAAGGAGGTAGATTGTGGCTGTGGGTAGCTTGGAGTATAGGGATAATTATTTTATGGGAAATCCTAAAATTGTTTAACAACTGATGTGAAATATAAAATTGAGAGAAGTTGTCTGTACAACAGAGGAAAGTGATACTCATTAGCTTAAGGGTCTTGAGAGGACAAGTACAGGGATAAGCTTAAGCCTGTGTTTATTTTTATGTATCATAGAATTATACACCTGAAAATTATAAAATTTTATTAAATATTGTCAACAAAAATTTATTTTAAAAAGTAAACAAGAAATAAGGGTTGGATGAGTACACCTGTAGATACAGTTATACATTTATTAGCAGAAATCTGAAAGGTTTTCTCATTTTATGTCCTCTTTTCCAACTGTATATGCCAACCAGAGAAAGAGAATTGAGTGTGCAAACTTGGAGCACAATCATTAAAAATAAACATAGCCTATAGCAATCATATTCCCAGTGCATGACCAGTTCTGCCTGCTGAATGAAAAGGTCCACCTCGCACTGTACCTAAATGAGGAAACTCCCTGGTGAGGACGTGTTTTATGAACCATCAAGCTTTATGATGTGCCATACTATTTGAGAGACATAAAACATTTCCCACTTGTGCTTTCTCTTAAAAGACTTTAGTTTTGATGGAATAACTAACTAAACAACAGTTTGTTCAATGACTGATATAACCATTTGATAGTTAATGGAGCTTAAACTATTTTGAGAAAAAGAACATGTGATGTTAATGGAAGCAGACAAGGATATAGAATGTACCAATGCGTATTATACTAGTACATCTTGCATCAATGCATTACTGAACCAGGGTCAAAGCACTCACTAAGTCCCAGAGTCCAAGGCAACCAGCGAGTCTGTTATTTTATGTCCAGGAACCCTGAGGGAGCAATAACAAGATGCTAGGTATTCTAAGTACACCAATTAGAGAAGATACCACTCAACAGTAGATCCTAGTCAGGGTTGCCAGATAAAATACAAGACTTCCAGTTAAATGTGAACTTCAGATGAGGCACAAACAATTATTTAGCATATGTATTTCCCAGATGCTGCATGGAACACACTTCTAAATTTTTTTGTTTACCTGAGATTCAAATTTAACTGGTTGTTCTCTATTTTTATTTGCTAAATCTGGCATCCTCAACCCTAGTGAAAATTCAGATATCTTCTGTTTGTCTAGGGCAGTGGTCGGCAAACTGCGGCTCGCGAGCCACGTGCGGCTCTTTGGCCCCTTGAGTGTGGCTCTTCCACAAAATACCACGGCCTGGGAGAGTCTATTTTGAAGAAGTGGCGTTAGAAGAAGTTTAAGTTTAAAAAATTTGGCTCTCAAAAGAAATTTCAATCATTGTACTGTTGATATTTGGCTCTGTTGACTAATGAGTTTGCCGACCACTGGTCTAGGGTAAACATATTTGGTAGGAAGACAAATCTAGATTTATGGGCTCAAAAGTAATACTTGAACAACTTTAAGACTTGAGAAGTCTGAGCATATTGTTTGAAATACAAAATACTAGTGATCCTGGGATATTTCACTGGTATAGGAACAATCAACAGTATGTTGCAATTAAAACAGGGCTAAAACAGCTAGCTATTCTGGGAACACGCTTATGGCTGCTACATGTATTTGGGCTGTGGGTTTCCTTGATGTCTCCCTTGATAAGATTTTGGGACTAATTTTCTATGAATTTTTGTTTGTTTGTCTCAGTATAATACAAAATACAAAATATATTTTGTATGTTCATCATTCATCAATAACAAGGCAAATAAGGTGGATTTACCGTAACCCTCATGTTTTGAGGACAAGCTACTTTTCCTTCCTATTTAGAAACCAGCAGTAACTTCAGAGGCATGAGACCAAGCATTACGATCAGCTTGAAAACTACCTTATGAATACTTACTTATTCTTTCACACATTCAACAGATATTGCTAAATGACTACACTGATAGAAGTGAAGGAAAATGGTAAACAAGATAGACAAGATCTAGTACTGGAAAGACTACTACTATGTTATGTTAGAGAGACAGCAACATGTGAGAAGTGTTAATTAAAGAGGCAACATAGAGAAATAAAATAGGTTGATATGAGAGAGATATGTCATGGCCGGCCATTTTAGATTGGGTGGTCACGGTCACTGGTTGGAGCGGATGGTATTTAAACTGAGATTCTGAAGTTTTCATCACAAAGGCCAGCAGGGAATTGCATGGTGAGATTAGAGTACAGAGAGGAGAGTGGGAATGTGACAGAAGATGAGAAGTCAGCTGGGGAGACCCTACAGGGTTGTGTAAATCAGGGCTGGGGACTTGGTTTTCTTCTCTCTTTGCTGGGAAGCCTTAGAGGTGTTTTAAGCAACAGAATAACTTCATTGTGCTTAATTGCAAGAAAACAAAATAAAAATCTTGAGTTTTTTATTCCTCCTTTTCTTTTGAATGGGGGTTGTTTCTTTGTCTCCCCATTTTTTGTTGTTCCCTTGTGATTGTTTCTATGTATTAGATTAAACTGCTATGCCACCCAGATTTTTTGAGTTTTTCTTATATAGTAGATGTTTTGTGGGATCCGATGGTGCAATCTTGCAGGTCTTCTGGGCTGGGTATTCTAGGGATTCCCCCTACTTGGGACATTTGGGTTCTATTGGTGTAGTTGGGTCTTGAGTATTATTGTCCCATTTGTGGACAGAGTCTACTCTCAGGGTGTCTGGTTATGTGGCTCGCTCTCTACCATGTTGACCGAACAGCACAAAATACTCTCGACAAGACACAATACAAAGGGAACAAAATACAAATGTGCTCTCAACACCGATACTCCCAATAAAAGTGACCACCAGAGAAAAGAGAATTAGAGGAGAGAAAGGAGAGCAAAAATGATATCGAGAAAAGAAAAAAAAAAGGTAAGAGAGAAAATAAAAAGAAGAAAAAAGGAAAAATATATGAGGAGAAAATACCACAAACAAACAAATAAACCAAAAAATGCAGACAACAAACATCCAGAAAAAGGAGGGGATAGAATCTGAAGAGGCAGAACTTATATATAGAAAGTAAGGTTAAGGAATTGAATGAATAGGGGAAGGACCACGGTTCAGTATAGAGGAGGTAAAAAAAGAATGAGTGGATAAGGAGAAAAGAATAAATAAATAAATAAATAAATAAATAAATAAATAAGGAAATAAAAGATAAAACAACAAATTTTTTTTAAATTATCTATTTATTTATTCATTTAAATTATCTATTTATTTATTCATTTATTTTTGGAAAAGGAGAATAGAGAAGAGAGCAGATAGGCTTGAGTTTAGTGAGTGAAACTAATTAAACAGTTAGGAGAAGAAGAGAGCAAGAGAGGAGAGGAAACACAAAAGCATTAAAAAAAATTGACTAGTGAAGAAAGAAAAAAGGGGTGCGTGGACTTGCAGCAGGGGAGAGGAAATTAGATATGTGAGTAATCCAGCTGAGACTGCAATAATAACATGTCAAAACGCAAATAAAGAGGGTCAATTTTTAACAAGGGGTAAAAAGAAAGGAAAGAGAAAAAAACTATAGCGGGGACAAGAGAAGAGAAAACAGGATGAAAAGGGGAGAAGTGAGGAAGAAAATGGTGAAAAATAGAAAAAATAAGATAAAATAAAGTAACAATTAAAAAAGTAGAATGAAGAAAGAATAATACAAAAAAGATAAAAAAACAAACAAGAAAAAAATTTAATAAAAATTAAAAAAATGAAGTGTCATTCTCTTCAGCTGAGTTTTAATGCCCCATGGGGGCTGGTTTAAGACCCCACTCTTCGTTCTTCCTGACACTTCCCAGTTTTCTGTTAGGTAGTCAGCATCGTGTTAGAAGTTCCAAGTGATCCACTGCTCCTCTGCATCTGTCTCCACAGCCTGGCCTGCAAGCAGGCGGGACCAATATGCATGCTTTGCCTGTCTACCTGCTGTCAATCTTAATCACTCAAGCATCTGTTTCTGAGAGTGCTTTAGGTAGGGGGTGGTGCTGTATCACTTTCAGGGACTGATGAGGTTCCTCTTCAACCCAGTCCCTGAGTGCTCTATGGGGCTATCAGAGTCTGTTTCCTTTGTAAATCTCAAGGTGTAGGCTAGGTGTGGCTGAATTAGCTGTCTTGAGGCTGCTGGGAGGGGCTGGCTCTTCAGGAGAAAAATGGCTGCTTAGGTTTGGAGGGTCTCAAATGTCTCAGTGCCAGGTTCCTGGTCACCTCTCCCTATCCTGCTCTCCTCCGCAGCCTCTCCCCAGATCATGACATTAAATATTCTGTGTCAGAATAAAATGATTCTCATCTGCCAATATGACAAAATATAGAAAAAACTAAAACAATATTAATAGATGTCGCTAAAATCAGAGAAAAATGTGCAAAAATGTACAATGAAGACATCAGTTATCATGATAATGTAAATGAAATGTTTTCTTATAAAAATTAAAATGCTCTTATAGTAGCTAAGAACAAAGAAATTCAAGAAAATAATTACAGATTTGTTGACTTATAAAGAGATGTGTATATATGTTGCTACTGAGCTGTTTAAAAGATTTTTATTTCTAATTTATTGTTTAAATAAATAAAAGTAGTATACATATATGGCTCTAGCTTTTTAAATTTTAATATAAAATACTTGTAAATTTTCAGACATCTGGTAATAATTAAAATACTAATTCCTAGAAATTCTACAATATACCTGACCTGAATCTGCCAGGATACTGGGAGTTAAGTACCATGGTGAGAAGAACTGACCTAAATGGGAGTGACTTCAACATCCTTCCACCTCCAAGGTGCTGCAGATTCAGGGGTGTATGAGTGTGAGTGTGTCTGTGTGTTTATCTTTGTGTTTGTGTGTGTATGTCTGTGTGACTCTGGTGTCTGTATATGTGTGTGAGTGTGGTGCAGGGTGGTGGTGGGGAAAGGTGTTTAAAACCACAAAGTGGTGTTTATTTCTATTTTTATATTTTCCTGTAGTGAAATCATTACTGTTGTGAAATCATTGCCTTATAATTTATTGCTGATCAGACTTAGAAAGCATTTTATAAATGAGAAATGTGATTGCATTAAGAGGGCTGCAACTGTAATTAACAGAGATGACAACACTGAGTGTAGTTTAGGAAATGACTTGAGATTTTGGAAGAAATTTTTTTGTGTGTGTGAGAAAAGCACTCTTTCTAGCTATGTCATACTTTTAAAACCATTCCATAAATAACTCCTATGGTATGAATCAAAGTTTCATTTTATCATTAAAGATGGAAGAATCTTATGCAGATTAGTTGGAAAGTTTATTATAATAGACATTCTTTACTTGGAAATTTCTGTCTAAATTTTATAAAGTGAGGTTGTGAGTGCCTGTCAATCTTTTTTTTTTAATTTCTTTATTGATTAAGGTATCACATATTTGTCCTCATCCCCCCATTCCCATCCCAAACCCCTCCCCAGGCATGCTCCCACCCCCCTCCCTGTTGTCCGTGACCACTGGTTAGGCTTATATGCATGCATACAAGTCCTTTGGTTGATTTCTCCCCCTTACTCCCACCCTCCCCTACCTTCCCTGAGGTTTGACAGTCTGAACGATGCTTCCCTGTCTCCTGGTCTGTTTTTGTTCATCAGTTTATGTTGTTCATTATTTCCCCTAGATGAGTGAGATCATGTGATACTAGAAATACACTTATAAGAACCGAAAATGGGACAAGCAATAATGGTTATGCTGAGAGGCAAATGAATCAGTCTGTAGTGAGTTTCTTTCTGGGCCAACAGTTCTTTTGAGTCCCAATTTCAATGTCAAACAGTTCCTTATGTGTACATGTCAGCAATGATATTTCAGTTCTGGATGGTGGACAAATGGTGGTAATGCTGGTCCGACCCTCTCTGGTTTGGTCCTGGGCAACCTGCAGCATCTTGATAGTAAAGTTAAAATAACCCTAAAATGGAAAACTGATTTGACTCTAGCTTGCTCTATTTTGCCATTACTAATATTTTAAATGGGTTTCTAACCTAAAATATATTTATTACAAACCCAAAGCTTGTTCCTTTCATGTCACAGGAATGGCAGTTAATAGTCCTTAAAACTTCTCAATGGGACCAATTTCTAAAATAAAGTAATATTCACTTTTTTTCAACATTAGGTAAGTGAAATAGAAACAACTGTAAATTTTGTTGAGTTCTTGATCATCTGGCAAATCAAGACAAAGCACAAGGATATTTTAGTCGATAAACAACTGACAATTTATCTCATGAACAAAAAGCAGATGGTGGTCAGAGGACAAATCTTTTACAGTTACAATCATGCCTAAAAGGATCCTGTAATTACAATGCAGCGTTCCTCAATCAGACCATGTCATTGCTTGGGAAAGGTTTCTTGTGAGACTCTAAAAGATTTTCTTTCTTATCAACTGTGAATCATGCCTTTCATCTCTGCAATTAAGGCCTTTGATATGCATGACAGTCAATAGCTTTGAAATAAGGAAACAAAATCAGGCCAGATACCCTGTTTCTGAAGTTCTAAAAACTGTAACAAATGCTGATCTCCTTTGTCTCAATTTGTGCATAGGAAAAAATGTTATTTTAGAAATTTTCTGATTTAGATTTGAAGGGTTGGCAAAGAGAAGATATTGTCTATTTTTGAAATATTATTTATTAAGTGAAGGTAATAATTGATTTCTTTTAGTTGAAGATCTTTGATAACTTAAATATCTGAGTTAATATTCTTACTATTTTTACAGTAAAATAATTTAATATTTTTCAAGGCTGCTGTGGAAATCTTGCTATTCAAATTAAATTCATTTTACTCATCCACTTATTCTATGTGCCCCATATTACGATGGGAGTATTACATGCATAGTTTCTAACCCTTGACATAACTCAGCAAGGTAAGCTTTATTATTACCATTTTCCATATGAATAAAGCCAAGCTGAGAAAAAACAAGTGGCTCTCTAAAGAGAAACCTGAAGGATGTAGCCCAGTGGGCCTTCTAACAAAGTATAGTGTGGAGAGTGGGATAAGCACAAGCAGGATGTCTGTTAGAACAATGCTTTGTTAATATCAGTGTTGGTAAGACAATGGTGAAAAAAGGTCAGAGGAAACACAGCAAAAGAAACAAGTGAAATATTAGTGGTCAGACCATAAATCTTCTAAAGAATGTAATCAACAAATGGCATGTTCATAGGGTTAATTCCTCCCACCAGCTAAAGTCATAGCCTCAGCCCTACCTTCCATAGCACTTTTTGGTTTAGATATAGGTTTTTCTTATTATAGAAGTCATTCTTTTTCTCCCCCCTTAAATCACACAAAAACCATGGGTCCATAGAGTATCCTTTATCTCAATTTTATTTGTAGATTCCAGTTTTACACATAAGCTGTGCCTACATTCACCATTCTGCCTGAAAACATGCTATCTAAGATATGCTATGAGATTTGCACCTGATAAAAATGAATACTTTCTGATTGGAGGATCTCAGCATAAATATTATGAATAAAATATAGGAACTTCAGTGCGTGGAACTTATGACACCTATTTTATTTATTAAATGTTTTAAAAAATTGCTTCCTGGTGTGTCAGCTGTGTTCTGCATAAGTGAGGTTGCAAGAGGGCTGAGTTTCTTGGACCCAGTTCCATGGAGCGTGATACTGATGAGAGGCCAAAACCATGGCTTTATTTTCAACACACCTGGACTGGTTTCCACATGGGTAAAAGATTCTACCCATAGTCTCAGGTGAGCCTTAATGTTAGTTTGTTGCATATTAAATGAGCTTGTTATCTTTCTGTAGGGCTTTTTGTATGGTTTATCATGTGATGTTCCATATCTCTATTACTGGTCTATCCCTTTTACTTATACACTAGAGGCCCGGTGCACGAATTCATGCACCAGTAGGGTCTCTTTGCCTGGTCTGTGGGAACGGGCCAAAACTGGTGCATGATCAAGGCCGGGGAGGGATGAGGGAGGTTGGCCAGCTGCAGGAGGGCTCCAGGGCATATCTGGCCTGTCTTGCTCAGTCCCAATTGACCGGATCCCAGCAGCAAGCTAACCTACCAGTTGGAGCATTTGCCCTCTGGTGGTCAGTGCACATCATAGCAAGCGGTTGAGCAGACTTGGCATATCATTAGCATATTACGCTTTGATTGGTTGAACTGCCGACATGTTGACCAGACACTTAGCATATTAGGCTTTTTATCTATACTAATAAAAGCATAATATGCTAATTAGACTGGACAGCTGAATGACCTTCCGGACATCATTCTGGATGTCATTCCGACGTCCTTCTGGACAAAGCTGTGGTGGTGGGGGCTGAGGCAGAGCTGATTAGGGGTGATCAGGCAGGCAGCTGAGTTAGTTAGGGACAATCAGGCAGGCATGCAGAGTGGTTAGGGGCAATCAGGCAGGCAGGTGAGTGGTTAGGGGCGATTAGGCAGGCAGGCAGAGTGGTTAGGGGCAATCAGGCAGGCAGGCAGGTGAGCGGTTAGGAGCCAGATTGTGAGAGGGATCCCTGCGGGATTGGGCCAAAACCGGCAGTTGGACATGCCCTGAGGAGTCCCAGTGTGCGAGATGGCGCAGGCTGGGTTGAGGCCCACCCTCCCCACCCCCAGGCATGAATTTCGTGCACTGGGTCTCTAGTATAGGATAAGCTTCTTGAGGTTGGCAATGATGTCCCATTTATCTCTGTATCTCCAGAAACCAGCATGAGTCCTGGGATCTAGAAGATGCTAAATGAATGTTCATTTAATTAAACAAGGATCGAGGTATCTATATAATAGATGATATAGGTTATGAGAGCAGGAATGATACAGTACAAACTTTTGGGAAACTCACAATAATATAACCTTCACATAAAACAGATCACAAATACATTTTGTTATAAAATGTAGTTACTTCAGTTATGAGTCCTTTTAGACTACCACAAAGCTTCCTGTCAGTGACCATAAACATTACTGCTCAGATATCTATGTGTTATCTGGTATTTGGCTGATCTAGGTTGGGCTAGCTGGGTTTAGCTCTAAGCTCTGGGTTGCCTCATCAAGGTCAGCTTCACAGATCTGTTATCTTTTTTAGACCAGAGACTACATGTGACAAGAGGTAGGAAAACAAGAGAGCAACTAACCACACAAACTCATTTCAAAGTCTCTTCCACATCACATCCACTAACAACCTAAATGCCAAAGGCATCACAATCACGTGGCCAATCCCAAAGTCAAAGGATGGGGAGTGCACTCTGCTCACCATGACACTGTCAGATGCTAATGAATAAATCTTTCTGTCCTCAATAATTGGGACCCATAATTTCATTGACTTCAGCCACTTTTTTTTTCACTAATATGTAAAGAAAAGAACAAATCATTGCACACAACCTAGGAAGCATCCCTTATAGCTGTATTGTAGGGGTTCCCATTTGCATTTTATTCTATGTGATCAAGTCCCTTGAAATTGTGTACTTCATATGTATGGTTATCTAATGAATTTAGAGCTGGACAGGTTTGAGTTATTAATAATTTATCTTAAATTACTGGAAATGTCCATGTAACAAAATCTATTCATAAAAATAATTCCTGTTAAATTTTTATTTAGAAATAATATGTTCTGACAAAAAAAAAAAAAAAGAAATGACTGAAACGGTTCATTTAAAGAGTGGTATTTGAGCTAAGACTTGAAGGAGGAGAGAGAGTGAGCCTTGTGGATATTTGGGGAAGAGTGTTCCAGACAAAAGGAAGGGGAATTTCAGAGTTTCTGCAGCAGAAAAATATCCTCTATGATCTAATAACAGTAAGGAGGCCAATGTTCTTATTTTATCATTTTTGAGCAATGTGTACCATGTCTATGTTTGTAATGAAAGGTTTCAAAAATTAATCTGTTTTCTCATTTTTTAATGCTCTACATAATATATTTTAAGGCTTTGTTAATGAACCTGAATCAATTCAGTACTATATCATCTTTATGGTGAAGTGGTCCTTTTATGATAACCTTTACCTAATAAAAAGCATTTAGATATAGAGGGTTCTTTTTGTAGATAGCTTTTTTTTAAACTGGCATTTATATGGTATGTCTTTTCCTATTTCCCTCATACTTTGTGTCTTCATTATTATAGCTGTATTTATTTATCTGGTATTATTATACATTTAATAGGAGAGTTTAGCCACTAGCATAATCATTTGTATTAAGATTTAGTTCTTCAATTTTCTTTTTTAAATTTTTAATATTTAATTGTTTTTGTTTTGGTTGTTGTTCTTTCCTGCTTTCTACTAAGTCGATCAAATTTAATAGAGCTTATTCTTTCTTCTCAGATGCTTTGAAAATTATGCATTCATTTGCTATTCTGTCAGTGACTACAATTAAATAGTAAAATAGATTATAAACATTTTCCATTTTCTGGAAAAGTTTAACAATGTTAGAAACCCTCACTTCTAATTTCTCCTACTCTCTGGATCTTTGTTTGAAAATGTTCTTTTTTAAAAATATATATTTTATTTATTTTTTACAGAGAGGAAGGGAGAGGGATAGAGAGTTAGAAACATCCATGAGAGAGAAACTTTGATCAGCTGCCTCCTGAACACCCCCTACTGGGGATGTGCCTGCAACCAAACATGCCCTTGACTGGAATCGAACCTGGGACCCTTCAGTCCACAGGCCGATGCTCTATCCACTGAGCCAAACCAGTAAGGGCTGAAAATGTTCTTGTTCTCACACTTCAGTGATGCTTTTATGGAATTCTAGATTAAAAGTTATCTTCCTTCAACATTTTGATTCTATCTATTTCCCATGTTTTAATTTATTGCATTTGAGAAATATAATGTTAATCCAATTCCTGGTCCTTTATAGGTAATATATTTTGAGTCCTGTTGCTTTTGAAATATTCTCTTTATCTTTATTGTCTATTGTTTTACTAGCATATGTCTAGGTGCAAATTTATTTTATTTTTTGAGCTAAGCAATTATTTTTTTCACATAGTAATCGGTGCCTGCTTAACTTATACTCTCTGTCGTATGGCAGTTCAAATCAGTTCACTTGTTTGACCCATCCCTTCACCTGGCTGAGGTAATATATAACTTTATTTGGTTAAATAAGTTGATATGTGTAAAACACTGAAGATGGCACTGATATGCAGTAAGGGTTATGCAAGTTTCTGCTACAATAATAATGACAATAAATGAGGTCATGATGAAGAGGACAGAAGACAGAGAAATCATTGATATTTGAGGATTAGTACAGAACAAAAAGCATGAAAATCAGGGTGGGGTGAATCTGTGAGGCCAGTCTAACCAGTATGACTATATCTGTCATTTGGTCAACATGGTAATAAGCACAAAAGAGAAGGTGTAATTCAATGATATCATTGATAACATGACCACATGGGGAGTCTTAGAGAAGTAACACCTGCCCCAAGCACTGCAAAACAGGTAGAAAGGTTGTGTCAAAGGTAAGAGTGAGTGTAGCCCAGCCAATGTGTCTCAGTGGTTGAGCATCAACCTATAAACCAGGAGGTCATGGTTCTATTCCAGGTCAGGGCACAAGCCCGGGTTGTGGGCTTGATCCCCAGTGTGGGTCTTGCAGGAGGCAGTTGATCAATGATTCTCTCTCATCATTGATGTTTCTATCTCTCTCTCCCTCTCCCTTCCTCTCTGAAATAAAAAAGTGCAGAGTGTAATATAAATAAAATGAAGTGAAAGTATTAGATAGAATTACATGAAATTGTAATATTTAGGCCAAAAGTGGTCAGTGTTAGCAATTTAATATGGTTCAACCAATAAAGCCAATAAAATAGAGTCTAAGCACTTCTTAATAGTCAGACTAAAACATTTCCCCTCCAGCAGGATTTTAAAAAAATATAGATATGAAAAATTATCAAAAACAGAGATATCAAAGACAGTGGCATTAAAAGAAATCTGTGCATTTGAAACAGACTTAAGTAAATGGAGATACTTCTGATTCACCTGTTAGATATCTTCAGCACTATAGAGGACAAACGGGGGCAACAAAAACAAATATGGGGAGGGGGTAATCAAAGGCTGGTGGAAGGATTGCCTGTAATCACTAGTGTCTAAAATATGGTAGCAATTACTTGGTAAGGAGGGATTGGTCATTTAAAAAGTTTTTAGCCTTACTACCTATTGTAATAAGATGTTGGTGATGATGTATGTGGTTCACATGAAGTATTGTTCTGGCTTACCTCAATTAGCAATGTCTTCTTGATCAGAATCCCTTGCAAGTGTTGCACTTACTTCCAGATGCAGATATCTGCATATATCGGTATATATTTAAAGGTGACATTTGCCTGGTTCTGCCAGGCTTGGTTAAATAAACAGTTATACATCTAGTATCTATGCAAGAACTGACTTTGATGAGCATAATCAGGTACACCAGTTTTAAAAAAGGGATAAGTGAACTTTTGCTTATGATAAACTAGAGGCCCGGTGCACAAAATTTGTGAATGGGAGGGGGGGGTGTCCCTCAGCCCAGCCTGCACCCTCTCCAATCTGGGACCCCTCGAGGGATATCCGACTGCCCGTTTAAGCCCAATCCCACCTAAACGGGCACTCGGACTTCCCTCTCACAATCCAGGACTGCTGGCTCCCAACTGCTCGCCTGCCTGCCTGCCTTCCTGATTGCCCCTAACTGCTTCTGCCTGCCAGCCTGATCACCCCCTAACCACTTCCCTGCCAGCCTTATTGATGCCTAACTGATCCCCTGTCAGCCTGTTTACCCCTAACTGCCCTCCCCTGCAGGCCTGGCACCCCTAACTGCCCTCCCCTGCAGGCCTGGTCACCCCTAACTGCCCTCCCCTGCAGCCCTGGTCCCCCCCAACTGCTCTCCCCTGCAGGCCTGGGTCCCTCCCAACTGCCTTTCCCTGCAGGCCTGGTCGCCCCCAACTTCCCTCCTCTGCCAGCTGGGTCACCCCTCACTGCCTTTCCCTGCAGGCCTGGTCGCCCCATCTTGCCTCCTCTGCCGGCCTGATCCCTCCCCACTGCCCTTCCCTGCTGGCCTGATCGCCCACAACTGCCCTCCCTTGGAGACCTGGTCTCTTCCAACTGCCTTCCCCTGCTGGCCATCTTGTGGTGGCCATCTTGTGTCCACATGGGAGCAGGATCATTGACCACATGGGGGCAGCCATCTTGTGTGTTGGAGTGATGGTCAATCTGCATATTACTCTTTTATTAGATAAGATAGAGGCCTGGTGCACGGGTGGGGGCCAGCTGGTTTGCCCTGAAGGGTGTCCCGGATCAGGGTGGGGGTTCCCTTGGGGCGTGGGGCGGCCTGGGAGAGGGTCTTGTGGTGGTTTGCAGGCTGGCCACGCCCCCCGGCGACCCAAGCGGAGGCCCTGGTATCTGGGGTTTATTTATCTTCTATAATTGAAACTTTGTAGGCTGGAGTGGAGCCAAGCCTTCTGCTTGCTCAGTGGCGGCAGCCTTTTCTATTGGGATTTATGTATCTTCTATAATTGAAACTTTGTAGCCTTAAGTGGAGGCCTGGGCCAGCCAGGGCTGCAGAAGCTTGGCTTCCTCCATCGCCGTGGGCAACCCTAGCCTCCTGCTCTTTCCAGCTCCATGGCTGCCGCCATTTCTGTTTGGGTTTATGTATCTTCTATCATTGAAACTTTGTAGCCTTGAGTGGAGGCCTAGGCCGGCAAGGGCAGGCGGAAAGCTTGGCTTCCTCCATTGCCGGGGAAACCCATGCCTCCCTCCTGCTCTCTGTGGTGGTAGCCATCTTGGTTGGGTTTATTTGCATATTCCCTCCTGATTGGCTGGCGGGCATGGCTTGTGGGTGTGGCTGTTGGTGTAGCGGAGTGATGATTAATTTGCATATTACTCTTTTATTAGATAGGATAGCTGTCATCTCCCATAATGATTTTACTGATCACTACTATTTTGATTTAAATGGGCTCAGTTAAAAGCTGGATTTCAAATGGATCAGCAAATACAGTACAGTTCTGTGAAAGAGACTACATAGCATCAGCCAAAACATATCTGCATTCCTATGTTAATAATGCAAAATCAAAAGAAGGCTAGATATACATGCATCTTCCTTCCCTACCAGATTAAACTGTAATTAACAAACCACAGTGCGTCTTAAATGCATGAGCCCCAGAAGCAGGAGAACCTGCCTGGAAGGAAGATTTAAGTGCAGAACACAGAAGAGAGTGTTCCATTGGCCATATGCTCTGTGGGTGTGCCACTGGCAAAGTACAGTGTTGGAAAGAAGCTGCACTTCAGTGTGACACATGTTTTGTTTTCCTTATACTGCAGGCAAAGCAGTAAGTGAGAGTGATTATTAAGTTATATCATAGAACATGAAATATTTCTTACCAAAGTCAGACTTTGGTAGCAATTTTCTTTTTGTATTTCTTCTCTTCTTATGACTATTTTACAGTAAATGATGCACTGATGCCATCAGCATGAATTTTCCCTCCCCCACACCTCATGCCTCATGAAACCAACATATTAATAATAACTAATATTGAGAAAAATGTGTGCCTGTCACCTTGCTCAGTTCCTTATGAGTGTTGCATCATTTAATCACAATATATGCATATATGCATAGCCCATGAACACAGATAATAGGTTGGTGAAGGCCTGGGGTGGGAACCAGGTGGAGGGGGGCACTGGGGAAAGATGGGGGACATCTGTAATACTCTTAATAATAAAGATTAAAAAAATCATAAGCACGGTTTTATGAGTTGAGTGATGGTAATTTACTGACAAGGAAACCAAGACTTAGACTTAGAAAGGTTGTAGTGCTTGCTAAGATTCACATTACCACAAGCAAAGGTAAGGTTTATAATAAGGTTCACATGGCAGAGCTAGGATTTGAATTAGGGTGTAAATCCAGACTATAATTATAAGCCACTAACTTTCTCCAGTAAAAGTTCAATATCTGCAGTCAATGATTTATAGGGACCTATGTTCACATACTAATTAGGATGAGAAAAATCTCCCAATGCCAAATTCTATCTTAGCAGCATTAATGGTGATTTGGTTTTTTGTTGTTGTTTTCGCAGACTTAGATGCTACTAGAAAATATGTGAGCTCAAGGAATTTGTCCTTCATGGAAAGCTTGAGTGGAAATTGTCTATCTTCACTTGTTGGTGTATGCTTGTGTATGTATGTTTTTTTTCTCCATTGCTGTGATACCATTATCATATAAATGTTGATTTATAGAAAAATAAAATTATGTATACATATTTAATAATTTATACATTGATAATTTTCAAATTACTTAGTGATATTATTGTCATTATGATCTCAAAACTTTTCATTTAATTTATAAACTTGCCCATATCTACTATTGGGCATCTTTGACCCAACTTCTTAATTTTAGGCAGTATTATAATATTAGTCTGTGAAAACCACAAGATATATTGTGGATCAAACATTTAATTTATGCTTGTTACTCTATGGTAGAAATAACGTAACATTTTGAACAAGAAGATATATGAACTCAATCAATTCATAATTCCTTTGTGTTAGGCTTACATATTTGTAAAATGAGAAAATATAACAGCTTCAATTTATTTAATGGTTGTAAGGATTATGGAACATGCCTTATTAAGAAAATATTTTTTAACTTAAACAAGTAATGAATAGTTACATTCTTATTGTGCCATATTTAAAGCAATTTCTTTCTACAGTGTTTTCTAGGCAGAAACACACAGGAGTAAGTCAAACAATACAGAAAAAAATATATTATGAAGAAACTAAAATCACCACTATATCTACCACCTAGAGATAATATTCAGTGTTTTGATGAACATATGTTTAGGCACTTCTTCATGCATTTATATTTATATGAAATCTATAAATGTATATAATTTTTAAAATTAAAAGTGAGATCATATTCTACATGCTGTTTTAAAATATGCCTCAGCAATCTGGTGTGGGCATCATTCCATGTCACTAAATATTGATTTACAATTTTTTATGATAGAGTTTTTTATTAAATATGCAACTTTTAAGTATGCAGCTAGAGGAATTTTTACAAAGTATATATAACATGTACTAGAGGCCCAATGCACGAAGATTCGTGCAAGAATGGGCCTTCCTTCCCCTGGCTGCCGGCACCGCCTTCGCTCTGGCCAGAGCAGCCTTTCCACCTTCCCATGCTGCCCAGAGGCCCAGAGCAGGGGGGTGGTGTGGAATGCCTGCATCGTCACCATGGCAACAACGCAAGCATCCCGCCCTGCCTCCAGCTGCTCAGTGCCTGTGTATGTAAATTAACCCTCCATCTTTGTTGGGTTAATTTGCATACACACTCCTGATTGGCTGGTGGGCATCGCAAAGGTATGGTCAATTTGCATCTTACTCTTTTATTAGTGTAGATACACCAGCTAGGCCAGTGGTCGGCAAACTCATTAGTCAACAGAGCCAAATATCAACAGTAAAATGATTGAAATTTCTTTTGAGAGCCAAATTTTTTAAACTTAAACTTCTTCTAACGCCACTTCTTCAAAATAGACTCGCCCAGGCCATGGTATTTTGTGGGAGAGCCACACTCAAGGGGCCAAAGAGCCGAATGTGGCTCTCGAGCCACAGTTTGCCGACCACTGAGGTAGGCTAAGATATGGAACATTGCCAGAAGTCTAAAGCCTTCTTTCTGTCTCTTCCTAGTCATATTCCATACTATCCCTGTTAGAGATGTTCCATTATTTTCTGGCTTCCACAATTTCTTTTGGGAGGTCAGTGTAGCCCAACTTTTGCTCCTCAGAGAGAGTATCTTTCCACACCCCCAACTCAACCCCAGTTGTTTTCAATTTTTTCTCTCTGTTTTGTTTCCAGTAGTTTTACTATGATGCATCTAGTTGTATGTATGAATTTTTTAATCAGTTGAAAATATTTTTAGCCATCAACTCTTTATTGTTTCTTCTCTGTTCTCTCTCCCATCTTCTGGGGATATTAGGTTAGAACTTTTCTTCTAAGCTCTTGTGTTATTCTTTATATTTTCCATTGTTTTCCACTCTCTGTTAGCATAGATATTTTCTATTAACCTTCTTTAATTTACTGGTCTTCATTTCTGTTAAGCCCTGGTAGTGGTAAGCCTACCTCGTGGATTTCTAATATCAACTATGACTTAGCTTTAGAGTTTCTAATTATTTAAAAATTAAAATACAGTTTTCTAATGGTATTCTTCATCTTTTGATTAACACACTGAATAAATAAAGAAGGTGAAGTAAATAGCTAAAGAACATATATGCATACCCAATGGACACTGACAATAATTAGGTAAAGGCCGAGATAGGAGTAGGTGGGGGAGGGTGGAGATGGGAAAAGCGGATTCCTGCAAGAATGTCAACACTAAAATTTTTTAGTAATAAAAAAAGAAGGTACACTATCCTAGACACACACAAAAATAAAAAATTTGTTTATTTTTAATTTCTCCTGCTGTTCAACTTATGAACTTAGCAAAAGCCGAAGGCTAATAAACCACAGTGTCGCATGCCCTTCTTTGGGTCTTCCTGTTTCTAGATTTGGCCCCTTCACCTGATCAGTTAAGGAACCCCAAATACTACTTTCATCCTCTTAATCCCTTTGGGATTTTTTAAAAGTTTCACTTTCATTTCCACTCTGTAGTCATGATCTTCTGTTGTATTTCTGTTTCTTGCCCTGTACCAAGGATCTTCAAAACACTGGTGGAGATGCCGATCCCCTCTTCCATGTCCTTTTCTCCTGGATTTTGGCTGCTTATGTCTTGGTTGCTTTATCAGTTCTCCAATGATTTCAAGTAGATGTTATCTATGTTTTACATGTATTTTCTAATTGTTGTCAGCAAAAGCATTTGTCAGTGACAGTCTACTTTACTACAGTTGGTCATAGATGTTCAAAATTAGTTTTAATGCTGAAATAATTGCACATTGCATAAATTATGATAAGCACAATTTCATATAGCTTTTTTTCTATTGCTTTAATTTCTATCAAATGAAGAGGCTATTTATGGAGGTAGTGAATATTTTTTTCTATCTATATATTTTAAGTCCTTTACCTATTTTCCTATTAGTAATTTTTCTTTTTTAGTTATAGGGTCTATTTTAAATTGAGGATATTGACCTTCTAAGTTTTATAGACATTAAAATTATTTTCCTAGTTTACTTTTCAATTTCAATTGTGGTATTTTTGATGTATAATTATTTAAAAATGTACATGGCCTCTATAATTATTTCACATGGTTTTTGCTGTACGTCATCCTTAAAAATTATATCCATCACCAAAGATAATGACATTCATCTATATTTCAAGAGTAATATTGTTTTATGTTGTATATTAAAGTATTTAATATATCTGGAATTATTTTTGCAGATTCATGTAGAAATACATAATAATTTTTCTCTACTTTTACAGAAATGGCTAGGCAGTCATTTCAGAACCACTCAAGAAATTATTTATTCTTTCACAATTATTTTTAATATCAACATTTTCTTATATTAACATATGCTAAGTTCCCACATAATTTAAATGGATTTAAGGCTTTACTATTTTATCTCTACAATCTTGGTTTATGCATTTTTTACATATATTTTGATGTCTGAAAGGGTGTGTCTTCCTTCTTATTTTCTCAGAATATTTCTGGATACCCTTGCATGCTTATGCTCACAAACTTGCACTATTTAATTTTCATATTTAAAAAGAATTCCTTAAGAATGTTATTGGGCCGTAGCTGGTTTGGCTCACTGGATAGAGCGTTGGCCAGGTTCGATTCCGGTCAAGGGCATGTACCTTGGTTGCGGGCACATCCCCAGTAGGGGGTATGCAGGAGGCAGCTGATCGATGCTTTGCTCTCATCGATGTTTCTAACTCTCTATCCCTCTCCCTTCCTCTCTGTAAAAGATCAATAATGTATATATATATATTCTATATATATATAGAATGTTTTGGGGATTGTATTGCATTCAAACATTTAGTGTTCCCATTTGGTAGTAATTACTGCTTGCAGAAAAGTACATTAATCGGTTATTTTGCATATTAATTTATTATTTTTCTGGGTTTTAAGAATCCATTTCATGACCTTGTTTAGTGTGAGCCCACTATAAGTATGATCCCAGTTTCTGAAACCATGCTAAAATAATCAACTCTTCAAGCATAGCCAAATAGATTGATCAAATTTCATTTTTATCTTATGGAATGTTGGGTTGTAATTAAGAAACTCTAAATAATATTAATAATAATACTTATGGCATTAACAACATAGAAATGATGACAAGAATAATTATATAGTGTGCTAAAAACACAGAACCTCTAGTGAGACTAAGCACAAACTTTACCTCCACTGCACAATTGTTAGCAGTCTGGCACTGGGAAAATTACTGATGCTCTATGTCTCAATTACTTCACCTTTAAGATAAAGTTATTGTTATTATTAAATGAAATGATCAGGTTGGTGTTAGTTGTTGCTGTTATTGTTATGATCAATAAGGTATTAATATTAGTTACTGACCATCTATCAGATATTTGGCACTATACCATAAGCACCAAATAATTTATCTTCAATTGTCACCCATTCATGTAGGTATCTTAGGAAACAAATACCCTCTCTTATTTATCATAGTGGATATATGTACATGTCCATATATAGGATAAAATTATTGTACACAGGAACAAATTCATCTGGGAATCATTATAAGCAAATAAAATTTGGGATAATAATAAAACTCCAGTAATATTGTCTAATTTCCTTCATCTCCCTTTCTATTTCTTAGTAGACATATTTTGATGAAAACTCAATCACCATTTCTTAGTTATACATTCTTTTCTCTACTACTCCCTTTGCCATCATCACAGTTGGATACTGAGGATAATTGGGAAGCAAAAGGATTTAGTCTTCAAGTGGGAGAATAATCAGCAGGAACAGATGGAACATTTTAGAAAAAGAGATTGTGATTTTATGATCTTCTCCAAAGCAACATAAACTAAAGGAGATTGAGGAGAAAGAAAAATTATTTCCCAATGGCTTGTTTTTCTGAGTTTGTTGTAATTGGATAAGGACAAACCAGGAGCTATTCCATATCTTTTTTTCTTGCAAGTATGTATATTATACAAGCAAACTGAAATTTATTTGTAGTTTTTTTCTTTATTGATTACAGTATTACATATGTGTCCCCCCTTTCCCCCCCCAACCCTCAACTCATGCCCTCACCCCCCTGATGTCTGTGTCCATTGGTTAGGCTTATATGCATGCATACAAGTCCTTTGGTTAATCTCTCCCTCTTACCCCTACCTTCCCCTACCTTCCCTCTGGGTTTGACGGTCTGATCGATGCTTTGTCTCTGGATCTGTTTTTGGTCATTTGTAGTTTTATTACTAGCCTTTTTCAAAGTTTTTAAGAGAAACTTTGGGTAAACTTCCATGAAAGAAGTATGTAATTTAGACACTGTAGTTATAACAGAATGATCTGCTATGTCCTTAGGAAGGATGGTTGACCCACTGCAGAGCAGTGCATAGGTGGTATATTGTTGTGGTCACCATATCTTGGGGTGAGTCTTCATATCTGCTGTTTTAGAAACTTGATTTTGTCAGGTATCCATAGTAATTTAGGTTCCTTAACCAATATCATAATAGAATGACACAGCAACCAAAAAGTCTATCTGGTAATTTATTAAAAAAAAAATACAGTGATAAAGGACCAAACATTCTAGTCTACAGGTCACTATAATCGCCCCCTAGGGATAAATTTGTATAAGATGTTATTTGGCATTTGAGAGGTTGTGAGGTGAATGTGCAGTGTTAATCAATTATACCATCCAATTGTCAAATCCTCTTACATCGTTTTCACTAAGGTGATATGTCAACTAAACAGACATGGTATTGGGGTCTTTGCCTTGGGATATGCTGGTAGCAAAAGTATTTGGGGATTCCATTTATAGGTCTCCAAGCTGATAGTCATCCTTTTTCTAAAGTCATCTTTCTTCAGATAGAACCAAACAAAAGGGATAAGATTTTGTTGTTACCCTTTGTATTTCAATCTTTCTTCTACATCAATACAATTAATTGTTTTTAATTAGCTTTATTGGGGTAACATTAGTTAATAATACTATATAGGTTTCAAGTGTACATTTCTATGATACATGATCTGTATATTGCATTGTGTGCCCACCAACTAAAGTTAAGTCATCTTTTGAAACCAACATAATTAAAACAAAGATATTTATGTAGCTCCATGGACACTTCTTTATTGATTATTAATCAAGTATGAGTCACGTCTACATTTATCATTCCTTCAATTTCATCAGAAAGTGTTACCTAATTAAAGTCTGGGATATATCTTCTTGTTACCCTATACTGTTTCATATATAATATGATTCCAGTGGAATTCATCTATATTTCAGGCTATAGATTTAATAAAATATATAATCAATAAAGGCACTGAGTAACACATGGTGATAATTATGGGATCTCCTTATATCTACTCACTTTGACATTTCTTTCTCTTAACTCTTACTTTCTCATTTTCTTTTTTACCCATTGTTTCTTCCTCTTTTTACTCTTTTTTCTCCTTTTTTCCTTTTATCTCTCTCCTCCTTTTCTTCCCCATCTTATCTTGTCCTTCTTCTAGCCAATGCCTGAAAGTAGTATTTTTAAAAATAGCTATAAGATAGAGAAAATACTTCTATAATAATTAACCACAAGTCGTTAAATATAGTTTCTTCTCTAATATCTGCTAGAATGGAGACACAATAACCTTCATCACAATTTTATTTAAAAGTAGAACATAATTATAATTTTTAATCATCAGAAACTGGATAAAATCATAAGTTTATGGTCATGGATACCTTAAGAGCTTTGTGTCATTAACATAATTTTGGGTCTCAGTCATCCAGAATGTTTGATAAATAATTTCTAGGTCTTATAAAGGATTCACTGGTTTCAGATGAAATAAGCTTCTACAGCTGCATTTCTTAGCTTTTTGCAACTAGATTTTCCCAATGACATGATCTCTTTTTAAGTTACATTTTTAATATGTGCCTTAAAGGGAGCTGAATTGCTATTTATTGAATTTTGATGTTCAGTCGATTTGTGATGGGATGGAAGTTTCTATAAGTGAGTAATTTTGAAAATGTTTCCTTCTGAGATACATACTTCTGTAGATAAAATTTGAGTTTAATTAACTAGGACTTTATTATAATCCTGTCCCTGGTAACCACAGGTATACCTTCTGCTTTTTTTTCAATATGGCTCTCAATTAATATTTTCATAATAAACTCTCATACTAATATGTCTGGGAAGACTCCACCATTTTTTTCTTAAATATACTGAGAATTCTAAAATTAATGGAATTTTTGCTCAGTCTAATTTTACTTAATGATACTAACATTGCAACAAAGCTTACACCAGTTGGGTGAAATTATCATGGCATTCTGCCCAAAAGACCAAGCCCTGAGCTGCTACAAACTTATGCCAGACATCAGCTGAGATCCAACTTGGAATCTGATCAGGGAGGAACTGAAATTAAGGAAAATTAGATAGAGGGTCTAGAATAACTCAGTTAGAGCTTGGACCATAGACCATAGTTGAAAACATTTAAAAATAAACCCATCACTGCAGATTATCAAAGTTTAACATGTACTAGAGGCGGTGATACTTTTTACACTCTATGCCCTGAAAACATATCATGACATGTTGTTACTTTTGTGTGGCACATCCAGCAGCAAGTGGTAACTCTGTTCTATTCCAGAGAAGCCTCCAGTGGTGCAGTGTGTGCCACCACTGTCCCATCCCCTGACCATGCCACATGCACTTTGGATGTCTCCTCTGAAGGATGGCCAACAGAGACATCTAGGTATAACTATGAACTGAGCAGAGTTGACACTGAGATAGTCATTCATGTGTCATATTTTAGTCATTATACCCTTTCTACTTAAGTTCCTCTCAACACAGGTGCATTGGATAATGGAACAATATCATGCATTTGTTTTGGAATTATATATGAGCATTGATGAGCAACTCTGTGAATATACTAAATGCCACTGAATTGTATACTTTAAAAGATGAACTTTATGGTATGTTACTAGTATCTCAATAAAGCTATTATTAAAAAAAAAAGAAAGAAATTTGTTGGCTCTTCCTTTAGGACAGCTTAGAGTTTGACACCTTCTTAACAGCTTCTGCCCTACCTGGGCCAGTAGCATCACACCTGCTTGATCTTTCACTCTTGCCTCTTCTCCTCCCAGCATTCTTTATTCAACACAACTACCTTATTAATTCTCCCGAGTCAGGTTACTCAGAACCCTCTAATGGATTCCTGTTTTACTCAGAGTAAAATGTTAAAGCTCTCTTAAGAGGCCTTATCTTTTCAACCTCTCCTTTTGTTCTTTCCTGCTCACTAACTCTGCTCCCGTCAGCCTCCTTGCTCTTCCTCAGCCTCACCAAGCATGCTCCCCCTTAGCACATTGTCACAGCTATTTTTCTACTTGAAACATCATTCATCCCAACACCTCCACAACTTTCTTACCTCTAATAAGGTTTTGCTTAAATGTCATTCTCTTGGTGAGGCCTACCCTGAGCCCCATATTTAAAATAACCCCATGTCCATCAAAGCCCTTACACCTCTCATGTAAGATCATACCTTCTCTGCTGGTCTCTTCTCTTCTCCATGGCAACTTACCACTTTATGCTGCCTTATTTGTTATGTTCATTCCTGTGTCTGTCTCCCTCCATGAAAATCTATGTTCCATGAGGACAAAGCTCTTTATTTGTTAACCGATCTATCCTCTGAGCCTAAAACAATGCTCCTGTTACATCATAGCTGTTCAATAAATGTTTGTTGAGTGAAATAAATGCAAACAAGCTTATTATCTGGGGATTTTAAATCTGGAGGTATCATAGTCCTCTAGGGATTCCTGAATTCCTGATGTTATGCAAAATTTTGTGTGGAATATTTTGGTTTTCTGGTGAAACTATCCATAGTCCTCATCAGTCTCTCGGGGAAAAAAAAAAGAACAAAAAATATGATCCAGAAATTAGAAGCATTTTTTCTTATAATTTCTATCCATACTCTTAATCGTATTTTTAATAAATTTTATTTTTATAAGATTTTAAATTCACAGGAAAATTGAGTAGAAGGTACAGAGACTTCTCATATACTCTCTGCCTCCTCCCTAACTATTAGATATTTTTTGTAAGTCATACTCAATGACAGTTAAGTTCTGTTGCTCGGTTAAACCGCATTACTATGTTAGGCATCAGTCTACTCTGAATCATTTCTTGTTTTTATCCAAGGTAGTTTTCACAGAACAGAGTATCTCAAACCTTAATGTGAATAAAAATCACCAGGAGATGAGAATGAAAAGCAGGAACTTATTCATGTAGTTCTGGCCTAGGGTACGTCTTTCTGAAAAAGCTCTCAGAAAACAGAGTCTTTGCTCCTAGTGTGTCCTCAGTCAGTAAATCTGCCTTGTTGGCATTGACACCCTCTGGACACTTGTTAGAAATGTCAGTTCTCAGGTCCCTCCCCAGATCTTCTGAGGTATAACCTTCATGTTAATCAGATCCTGGGTAATTTGTAACTATATTAAAATTTGAAAAACACAGATCCAGAGAGCTATACAATGGTATCCAGTCCTCACCCAAAAAATTAAATTAGCATCTTGGGTGGGAGTGCAGGGGGATGAACATTAGCAGTTCTATCTGAGCACCTCAAATTACTCATTTTCTATGAAATGCTCAGCACAATGAATGTCCAACAACACCTGGTACCAACAAGATTCAAATTCCAGAGAGGGGATTGAAAAAAAGAAAATTGGTAACTTTCATGAAGATGTGTGTGTGTGTATGTACGTACACACACATGCAACTATATATACATACAAGTACAACAAAAGAGTATATGTTCTTATGAAACACATATGTGTATATAAACTAAGTAATTTAACAAGGCAATCGAATCAAATAAATAATTGAAAAATACATATAAATTTAGAATTAGTGGCTTAGTTTTTAATAGTTGATTTAACAGAATAATTATTAATTTAACAAGTAATTGTATATTGATTTGCAAACAATTGTAAATTATTATATTAAAGATGGGAGGAGAATATGTAAAGGATTTAAGAGTGGGATAGTGTGCAGACACAAATAGATAATGTCTAAATCTGAAAGTCAAGATATTGTAGCAGCAGGTTATTTGAAATCTGGAGGTAAATAACAGATGAGATTTTAAAAGAAGTGGGGAGTTTCCTTTCAGGGATATGGAATTAACCTTCAGAAAAATAAAAGTCAGTTTTTAAAAAGAACTATGAGGCCCTCAATCATGCCAATTCACAAGATTATTGAACATTTACTTTCCTTAAGTGTGGTGTGGAATACAGAGAAGAGTAAGCATAGACCTCACCCGGTTGTCCCTCCAGACTCCAGTGTGGCCACTGTAGTTGTCAGAGGCGTCGCTTGCATAGTTCTGTAACTATAGTAGTTGCATTACAGTCTCACTTAAATGTATTTACTTACAGGCCTCTGTCGCCTAACCAACCACGGGCTCTTTGAAAAAAGGTTCTATATTTTACTCAGATCCTCTTTTCTGTACCTCACATATAGTAGGTGCTCAACAAACATTGCTTGAATGTAATTAGCAGATTATAAATTCAAGGCATAGCTATAAACTTAACTATGCCTTAGGGTTAATGGAGAACCTTTCACAAAGATCTTGTTTCTGAGAATCTGGTTTAGGTGATACCCTGTGGATATCAGGAATGTGTATTGTTTCAAAAGCTCCACACAGGTTTTGAAGATGAGGCCAGTCAAGAGCCATTAAAGTAGAGCATGTGGGGGCCTCAGAGGAACACTGTGCTGTGGGATTCGGAGGAGAGTGAAAGCCTATTTGAATAGGGGGAATTTAGAGGAGCCAGGGTCGGAGGCAGGCTGTGGATCTTTGTGTCGCTGGCTCTGGCCATAGCTGTCAGCACCCACTGCTGACTACCAGTCAAGTGTGGATTCTTAGACTTAGGCTTAACCCTGAGGCTTTACTCAAAATAGCATGGCTTCACTTTTTCAGGGTTGCATAACAGGTTTTCTCATCACACTTTTATCCAGGTGGATTGCAGCAGGGTTCTCTCCAGCCTTGTAATTACTTCTCTGCTGAGAATCTTTTCCCTTGCAAATACCAGACAGAACATGGGCTGGTGCTCAAAAATTAATGCACGCTGGTCCTGGCTCTTCCTGTCTCTCACTAATATTATAACCTCAGGCACAAGCCATTAACCACCCTGAGTCTGTGTCTTCGTGTATTAAATGAAATAATGATCACTGACTATTTGTTTTATAGGATTGTTATGAGTGTCTAATGAAGTCATGGATGGAAAAGCTTGGACTAACTAAATTTTTACAAGCCCACGGTAATTTTGTTATTATGATTATTGGTTCATTGTTGTTTTCTATTTTGTCATTACACTGTCATTTATTCTTCAAACTTGGGTGCCCAAATTTAGTCCATTGGGAGGCAGATTGCTTGGTGATTCACATGGAAATAGGAAGCTAGAACTAAGTGGAGATATTGGTAGATGTTATTTAGGAGAATAAACAAGGAAAAGAATGGCTAAACATTGTTGCTGATGTGAAATATATTTTTCATTTTAATATAGTTCAAAGAAATAGTTGTGGAGTAAAAAATTAATGATACAGGAGATTCATACACAGAGATGTAATGTTTTAAATATTATAAAGCTGGAAAGATAATGTGGTGGGTTCAGGGAAGATTGGGAGGGTAATATTTTATTTATATATGTCTGGCCTTTATTTTTGTACATTTCAAATGTGATGTAAAGATTCAAAGAATAGTTCATTTCCTCCGTACGCTAATAGAAAAAAACAGGAAAAATAATTTAAAGTCAAATGGAGGCACTTGTTTAAACTTCCCATTTAAATGCATATGTCAATTGCAAAGTATTAATTTCAGACTCTCATCAAAAAGCCAGAAAACTCAAATTGTGAAGCTTTGAAGTAAAAAAAAAAAAGGCAAACAGAACAGTAATCTGCTGTAGCCAGATATGATGACCTATTTTTCCATGGTCATTTTTCGTAACAATCATAACAATGGCATTTTCTATCACAGAAACTTTAGGCAAGTCATTTTTTTAGGAATAATTTAGTTCTGGCATGCAAGAGAAACACTTCTGTATAGCATATATATATTTCACCCAAGAGGCCTTGAGGATAACATCCCCCTATTTCTAAAGCGAAAGTTGGATTGTGCTATTTTGCTATCACCTATTGATAGGTACCATCCTTCTCTCTCTCCTGCAATGTCTTTCCTGGCTGCAGGGAAGAGCAAAAAAGTAATTTTATTATTCTTCAAAATTGCTATCTATAGTACTTTGATAAATGCCAAAAGTAAATTACATTTATGGAAAGGCATTGTAGAAAGTATGGGGGGAAAAAAAAACATAACTCATGGCCATAGATGTCATGGCCAAACATGAAAATCACATATATTCTCGACTTCTTGAAAAGGATGCTTCTGAATACCATCTCAGGCTGCAGGGAATCTGGCCTTCAGTGCTGGCCTACACAGAAAGGCCTTCCGTGGATCACATGAGTTTCTCCTATAATTGCCAGAAAAAAACACAGGATGCCCAGTTCAATTGGTCATTTTTTTGATTAAATAACAAGTAATTTTCTAGTATCAGTATGACCTGATTCTAAAAATGAAATAATGATCACTGAACCTTTATAGATGTGATTAACTTAAGAATTTTGAGATGAGGAATTGGCCTGAATTGTCAGGAAGAGTCTAGTATGATTACACAGATCCTTATAAATGAAAGAGGGAGGCAGGAGGGTCAGTATCAGAGTGAGGAGGCCTGAGAAGGCACTGACTGGCCATCGCTGCCTGTGAAGGTGGAGGAAGGGGCCATGTCCCAAGGAATGCAGGCCTTTTCTTTTTTGTCTGCAATTCCAATATAACTGAGTGGTTTCTTGTGCTTCTATTTGTTCAATCTGACTATAAATTGGCTTAGCATTGTGTTTGTTGAAAGGAGCCTTTAGGGTATTAAAGTTTATTTTCTGTGGACTGTCTCTTCAGAGCAAAGTTTTGATTAACACCTCCCGTGTGCTATACTTGCCACTGTAGGGTGATCCCAAATGTGAACCCAAATCAACGAAAATGTAATGAGGGAGCCAGAATTCTAGAAGGGCTGATGCTCCTGAGAAATGAGGAGGGGTATCTTTGGGACTCCTTTCCACAATAGTGAGGGTCTCGTGTGTCTGGGCATGGCTGCGAGGGCTTTTTCCCGAGAGAAAGTGGAAGGGACCATCACTGAGAGGCAGTGTGAGCAGCTCACGTGCTCAGGTGGAGAAAGAGAGCAGTAACAGATGCCACGAATAAGAACAAGAAACTCCGTGGGGCGAGGGAGACCAAGAAGAGTCCTGCATGTGGTGTCATATTTTGTGAAATCTGTTGCCATCTTTTTGATGAACCCCTACACTTTCACGGCTTCTGAATTAAGACTGCTAGCCTTTCTTCCACTTCCTTCCTTCCTCTCCCCCCCCCTTTTTTTTTTACTCTGAGATCAAGCACAGTCAGCCCACAGAAAGAAGCCTACTTTGGGAATGTCCCCACCTAGGACAGTGTAGCTGTTGACAGAATGATGGCAAAAGATACAGATGGAAAAAAAAAAAAAAATGAAGATAAACCAGACCTAAGCTCGCCGGGCTCTTGAACAATTGCCACAGAAGAGATTTCACAATTATAAGTTCTATGAGCACATATGGTTTCTTGTGAGAGATTCTAAGCAGATGATTTAAGCAGCATCATGTGACAATTTTTATTTTTGAATAATTTTAGATTTATAGGAAGGTTATAGAAATAGTACAAAGAATTTTATATACCTTGTTCCCAGCTCTCCTTACTCTTATGTAATTATGGTACAACACTTTAGTGACACATTAATATCAAATAAACTACATACTTGGTACTAGGATCCAATCTAATCCTGGAAATAACCTGCATTTAGGGTCCAGGCTTTGTACTACAAAACCCGGGAGAAATGTCGGGTGTCCTGTGCCAAGGAGAGGAAAATAGGTCTTCGTGGCACTGAGACTATTCCATACAGTAAGGGGATGTACAGCTCGTTTCCTGTTTTGATTTATAACCACTTCTCAACAAGTGAGGAAGGGTTGTGGAGCCCGCGGATTCTCAAACTTGAAATCACTTAAGGAGATTTAAATAACATTGATGGTTGGGTTCCGCCCCAGGTATGTTGATTTCATTGGTAGGGGGTGCAACCTGGGCATCAGATTTATTAAAATGTGGAAGGGACTCATCAGAGTCCACCAGTAAAAACATCTCCATGTTGCGTTTTATGCTGAATCAACTGGCCTCTTTTTTCTCAGCTGCTTGAGAAAGGTGAAGAATTTATTTAAACCCAGCTATTGTCATCATGAGTCAATCAAATCTTAGTTTAAGTGTTCTATTGTTCCAATTTAGAATAGGTGGGATTATGTGACATGCATTGTTTTATTTTTTATGAGATAAAGTCTATTTAGAAAGTCACAGAAGTAGAAGTGAGCTGTAGAAGAAATGAGCTCAGGAAACAAGTTAGAGCATAAGAAGGGCCACTGAAGCTTAGGGGAGAGAGAGAGAGGGGGGGGAGGGGCCGAGGAAAGGCAAGGGCCTGCTTCATAGAGAGAGCCACTGACATACATTATCTTAGATGAACATGCATTTACCTTAGATTTGCCTTATTTCAACTGAAACAACAGCTGCATTTCATGTCAGTGTTTTCATTCGGTACTTTTGCAAACAGCACTTCCAAGGATAGCCTTTCCTACCCTAGTGAGCCCAGCTGGCCAACCTCATTGTGTTATTTCATACTTCATTTAAACTTTCTGCAGCGACTTCACAGTGCTAGGGATTTTGGAGAAACTTAAACTATAGCCAAATGGGAAAAAATCATTAACAATCAAGAGTCACAGTGTTTTGCCTTATTTTTTCTTTCTTGATTGAAATCAAGACTTCATCAGGAATCCTGCCTTTCAGAGGTTAAGGTCATGTAATCTCTTAATCTTAGGGAGATGTATATCAAACTGGCCTGAAATTTGAACTATTTGACCTCTTTAAATGCTACTGAAAAATCAAAATTTAATGAATCTATCAATCATTCTCTCTGCCTTCGTTCACATTGGGAATTTTTTTCTGCAGCTCGCTCAATAATAGAGTATATTTGATTTTATTCCTGCTGTAACAAATTACCACAAATGTAGTGGCTTACAACAACACGGATTTATTATCTTACAGTTCTGGAGGTCAGAAGTCTGAAACAGTCACACAGGGCTAATGGGGATATGGTAAGGCTGCCTTCCTTGTAGAGGCTGCAGGTCACAATGTGTTCTCTCGGCTTTTCTAGGTTCTGTAGGCCTGCATTCCTTGGGACGTGGCCCCTTCCTCCACCTTCACAGGCAGCGATGGCCAGTCAGTGCCTTCTCAGGCCTCCTCACTCTGATACTGACCCTCCTGCCTCCCTCTTTCATTTATAGGGATCTGTGTAATCATACTAGACTCTTCCTGACAATTCAGGCCAATTCCTCATCTCAAAATTCTTAAGTTAATCACATCTATAAAGGTTCTTTCGCCAGGTAAGGTATTTACAGGTTCTAGGCATTCAAACATGGATATCTTTTCTTTGGGACCATTATTCTTTCCACCACATAGAATGATCAAGCGTTTTGGTATTTATTCACACATTTGCTGATGTTTTTATTCCACCAGTACTCAAGAAGCCACAATGTGTTCATCAAGAGTGCAGATTTTTTGCCCATCTGCTATGTGGTGCCAGGTAACTTTAGATGAAACTTCTTGTACTTTGTGGTTTACCTGTAACTAAAGTTGCATTAAAACCCAGCACACCAGAAAACCCATCAGGCAACAGTTTCCTCCTTGTCACTTCCCATGTGCTTTTGCTTCTAGCTGCCATCACACCCCTTTCTCCTCCATTTACTCACTGGCTGGATTTTATTTAAACTTGAAGGCTCAACTCAATTTTCATCCTCTCTGGGAAAACTTGGTCGAGGTATTCTTCTGCAAAAGCCCACTTCCTTCTTCTCTTTGCTCATCAAGCCTTGTCAAATTGCCACAGTTATCTTTTTTTGTATATTAGGCTTCTTCTTAGCCTGAGTCCTTGCAGAGGCGGGTTTGTGACCTACTTATTTTTATATTTGGTGTTTTGTATGTGCTGAACCAATATTGGTTCAATTAATCAAAGAATGAATTATAAGCTCATCTTGAATTTACCCAAAGTGTCTCAAAAATAGATTTTAGTGCTAGTATTGATCTCCCGTTTTAGTTCTCATCTCTCTGATACACTTTGTTTTTAAACTACGTGTTGTGATGTATGTTCTCTATGTTGAAGTTTGAAGTCCAAATTAATACGATTGGAATGCAAATTATGGGCTCAGGACATGGGTAATGTTTGGTTCACCATGTTATTTTGAGCACACAACACAAAATTTGGCACACTCGATTTCAACAAATGTGTTTTAAGAATGAATACATGTGGCCTTGGCCAGGTGGCTCAGTTGGTTACAGGTTTGATTCCTGGTCAGGGCACCTAGCTAGGTTGTAGGTTCATGCCCAGTTGCAGTGCATTCAGGGCACATATAGGAGGCAACCGATCAGTGTTTCTCTATCACCTCAATGGTTCTCTTTGTCTTCTCTCTAAAAACATACCCTTGGATAGGATTTTAAAAAAAGAAGAATGAATAGATGTGTATCTACTAGAGAGAGCTCTTTTATGATAGAATATGCTTTTTTATTTGATTTGTGTGTGCATGAGCTAAAATAGAATAAATAGTTTAAAGTTTCATGCAAGATATGGTTCCAATACTTTTTGTATGATCGGCCATGAAAACATCTTAATACATTTACACTTTCATTTATTGACCATTGATTGATTGAGGACACATACTGCTGTGGGAAACTCCTCAGACACAGGTGAGCCTTGGTAAAGACCAGCCTGGTAAAGTCCTGACCCGGTGAGAGGTGCTACTTAATTGGCCACTCTGTCTGCCCGAATTTTAAGTAGCCTCCTAGTACATGTCCTAGAAAGTAATTAATAACACTCAAGAAGACATTCTCTGACAGGAGTTTAATAAAGACAGTAGTTTTTCACTTGTTTGTTTTGTCTATTTTAGAATGAATGGATTCATACTTAAGCAGTTTTTATTTGGGATCATTTACTATTTTAATCCAACTAGAAATATTTACACTAGATAGTTTAGTGATCTTCTATAATTGAAAAAAATCTCTATTAGTAATTTGCATATGTCATTTATCTCTGTGAGCTATCTTTCCTGAATTATTCTAATTTTTTAAGCCATTAAAGCTATGTTTAGAACAAAGTGTCAGTCTTTCAAGTGAGCAATTACAAAAACGGGATGGAGAGGAAATGCTTCCTTTGGTAGGACCCACGGATGTTCAGAGGATATTACTCTCATTCAACATTTTCATTTTTGGACCCTCTACTTTGGCATTGTTGCCTTTCACAATAGCATACAATGTGGAACAGATTCCAAGAGTCCACATTATTGCTTAGTTTTGTTGCTGAGCTAAATTTCTGCACAACAGAAGCTAATCAAAGGAAGTTGGGCATTTCGAAAAAGTGCATAACCCAAATTTTCTTTCTGCTTTATTCACAGGCTGGCCTCCATTTTCCTATTGCATGGTTTTTCTTAACTCAGTGAAAATCTAGGCTTTCATGACTCTCAACAAATTTATATTTGTAGATGTCATGAAGAATTTTGCCATATATGGATGAGTTCTTTATTTTTTTTTTATTTTTTATTTTAGTTATTTAAAGGTTCACAATAGTTGTACAGCCAGTTAACAATAATGAAATCCTTGATATCTAAAATTACATTCTTCGTCAAGAGGGCCTAGATACAAATACATTGTAAATTTTACGGTGGTTGCTGGTGCAGATCAGGTGACTAATGCCCACAAAGTAAGTTAATTTCTCACCAAGTTTTATACATTATTTTTGTACACATGAAAGGATATTGAGATGAATCAGGGTATTTTATACAGATGAAAAAGGATAAGATAGAGTGCTTTTATTTTTTTTTTTAGACTAGAGGCCTGATGCATGAAATTTGTGCAAGAGAAGGCCTTCCTTCCTCTGGCTGCTGGCACTGGCTCCCCTCTGGTACCCTGGACCTGGGCTTCCCTCCTGCACCCGAGATCCTGGCTTCCCTCCCTCTGGCTGCCGACAGGCACCCGGGACTTGGGCTTCCCTTGCAGTCCCAGCTTCGTCTGGAAGGACATCTGATCTAATTAGCATATTATGCTTTTATTATTATAGACTAGAGGCCCAGTGCACAAAATTCATGCACGAGAGGGGGGACCTTCAGCCTGACCTGCACCCTCTTCAATCCAGGAGTCCTCAGGGGATCATCCCCAAAATGAGACCTCCCTCCAGGGCACAACCCTCCAGCCTGAGCCCAGACCTCCCTTCCAGGATGCTGACTACAATCTGGGGATGACACCTACATCCGGGTGCCAGGCTTTCAGGCCGGGCCAGAACTACATCCCGGGACCCAGACCTCAAACCGATAATCCAATCCTGTATCGGGGGCCGAGACCTCCATCTGGGGCTCAGACCTACATCCAGGTGCCAGACCTTCAGGCCTTCCCTAAAGTCACATATGAATGTTAACAGATTATTCTTTGGATTTTCTAGTTACTCAACTACTAGTCTTCAAATTATTTTTCTTCCTTGACAATCATCATAAATCTAATTTCTTCTTCTGGCCTTATACCACTGCAAAGGCATAATGTCAAACTTAAGTGGTTATAATGTAACATTTTCAGTCCCATGAGAAGGCTTTAAACACATCGTTATTAAGTGATTTTTGTACAGGGGGTGAGATAGCCTTTATGAGATTAGAGAGTTATCTTTTATTCCTAGTGTGTTAAGGGCTTTTCTGATGAATATAAGTACCTTTTCTGAACTTTTTTCAGATGGCTGAAAGGCATCTATTGAGTTATTATAAAGTATAACACTAGATTTTAAAATGTTAAGGTGGCTTTGCATTGATTGGATGAATAAAATCCACCTTGTCATGATGAATTATTCTTTTTTAAATGTTATTTTCTCAGTTCTTGAGCAATGATTTGAATTTCAGAATCGATTTCTGTTATCTATAAAGGTTTATGTACATTTTTATTTATTTTAGGTCAGTATTGCTGCTATTTTTTTCTGAAAATTTAAACATGCGTTCTAAATTATATTATTTATTGGCACATGATTATTCATCTTATACTCAAATGCTTTATAGTATACATACCCACACACAGACAAATATACCTTCCGTTTTGTGGGAACCCCTTTCACATCCCGTGTGGTTCAGGGTTCCAGTTCAGGGTTCGGGTTCTGGAGAAGGCCACACACAAATGAAAAGAGACTTGGAAAAGTATTAATTTGGGAATACTGGGGGCCAGGCGGGAGCCCACCTCTAGTGGGAGGACTACACCCTGCTCTGGCCTTGCTATCCCTTTTATTGAGACTATGGGATACGCCCATAACCTTTAGGCAGGAAATTCCAATAACAGAAATTTACATAAGAAAAACAGAGGTGGAGGCTGCTTCAGCTAACAATGTTTCAACTAAACAGTGAGCAATTAGCTCTGACCTTTCAGAGCAATTAAGGTTGTTAACAATGATCGCTTCCGGCATTCCCCCCCCCCCCCCCGTTTCTTTCATTAAAAAAAAAAATCTTGAAATAAACATATAAGTTTGAGTCCCAATTTCAATGTCCAACAGTTCTGAGTCCCCGTTTCAATGTCAAACAGTTCCTTATGTGTACATGTCAGCAATGATATCAGGATGGTGGACAAATGGTGGTAATGCAGGTCCGACCCTCTCTGGTTTGGTCCTGGGCAACCTGCAGCGACGCACAGCTGCTGACTGCTAGCATGGCAAGGCGTCATCAGCGACTTCCATCTCTGGACTGTTTCTCCTCTTGTCTTCATGGCTAGAGCAGTCCTGTCAATTCCTCTCTGTTGCAGGAATCCACATGGTCTTGTTTTCTGAAAATATACAAACATATTCTCGACCAAAAGTTAATAAAGCAATCTTTTCTATAAATTTGACTTGGGATCCTTTTTTATTTTTGCCCAAACGATTTTCCTTTGGCTTATTTTGACACCATGTGTGTTTTTCATGCGTGTCTTGCTATTAGCATTACAAATGAAAATTAATTTTCAAAGTAAAAAATTTTCTAGATGTAATTTACTTACAGGATATTTTTCCTTACATGCTATTTTTCCACTATCCCCCCTTTTTTTGATTAATGGAGGCTTTTGGAAATTTTATAATGCAGTCTTGATAACTTTAAATTTTAATTTTTTGCACAAAAATATGACTGCTTTAGGTTCTTTGCGAAATTTTAGTTAATACTTTAGGAATAGTTTTTTGTCCAGTACAATTAAATTTTCTTGAATATTCACTTATTTCAATTTGCCAATTTAAATTAATCTGAAAACTTGACTACTATTTTACTGTCAAATTTAATACTCTAACAACAATCTTAGTTTACACTGTAAATATTAGGAAAGGATTATTTGCATTCTTGAGTAGGCTCTGAGCATTCCTGGTGCTAGGCTGGATTTAGATATAGGGCAGCTGCTGTCTGCCAAGTCTCTCTGTTGCCTGGGTCCCAATCTGAGCTGGGACAAGTCTCTGTTTGTTGCCTGGGTCCCGAACTGAGCTGGGCGTGGGAAGCGAAGCAGCCATGGGGGCAGGAGACCTCCCTCAGAAGGGGCGAAGATTCAAGCCCCTGTAAGATTGTGGGGGTGAGGGACTGTGCCCCACCTCTGTTGACCCCCAAGTTCTCTCCTGATGGCCCCTCTGCGACTGTGCCTGTCTTAGGTTGTTCCTTCCCTGAGGAATCTTACCCGTCTCTGGCTAACCAGCCATCCTCCGGGGCCAAGCAGGGTGATGTGAGGTTCAGTTCTGTCTCCTTGGTAGCCTATGCCCCCGTGGCCTCCACGCCCAGTACCTGCCTTGGGATCCCCTTGCCTGCTGGCGGGGCCCTGGCACTGATCACATATCTTGGGGAACCCAGGTTTCTTTTCCAGGGAGGGCCCAGCTCACGCCATTGGGCCAGAGACAGATCCATGGTACCAGCCATCACGAGGCTTCAACCTCGGCATGAACAGAAAGCTCAGGCAACAGCTGTGGGAGGGTCCCTCTTGGCAAGAGAGGCCAACATAGAATGCTCAAGTGCCTTCCCAAGAGGCCCTAATTTCTTTCTGGAAGGGATTAAGTGTTTTAAAGTGCTGCCAAACATGCAAAAAATTAGTTTGTAAGTTTTTTTAGGATAATTGTACAATATGCTGTTGTAAAATATCAAAAATTATAATGACATTGTAGAATAATATCATGTAAGGATATTCTTTGCTCTAGGCCATGGCTGTACAAGGTCTTAGTTACATTTTCTGCACCTCTCCCAGGAGCAAGTAGTGATAGTCCCCCTACTTCCTTGCCCCACCCATGTTCCTCCTGGATACTACATTAGGCAGGGGATTAGCACACGTAAGGGTTCTTACCCATGAAGGGTCAGGGTCAGGAACATAAGTCCAAAATACTTCCCCATTTGCCCCAGGTAATATTACCGTACAGCTGATTACTGCTAGCAAGGCAAGAAAGACGTTCTCAGGCGTCTGTACCGTCTTCTTTACCATGCCTCAGGTGGTCTCCAGGCTGTTTGTTGTCCGGGTCGTCCTCCTCCTGCTCCTCATCTTCAGTGGATTGCTTGGAGTCGCTGCTCTCTGTGGCTGAGGTCGTTGATTGTCTGCAGCTGCATGGTGTGGCTCCAGGCGCAAGGTCCTCATTAGTCTGACTAGTTTCTCCCTTGGATCCCTGTTGTAGTTTAATATTTCTAGCAGGAATCCACACGGGTTTGGAAAAATTCTCTGGAAATATACAAGCATACCCTCTGCCAAAGGTTAATAATGGATTGGGTCCCTTCCATAAACCAGATTAGGGATCTTTCCATTTAACTAGACCATTTTTTTTTTGTTTTATTTTGACACCAATGTAGCTCCATAGGTGTCTTTCCATCAGCATCACAAGTAAAAAAATTTAAAGTAAGTAATTAAGGCTTGGTGCAGCCTACCCACAGGTGATTTCTCCATCATCCCTCCTTTTTGTTTTTCAAGTTGGGATTTTAGCCGCTGATGCTGTCGTTCAATAATGGCCTCTCCTTGGGAATTATATGGTATTTCTGTAATGTGCTGAATTTTCCACCTTTTACAAAATTCCTGGAATTGACAGCTTGTGTAAGCAGGCCCATTATCAGTTTTAATAATTTTTGGAATTCCCATGATGGCAAAAGCAGCTAGGCAATGATTAATAACCTGTTTTGCCGTTTCTCCTGTAGATGCAGTAGCCCATAGGACTTTTGAAAAGGTATCTGCAGAGACATGTAATGCCCCAAGGCGTCCAAAGGAATTATAATGCATTACATCCATATGATCTCTTAGCAAACCTCTAGGGTTGACTCCTGTGTTAGGCCCTTGAGGTAGATGTAACATGCAAGTGGGACATTCCTTAATAATCTGTTTTGCCTGTTGTCGAGTGATTGAAAATTGTTTAGACAGCATTTTGGCAGGCTGATGTAAAAGCTGATGAGATTCTAAGGCTTCTTTTAATAAAGCAACCAATTGATCAGCATGTGTATCTCCTTTTGTTAAAGGACCAGGTAAGACACTATGAGCCCTGATGTGAGTGATATAAAAAGGATATTGTCTCTGTTGTACAATCTGCTGAACGTGTTTAAATAGTAAAAATAACCTTTGGTCACTAAGCCATTTCAAACGGGCAGTTTCAAGTCTATTCACTAAGTTTGCAGCGTAAAAGGAATCACGAGACGATATTAAGGGGCTCTTGGAAATCCTGCAATGCAGCCTTAATAGCTTCTAGTTCAATTCTTTGTACAGAAGTATGACTGGTCAGTATGACTTGGTCTGAAATTATTGTATGATAAGCAGCTTTACCATTAGATGATCCATCAGTAAAAACAGTTAAAGCTCCAGGAATAGGTTCCTGCCTAGTATTTTTTGGTATAATGATGGAGATATTATATAAAAATTGTAGTAATTTATGTTTTAATAGGTGACAGCTAAGTTCCCCTGAATACTCACTTAACCCAATTTGCCAATTTTTATCAGTCTGAAATAACATTTCTAATTGTTTCCCAGTGAGGGGGAGGTAGATACACTGGGGCTCTTCCCCTCTAAGCTGTTTACAACATTTTCTAATTTGAAATATTAATTGGGCCAATAGTTCTACATATGTAACTGCAGTTTTAGAGGATTGATGCCCTAGGTGGACTCATTCAATAATGGCAGGAGAATTTTTACTTTGAAAGATGACTCCAGTGGGACTATTTATAGTAGGGTTAATTTGTCCCAATAAAGGTAATTCGGGCTGTACCCGTGCTACTTGAGCTGAGGAAATTGCCTGTTCAACTCTTAGCAACTCATTTCTAGCTTCATCTGTTAATGTTTGGGGAGAGGAAAGATTAGTTATCTCTAAGTAAATTAAATAAGTTTGTCATTTCTCCTGTAGAGATCTTCAGATAAGGTCTTAACCAGTTAATGTCCCCTAATAATTTCTGAAAGTCATTTAAAGTTTTAAGACAATCTTTTCTTATCTCCACCTTCTGAGGCCTAATGCATTGGTTTTCAATTATGGTTCCCAGATCATTGGAAAGGCGTTTCTTTCTGTACCTTTTCTGGAGCAATTCTTAAGCCCCATTTAGGGAGCTCCTCTTCTAATTGGGAAAACATGGCCAAAGTCTGCTCTTCCCGTGGGCTTGCTAAGAGCAAGTCATCCATGTAATGAATAATGTAACATTGGGAGTATTTGTCTCTTAAAGGTTTAACAGCTTGAGCCACATATTTTTGACACAAAGTAGGGCTATTGGCCATTCCTTGAGGTAAAACCTTCCATTGATATCTTTTCATGGGTTCTTTATTATTAATAGATGGCACTGAAAATGCAAATCTCTGTTTATCTTGAGGTGCCAAGGGAATGGTGAAAAAACAATCTTTAAGATCTGCTACTATGAGGGACCAGTTTAAAGGGATTTGTGAAGGCACTGGGAGTCCAGTTTGTAAAGCTCCCATGGTATGCATAGTAGCATTAACTGCTCTAAGATCATGTAACAATCACCATTTTCCTGTCGCCTTTTTAGGGATTGTAAATATAGGCGTATTCCAAGGACTATTGGAAGGCTCTATGTGACCAGCTTTTATTTGTTCTTGTATTAATTCATGAATATGACTTAATTTCTCCTTGGTTAATGGCCACTGATACACCCATACAGGTCTATCATCTTTCCATTGTATAGGATCAGCATGAGGGTGAGGAGTCTGAGCAGTAGTCACCACTCCTAAAAAGGTTGATATGCTGAGTTATTAACTGCTTTCCTTTGCCGGTAACAATACATGCCTGTAAACCTTCTAAAACATCCCTGCCCCATAAGCTGACTGCAATTCCAGAGATGATGTAGGGTTGAAACCATCCTGTCTGTCCTTCCTCATCTTGCCACCTTAACACTGCAGCACTGCGTTGTGTGTCATCAGGAACTCCTACCCCCTTAACTGAGCCCATAGCTTCTGCTGTGGACCAACTTGGAGGCCAGAATTCTTTGCTAATAACACTAACATCCGCTCCAGTGTCCACTAGACCCCTAAATTGTTTTCCCTCTATTCTTAAATTAATCATAGGACGGGTTTTGCTAATTTCATGTATCCAATAGATGTCCCAGCTTCCAAATCCTTGCATTCCTCTTTTCCTATTTATAGCTTCACCTTGCTGAACATAAGGTAGAAGTAGTATCTGAGCAATTCTTTGTCCTGGAGTAACTTGCATAACATGATTACATTCTAGTATAACTTTAATTTCTCCTTCATAATCTGAATCAATGACTCCAGGCAGAACAGTTAAGTCCTTTTAGAGTGTTTCCACTCCTCCCTAAAATTAATCCTAATGTTCCCGGTGGCACAGGTCCCCAAATTCCCCTAGGAATAGCTTGCCGAGCAATATCAGGGGTCAAAGTGACCGCTATAGTGCTGTTAAGATCCAGGCTTGCGCTTCCTGGAGTTGCTCCAATGAGGGAATCCACCGTGGGCCTAGCAGGGCAGATTTCCCCTATTGATGACGGGGTTGGGGGGCGCCCCTCTGGCCGTTTCCCGGGGATTGACAATGCCCTCTATCCCGATCTAGAGGCTGCCCGTTTCTATGAAATTTTGATCTACACAGACTGGCCCAATGGTTCCCTTTCTGACATCTAGGACACCGAGAGACTGAATCTGGAGGCTGTGTGTTTATGCCTCTCCCTAGAGCACTACCTTGTGCCCTTATTGATTGCCTACATTCCTTTTGGAAATGTCCTGCTTTTCCACACTTATAACACCTCTTATTTCCCACTGTTACTGCAGCAGCGAGTAAATTCTCTTGAAAAGTGCCTGATCCCACATTCTGACAAGCTCGAATCATCTCTGTAATGGTACTATTTCTTCTCAGAGACCTCAGGCATTTCTTACAATCAGCATTGGCATTTTCATAAGCTAATTGCTGAATTAAAATATCTCCTGCTGCCTCATGTTGAATCTGTCTTCTCACTGCTCCAGTGAGACGAGCCACAAAATCAGAAAATGACTCTATAGGTCCCTGCATACATTTACTAAAAGCTCCCTCAGGTTCCCCTTTTGCTGGTAAAGCCCACCAAGCTTTCCTTCCACAAAGTCTAATTTGCTCATATGCCTGTTGCACATAATGTAGCTGATTTTGTACATCCATATACTGTCCCAGTCCTGCCAGCATTTCATAAGTTATTTGAGCATTCGGCCCTCCGTTTGCGCGGGCTTGCTCTTGACATTTTTCCAAATATTCTCCCTTCCATAGTAAATAATCTCCTCCATCCAGAGTTGCACGAGCCAGAGAATACCAATCATAAGGAGTTAAGAATGCTTCAGAAATATTATTCATAATTTCTCCTGTAAAAGGAGCCGTCGGACCATTTTGAACAACGCTTTCTCGCAAAGCTTTTATCATTTTAAAATCAATTTTTTCATGGTGTCTTATTATCTGCTTTGGGAGCTGTGGGTCAGCTACTTGTATAACAGAAAAAGCAGGCCTTTCTTCCTCCGACATGTCCTTCATTCCTTCTCTGATGGCTCTCTGTATGGATGATTCTATTGGCGGCGAATTAAATGTTTCAGGATTAGGACATGGAGGTGGAGGGGGCCATAAAGGCCGTTCCTCCAATTTTTCTTCCTGCTCCTCTCTAGGAGGAGCGGAGGGAACCAGGTGAGGATGCTTCTCCTCAGCCTCCCTAAAAGGCTCTAGCAAACGCAATATTGTGTTCCCCATGGAGAAGCAGTTTTTTGAGGTGAGTTTTTTCCTGCTGCTGAGCTTTTTTTTTTTTTTCAAGTTTTGACCAACTTTTTGCCAAACACTCAAGATCTAATGTACCTTCTTCAGAAAACCAAGAGTTATATTCTAAAACAAAAACTATAAAAGAATACCTTCTGAAACTTTTAATACCTTAAGCATACAAACCAAAATTCTAATAATAAAGTTTATTTTATATTTATAGCCTAATTCTTCCCCATTAGCCTGGCTGAAAAAGACATTCCCACCCTACTTACAGATCCGGTTTCTGTAGCTGGCCGTGGGCTTTGCGTGCGGTGAATTTACCCTCACCTTTTCTCGGTGAATTTTCCACACCTTTTCTCGGTGTATTTTTTCCCTTCCTTCGCTCTTAGGCGAAAAATATCATCTCCAGAAGTCCTGCGTTCAGGCACCAGATGTGGGAACCCCTTTCACGTCCCGCGTGGTTCAGGGTTCCAGTTCAGGGTTCGGGTTCTGGAGAAGGCCTCACACAAATGAAAAGAGACTTGGAAAAGTATTAATTTGGGAATATTGGCAGCCAGGCGGAAGCCCACCTCTAGTGGGAGGACTACACCCTGCTCTGGCCTTGCTATCCCTTTTATTGAGACTATGGGATACGCCCATAACCTTTAGGCAGGAAATTCCAATAACAGAAATTTACATAAGAAAAACAGAGGTGGAGGCTGCTTCAACTAAACAGTGAGTGATTAGCTCTGACCTTCCAGAGCAATGAAGGTTGTTGACAATGATCAGTTTCAGGCACCTTTTTATATTCAATACTGGTAAACTGATCCATTTCTCTCTCTCTCCCTCCTTCTCTCCTCTTTCCTCCTGTTTCTCCACTCCCTCTTTCCTATATTCTCTCTTATCTTTCTTCTTTGTCCAGATTAGCCTTTCCAGGAACTTATTAAATGTATTATTATTTTTAAAATATAATATTTGGATTTGTGTGTTTTATCCATTGTGCATTTGTTTTCTACTTCATTGGTTTCTACTCTTACCTGTATTCATTTCCTGTCTGCATTCTTCGAGTTAATTTTTTGTTCTTTTTCTAAATTCTTAATATGAATAACTAGATCATTAGCTTTTCAGCTTGATTCTATTCTAATTATACACCTAAGGCATTTTGCTTTTAGCATCATTTAATTGCATCTTACATATTTAATATGTATTTTTTCATAATTATTTATGTTAACTATTTTCTAACTTCCACTTAATTGCTTCTGGTAATCTATAGTTGTTTTGATATGCATTTCTTAGCATTCAAACATTAAATTTTTAAAAGTGGTACTTTGTTAGTGATTTATTCTTTCTTGTGGTATGAAAACATACTCTTAATTATAATTCTTTCAGATATATTAAGGTTCACTTTATTGAGCTTCAAATGGGTGATTTTGGTAAATGTTCATTTGTGCACTTGAAAATAATTTATATTTTACACTATACAATTTTAATTTGGTCACAATTATGAATGGAGATGTTGAAATTTTAAATACCATTTTTTACTTTTCCTTTTTTACTTGGACTACTAATTACTGAGATAGGTGTGTTAAAATCTCCCAGTATAGCTGTAAATTTATTGATTTCTCCTTTTAGTTCTGTCAAATTTTATATATTTGAATATTTGTAAATATTAATATATCTTAAAGCTTTTTTATTATGTGCATAATAATTAAAACTTGAGTAATGTAAGTAGTGAGAGTAGTTATTGATTTCAGTACCATGGAACTATTGTTGACCTTAAGGAATTAGTTATATCGAAGTGGTAAGATCTAAATAAAGGCTAATTGAAGTACAATAAAGAGAGAATGAAAGGAGACATGGAGATAGAAGTGATAAACAGCTCCACTCGGGCATAATTTGTTCTTTAAATAGGGGCATAGAAATGTGATGGTGGCTAGAGAAGAGAGTTGAGATCAAGGGAGGGTGTGTGTGTGTGTGTGTGTGTGTGTGTGTGCGCGCGCGCATATGTGTATTTAAAGGAGTTCTTACCACATTGTTTTAAAGCAGATGAGAACTTTATGCAGAAAGAAATTTGATAATGAAGGAGAGAGGAGAGCTAATTGCAGAAACAGGTTCTTGGGAGAGTCTGGAACACAAGGTAAAGAAGAAAAATGGACACACATATAAGTAGATTCCTCCATTTTGTGATAGAAACATGGAAGTTTTCTTCTCACTGTGTCTATTATCTCTGTGAAATAAGGGTCATCATCTGAGAGTGAGGAGAGGAGGGAATATTGGGGGTTAAGAAGAGGATGTATGGAGTAGTTGTATGAAGTAGTGGGAGAATAAGTATCTGGAGAAATGGAGTCAGATAGTGAGGCATCAGTGAGAGCCTCCTTGCGAATGGTGGTTATGAAACAAAGTGGGACCAGCTTGCCGTTTCTCAAATAGAAAAGCCTGAACAGCAGAAGAGGTATATTTGAAATCTTTGGGCAGGACATGAGATTTCTTCCTCCTTTCTAGCTGAAAGCTCTGCTCTTTGTTGGGAAACTTGGCATACCTGAGTCATCTACTGCATGTCTCAGTTTAGTGCCATTTGCCAGACCACAGATTTTGTGACTACTGTAAATTTTCTGCAGATTTTGGTAATTAACTCTCAATCCTAGTTCTGAGTGTTACAAGGTCTTGATTTTTTGTTTCAGGAGGAAGTTACGAAGGATTGAGCACCTGATCTTAACAGATGCCATTTTCAACCAGAAAGAAGTGAGAAGAGTGTTATCCACATGGTGACACATTTCTACTTTATGAAAATGTATCACATTATCTTGCAGAAATATCACATGTGCTCACCATCATTTTTTTCTATTTTTCACCTTCTTGCGTCCTTTTCACTGAATTTTAAAATATTAATCCAACTGTGACTCTCCCAGAGTTGCTGCTCATGGACTCGATTGGGACTTCCTTGGGTCTCAGGGTCATCTAAAAGTCAACTCTCCTTCATGACGAGATAGCTCTATTTTTGTGCTAACTTCAAGTGTTCGAAAAACTAATTTATGTGATAGATTAAGGTGACAATCCATAACTGCACCCTAGACACAGTCCTTTCACATGGTGCAACAGATTTCCAAAATAAAACAGCTTTTATTTCAACATAGTATCCTCCAGAGGACTGAATACTGTTTGGCTGTTAAGTCCTTCACACATCATTATTTCCCAAGCAAGAAGGTGATAAATCTCCCCACAAAGCTAGTTCTGCATACATAGGAAAAAAATAGAGCTAAGACATATCTGATTTGATTGCAGACTGGAAGGACAATTAAAAATAAATACTAAGTGTATATGTACATTCTGATAAGGAAAATGTAATTCATGTAAAGGTTAGGAAGGATATCAACTCAGACATCACCCTCCACGTGCTCCCCCGCTCTCCTTATCAGCAAGGCCACCTTAAGGCCTTATCTTCAGCATTCCGTAGGGACAAGCTTTTGCATGTATTTTGTGAGTCCCATGGTTATACTTAGAAGGAGCATGGTTGTTGTTTTATCTGTTCTTGTACAGGAATGTCTGGACCAAGTCAGAAACATCCTGTGATCTCCAGCCCATAGCCTGGCATAGCTTGACACATGCTCACTGCCCCCCCCCCCCCTCCCCACCATCCCCCTCCAAAAAAAAAAAAAAGCCTTTTCAAATAAGAATCATTTGTAGGTTGTGATGCTTGGGATAGACGGTCTGAGACAAAAACTGGCAAGGAAATCCTGAGGATTTTGTGGATTTTTTTCTTTCTTTAGATGAAAATTTAGAGGGATTAATAGCATGAAGAAAACTATCAGTGCTAGTGGAAGGAACGAATCCCTTCAAAACGCTATCGGTGAAATGTTATGTGTTTAAGGGGTAATATGAAATATTCAGCAGAGCCCATGTCCCGCCTCAGGCCCCCACCCTCCCAGTCCAACCTCTGATATGTTTAGTAAAAAGGTGGTGTTCTGCACAGAAGGAAAAGGGTGCAGCACAGACACTCGCTGGACGTGGGAAGCAAACCATCTTCCTGCACCGTTAGACTCTGTGCTCCAGGCGGTGGCCTTGGCCGACTGATACTCGTGGTGAAGAAGCACCTGTGTTTCGCAGAGCCAGTGTGGGAGGAAGAGACAATCCTTCCCTGCCTCCCGGATAATCAAGAGTTTTGGCCAGACCTTTGAGCACACAACAAGGAGCCAGATGCAAAGCACAGGCTATGGCACTACAATGGATTAATACGGAGCTTAGTGATTTGTCTCGTGACCCTCTAGCACCGTGGTCGGCAAACTGCGGCTTGCGAGCCACACGCGGCTCTTTGGCCCCTTGAGTGTGGCTCTTCCACAAAATACCATGGCCTGGGTGAGTCTATTTTGAAGAAGTGGCGTTAGAAGAAGTTTAAGTTTAAAAAATTTGGCTCTCAAAAGAAATTTCAATCGTACTGTTGATATTTGGCTCTGTTGACTAATGAGTTTGCCGACCACTGCTCTAGCACAATGTTCTGCAGGTCCAGTTGGGGATTATAAGTTTTATTGGCAAACCACACTCACAGGAGCTAATGACAACCCATATCAAGGCTGTGTCAATTCATTTTCCTACAGACAGACCACTCCTCCAAACCACCTAAGACTGCATTTACAAGAAGAATTTGTCACCCAAATAGTAACAGTAATGGAAGCATTTATCTTGATATTCTAAGATCACAGTGGTCTCCTGCTTTAACTATTTCTAAAATTATTTTATGCATTTGTTCACTGCCATATAATCCAAACCCAGATGACTCCCTAGTGCTAGAGATTGCACGGTTCCATAAAATAGACAGATAATAAATACAACAGACTATCATGGGAATGGACTTAGAAGTATGCCATCTGATGCTCCCTAAAGTTAGAATAACCTGCATTATAGCGGAATAAACTTTACTGTTCCTTTTTTGATTTCCTAATCCGACTGCTCTCCTATCAGACCTCATCTTTTCAAATTTTAGTTTTTGTTTACCTCCCGCCATTCATTCACATGCTCATCTGAGAAGACAAGTTCTTCCAGTTTTGGACAATAACTGCTTTTAGAAACAGTTAAGTAGTTATAAGAGAACTGTTGCTCAAGATTCAGAATTTTAAAAAAAGGACACGTGTGTTATGTGGCCAATGTCTTCACTCTAACATGCTGAAGAGATCATGGCGGTTGGGGGGGTGGGGGGAGGAGATGGATGCTCAGTTGTCACATCAAAGGAAGCAGCTTTAAAGTAGCAGCATCCATTCTTATTGAAGTCTTCCACTGTTAGATATCTCAGGTTCCATGGTATATTTTGTGGTCATAACTAACGTGGCTGGAGAATTGGTATTGAATTTATAGCATCAGAGAGAAAATGTGATGAATTTTCTGCATGTCAATAAAGGCATGACCTGTTGTTCTACAGAGAATGGGAATTGGAGTCAAATAATACCCTTTGTATTCTAAAATAGGGTCTCAGACATTTTGTATTTTCATTTAAGTTGTTAGGAGGTTTGGAACTTTGAGTTATTCTATTTTCCAATACACTGTTTAATATAGTACTGAATTAATGATGCAAGTTGTCAATGGCTGAGTGACCTACTAATAGCTCTGCTAGTAATTGATTTATTTTTCTTTAATAGTGTTGCATAAACAAACAAAAAAATATTCTGTAAGACAGAAAAAAAATAATACTATTAGAACCCAGTTGCAGATTATTCTTTTTCTATGGTATTTTTAAAGCAAAAACCAAATTTAATATACAAATGATTTTTTAAAAACCTTAAAGAAAAATCAACATTAATCTTCCTTATTTTATATTCAAATAATCATTACCTAAATGGGAAAAATGCTAATTGTGGTGCAAGAAGATACATTTTCATTTTCTTCTTGTTGATTTTTGACTTAATGGTTACTCACTAAAATAGAATCAGCCTTAATGAGAGAGCACACGATAGATGAAAAATTCAATTGTGGAAAGTTTGTAAAAGTAATTGGAACTCACAAAAAAAAAAAACACATTATTCTTCAGTTTGTCAAGTATAGTATTTTCCACTTCAATTCTGCAGAACTCTTTAATACCAGCTGTGTTATATCAGCTTTGGACATCAACACAATTATTGATGATGATGACAGAATAAAATTACCATAGCTGGGAAAATGCAAACCAAGTAGGTTGACAAAAATGAACCTGTTTGTCTACAGGATTTTTATTTTTATTTTATTTTTTAAATTTCTTTATTGATTAAGGTATTAGATATTTGTCCTCACCCCCCATTACCTTCCCAACCCCCACCCCCCCCCCGCCCCCTGTTTATAGGGTTTTTAGTGTGACATATACCATACTGCAAAACGAATAACTTAGTGGATCTAGTATTGCATGACATGGGAAATACCAATCAGGAGAATGATTTAAAGGAAGCCTTCAAGTTTCCTTAGAGATATTGTGACATGAACTGCTTGGAAAGTTTCCAAAGGTATTTTGTTATATTATCGTGAGTGTAATTGAGACACTGTTGTTCAATATTCAGTTCCATCTGGGGAATACAAGAAAGAAACAGGCTAATGGTGTGTGTCAGCAATTTTTTCTGTGAAAAATGTCCCATACCCTATGGTGACTGTGCTGAGCTGAGATGCCGTAACACATAGAAAATGTAAAGCAGCTATTCACCAGCACTGTTGTTTAAACACTGGACCAAATATATCACCCATTTTTATGCAATTGTTCATTCATTTATTCATTCATGAATGATTCAGCAAGCATTGATTGACAACCTTTTCTTTTATAAGCATAACTATAGGCACTCAAACTGGTTAACATTAAAATCAATTTACAGGCACAACTTAATAACTGAAGACATCAATAAACATGTGCTCTTTAGTCAACATTATTTCCCTTCACATATTTTAATTAATTCTAACATATATTTAAAATATACTGGTCTATTAAAATTTTATTCTTTATTAAATGTTTAGAGTCATGCACAATGTCACCCTTTATCAATCTGCTTAGCTTTATTTCTCACTTTATCAGGGTGTGAAAGCATAAACACATTGTATAAATTTATACAGTTTAAACCAAAACACTCCCTGAAATCACCACAAAATTGCAACAAAGTGATAGAAAAAAACTGCTTTTTGCCACATCCCCCAGATCTCAGCTTTTTTTCTTTACTTTTAAATATATTACCTTTATAATTAGACTAATACCCTTTAGACTTCAGGCATTTCTGTATAGTCTAGTGTAGTGTTTGTTATTTTGCTTTGAAGCACCATTTTCTGAATTTAAGCGTAATACTCATCCCTTTTAGAAATTTTGGAGAATGCAGAAAAGTACAACAACAAAAAAGTGGATGAAATTTCCTTGTAGCCTACAAATATAATTTAGAAAGTTTTCATTTTCCTGGCATAATTGGTACTAGAAAAATAATACAAAACAAAATCAAATTAAAATGGGAAACTAGAATATTATTGAGGCTGCCAGAATTAGCAAATATAAATACTGGGCACCCAGCTAAATTCAAATGTCAGATAAACAATAGGTGATATTTTTAGTATTAGCATGTCCCATGAATACATTGTATAAGATACATTATATATACATACATATGGAGCATACTGATACAGTCTGTCTTTGTGTGTGAGCATGTGTTGTATTTTGCCAAATAATCTTTCTCCCAGTTTTGAGATGATCATTTATTTTTTTTCTCTCCCTCTAACCTCCCTCAACAAGAGTGAATTACTTTAACTGTCTTTTGTATGTTAAATTCAGCTTGAAAAATTTGAGTCTATATTTGTGAAATAAAGTAATCTTCAATTTTTTTTTTCATAATGTCCTTGTTTAGTATTTTTTTAACTGTTTTTATTGATTTCAGAGAGGAAGGGAAAGGGAGAGAGAGAGAGAAACATCAATAATGAGAGAGAATCATTGATCCGCAGCCTCCTGCACACCTCCTAATGGGAATAGAGCCTGCATCCTGGGCAGGTGCCCTGACCATGACCTCCTGGTTCATAGGTTGATGCTCAACCACTGAGCCATGCTGGCCGGGCTCAAACCTCTTTTTAACTTAATATTTGTAATACAGTGAGGGGTACATTTGGGATTTAGTAAAGTGAAACAAAATTAGCCATAACTATTAAACTCTGCAACTTGAGCTCCCACTAAATCAGGCGTCCTCAAACTATGGCCCGTGGGCCACATGAGGCCCGCCGAGGACATTTATCCGGCCCGCCGGGTGCCGCTGCCTGTCCTGCTTAGCAGCCGACTCGTCCCGGGCCAACAGTGCGCATAGGAATTTGTTCATAGTTTTTTTTTTAAACTATAGTCCGGCCCTCCAACGGTCTGAGGGACAGTGAACTGGCCCCCTGTTTAAAAAGTTTGAGGACCCCTGCACTAAATATTAATAATATAACATGTATAAAATAATACCATATTTCATGTTAATAATATAACATGAAAATCAACATGCAGATAAAACCAGTGCTTAATAGAGGCAGAGAAACCTATCTACATATATAAAAACATAATATGCAAATCGACCAGATGGTGGAATGACTGGTCGGCTATGATGCGCACTGACCACCAGGGGTCAGACAACCAACGCTGGAGCTGCCACCAGCCCACAGGCCCCGATCACATGATCAGGGCCTGCCGGCCAACCTCTTGGTCTCTCCCCCAGCCAGCAGACTCCAATAGCCTGATGGGGAACGGGGGTTGGTGGTGGCAGATGCAGGCGGCACTGGGGCCCTGATTGCCCCACCAGTTGCCCCACACAGAGGCCAGCTGCTGGCAGCTAGGGAAAATCAGCCCTGATCGCAGGCCAGGCCTAGTGACCCTACCTGTGCATGAAGTGCATTAATTTTGTGCGCTGAGCCACTAGTGTTCATTATAAAGAGGTATCTAAGGATAAATCTAGATAGTTTGAAGATAATAATACAGTGCTTGCAAATAAAACAACTAACTTAGTTTCAAGCTCAGAAACATCATAGACCTGGTGTATCCACCACCAATTTGGTCATTGAGAACATGTAAATACTTTAAGTCTCATTCTGTCTTGTGTAGTCTTAATACATGACCATTGTCATATGGGAGAAAATACCAGAATTGAGAGACTGTTGAGTTCAATCTCTAGGTGTGATAGTATTCATAAATTATCTTGGATAGTTAGCAAAATGGCCTCCTGCTTCAAGTGCTTTCCTATGTCTTTGTTAACAAAATAAAGCATTGCCCCAAACAAGGTAATCAGAAAATCTGAGGTGTGGTGTAGGACACTAATTTGCACAAGTGCAAAGAATGACCAAGCGTGAGACTCAATTAGATAGTGGGTGGTCTGATTCTTCAACCCACCTTTTTAACTACGAGGCTGCCAGCTTCCTTCAGCTCCCAAAAGCCAGGAGGGCACTGCCAAGTGCAAGGTTGTATGAGCCTCTTAAAAGTCAATAGACAGTGCCCGAGGTGGTTTGGCTCAGTGGATAGAACGTCAGCCCAGGTTTGATTCTAGTCAAGGGCACATGCCCAGGTTGCAGGCTCAATCCCCAGTAGGGAGCACCCAGGAGGCCTCCAGTCAATGATTCTCTCTCATCATTGATGTTTCTGTCTCTCTCTCCCTCTTCCTTCCTCTCTGAAATCAATAAAAATATATGTTTAAAAAAAAAAGTCAATAGGGAGTGACTTCAAGCCGCAATGAATCCATGACTGGTGTGCTCCCTTTAGAATACTAAGAAAAACAAAACTCTCTCAGTCTGTTGATTTTATTTACCTTGTACATTCCTTTCTTCCTGTTTTTTTTTTCATGTCTTTATGCTTAATGTATGTCTAAATTTCAAGACCTATTTTACAAACTAACTCCAGTTGAAAACTCTTTTCAAATCCTTGTATTTTTCTTTCCTCAATAAGCTTTCAAACTTTCATTGTTTTCAATCTTGGAAACTGGAAAGAGAAACAATTAAGGAATGAAAAATAACACTTTTATAAAGACAATTAACTAGCATATTATTTGCTTTATTCTTCTGGAGTCTCATTAATAGAACATTTTCTAAAACCCCTCATAAGCTGTTCCTGATAAGACAGCTATGGAAAATCACAAGTCAGTGCACAAGCTCAAAGAATGACCAAGTGTGAGACTCAATTAGTTAGTGGGTGATCTGATTCTTCAACCCACCTTTTTAAATACGAGGCTTCCTTTAGTTCCCCAAAGCCAAGAGGGCACTGTCAAAAGCAATTGATATATGTTAAAGCATTTGCAGGAATCTTGTGAAGTTACAGTGACCAAAACCAAGAAAATTACTCTTTAAGTTTTTATGTTTTTATTTTCTAAGTCATCATTTTTTAAAATATATTTTATTGATTTTTTTACGGAGAGAAAGAGAGAGGGATAGAGAGTTAGAAACATTGATAAGAGAGAAACATTGATCAGCTGCCTCCTGCACACCTCCTACTGGGGATGTGCCCGCAACCAAGGTACATGCCCTTGACTGGAATCAAACCTGGGACCCTTTAGTCTGCAGGCCGATGCTCTATCCACTAAGCCAAACCAGTTAGGGCTAAGTCATCATTGTTATGTTTTAAAAATAAAGTGACTATTCAGTAATTTTAGTGCAGGGAGCCAATTCCAGCATGTCATAATTACAAGAGTTTCATCAAAAGGTTGATGAAGCTTGGGGGGCTCAACAAGTGCTGAGCCACATATGTAATTACCTGTTGGGATGGCTAAAAAGCATCTCCCCCAAACCTGAATAGGATAATCATTTACTGCCAGACAGCTCAGGGCTTCTTAATCTACATGTTATTGCCTCCTGTTGGCCAAACACCTGAACAGCTGTAGGCTATTCCCCAACCTGACAATGCTTCTGTAAACCCTTTGAAGTGTATTATCTCCACCTTGCCTTAGGACAAATTGTGTTAATAAAAGCAGGGTCCTGAGTCAAGGGGTAGTCTTTAGCTCCTTTTAGCTGAAGCTCCTCTGACCCCCAATGCCTTTCAAAACTATCTTTCGTCTTTGGACTCCTTATTGAATCTACACGCAGCTCCTTTCTCCAGATTGCTGAACCCTTCGTAATGCTGGGACAAGAACCCTGATATTTTAGGATGATGTGATCACTGACCTTTATGTCTTTCCATGGTTTTACGAAAAATATAAATAAAGATTATAATTTAAAAGGATTATGGAGTCTCTGGGATGGCTTGGGACATATTTACTGAATCTCAACTTGAAAACAACATCATAGCTCATACTTGTTTTCTTTCATCAGCCAGATGGTGTATCATCTCAGGAAAAGGTGTAACCTGTCACAATATGTGTGATCTTTTGTAAAAAAATCTGAAAGCTCAGGACACTATCTGTGGAGACCACATGCTGCCTCTCATTATACCAAATAATTAAAATTTTGTACTTTCCCCCAAAACACACCATTGAGAATCACTGACTAGAGTCAAGGAAGCATAAGAATCTGATGATTAAAAAGAAACCTTTTTGAATCTTTTCTCTCATATTTGTATCCATTTATCTTAAGAAGATGCTAAGGCCCAGAGAAAGAATTTGTTCTTGAATATGCCCAAATGATAAAATTCTGTAACCATCTGTATAGAAAAAGCATATGTATGGGGGGAGTGGGGTAATGGGGGAATAAAGACTCATATATAACACCTTAATCAATAAAGAAATTTTAAAAAAGCATACGTATTTGGACTGGCATACAAATTTTTTCTTGTGGATCAGAAAAATCCATAAAACTGAAGATTTATTTTCATAAGTGATTTTCTTAAATTAGTGATGGAGTTTTAAGACAAAGGTTCTGTTCTCAGAGTCAAAAGATCGGAACTCAAGTAGTATTTTTGGCATTTCTTGTATAACCTTGGGCAAATAGCATACACTTGTCATCATCTATGAAGCAAATGGTGATTTAAAAAATATAAACTGTAGTATTAATAAGGGAATTGAATAACACAATCTCTGGAAATAATGATGACTTTGTGGCATTATTGTAACAAAAGGAAAATAATATATTTTTTATTGTATACTATTTTGGTTTTTCTGTTTTTTCTTAAAGGGATAGAGCAGATTGCTGAGAAAAATAGCTTAGAGTTGTTTCATAATTTACCAATTGCAATAGGAGAATAGGAAACCACTCTAGGTTTTTCAAGCAGAGAGTGGTGTAATGTAGGTCATTGCTTATACAGGTGTCTGAAGGGCTGGAGGAATGAATGAGGCAAAGAGGCCACCAGAGGAGCCCAAGAGAGCATGGTCTTATCCGGAGAGGTGGAAGCTGGTACCATTTCTGGGCTGGAGTCCAGCTCTCACTTGATTCTGTTCTGCAGACAATGTCATTGCTGATATTGCTCCCCTGAAACTGCCCCAATGCTGCTGAACAGATAAGCAGGAGCCCACACATCTTTTGTCCTCAATGATGCTCTGCCATGATAGCCAGCCCTCAAGTAATTTTATTTTGTTTGACATGGTTTCATTATAATATTGATGAGATGCCATAGGAACTTAATTTTTGTTTATATCAATTACCCCATGGTAAAATTTGTTTTGTTGTCTTCACTTTGCTTACAATCACAGAATCTACTGATGAGGTTAAGTGAGGACTTACAAATCAAACCAGAATTTAGCTGGCAAGGGAGTTGGGGACATGTAATTAGAGTTTATTCCTTAGTCTTCTCAGTCTTTGTCTAAGAATTTCCACCCACTTGGAATCAGAGGCTTGACTGAAGCCTCAGCTGGTCAACACACCACTCATATTTCATGCAATTTACTTGCACAGCCCATGATTTCACCTGGTAAGTCGATCAAGTCCACATATTTTCAGATTAATTGCTTAATCTAAACAATTAATAGCGAAATCTTACTTTCTTATACTTATTATGAGCAACTAAGTCTTCCCAAAGCAATGTGAATAGATTTTAGACTTTCAACATATTTAAAGAAGCTCTTCTCAAAATGTGAGCCATGAACCAACTCCATTAGAAGATCCTGATGTACTTTGTAATCAAACAAAAAACACTAAAAACATGTATGTGGGTTTTTCCCTAGATGTGCCAAATCAGAATCTCTGATCATGGACTCAGAACCTGCATTTTATGTAAATTCTCTCTGGTGACTGTAATAGTCATTATTGCTGCTAGAGAAGGGTCATCCACTGTAGCTCTTTCAAGTAGTCAGAGATGTAATACAGGAAATTGTTTATCCAGGTGTTGTGCACTCTGGTCTAGATAAATGATTCTCAGTGGTTAGATGGTGGTCAGGACTGCACAGTGTCACCCCCAAATTCATATGTGGAAACTCTAGCCCCCTAAGTGACTGTATTGGAGATAGGGTCTTTAAAAAGTAGATTCAATTAAATGAGGTCATAGTGTGGGGCCCTGATCCAACAGACTGATGCTCTTAAAAGAGTAGGAAAAGTCACCAGAGCTTTCTTTCTGCCATGTGAAGACACAGTGAGAAGGTGGCTATATGCAAGCTGGTAAGAGAGGCCTCACCTGAAACGGAATCCTGCCAGAATCTTGTCCTTGGTCTTTCTAGCCCCAGGACTGTGAGAAAATAAATGTCTGTTGGTTAAGCCATCCAGGCTATGATACTTTGTTATGGCAGTCCAAGCTGACTGAGACAACTGGGGCTGGAAGGCTGCAGCAGATTCTACACACCTATCACTTATCCCCCCTTCTGCCCACTCCTCACCTGTGAGAGAATGTTAGGCAGATGGATCGCAGCACACACACCCTGTAAATACCTGAGTATCAGCTCTGGACGCTTACTCACTGCTGCTCCCCACGTTACACAACCTCAGAGATGAGGGTATGGTCACATTTTTGCCCTCGAAACAATTGTGGTACTGACCATTCACACACCTTTCCATTGTTTTCTCAGTGGCTCACCTGTTCAAACTTTATCTTTCCTTAAATTGCACTGAATTTTTGTGCCATGATTTTGTCATCCACTGGCTTTGATTTTGTCTGTGTCCTGATACAGTGTTCCCTCTTACCCAGATGACTAACTTTGCTCATGCAAACATTTTGTGACTCCTGCTTTGTGAATTTTTATTTCAGGCTCCATTTATTTTATTTTGATACCTAACACTCTCAGTTCTGGAAGTGTAGGTGGAAAGCACTCTCAAAAGTTGATAGCCAGATCACACTTACTGTGAGCCCTGTCCCCATAGCAGCCACCCACAGAAATGCTGCCGCTTTCAGAGTGAGCTGAGGTTGTGCTATGTGAGCAGCTGCCCCTCATGGATGGAAAGGGGGCAGCTGGTGCAGCAGTTGATGGCAAAATTCAATCCAACCCACTGGAGAAATGAATAAACAGTTGCCCAGCATTTCTGTTCCATGCTCAGTGAGACCTTATTTTCCCACTCTAATAACATAATATAATGATTACATAATGAATGCTAAGTGTCTGACTTTCATGAAAATAGCCCTTGCTATGGTCTAAATGTTTGTGCCTCCCTACCCCCAAATTCATATATTGAAATTCTAATCCCCCAAGATGATGATGTTAGGAGCTGGGCCTCTGGAAGGTTCTTATGCATTGGGGATGAAGCCCTCTTAAATGGGATGGATTAGTGCCTTATTAGTACCCCACTGAGTCCCTAACCCCTTCAACCAGTGAGGACACAGTGAGAAGGTCATTTGCAACCAGGAAGAGGGCTCTCACTGGAACCTGACCATGCTCTGGCACCTAGATCTTAGAATTCCGGCCTCCATAACTGTGAGAAAATAATTTTTTTTTTGTTTAACCCAATCTGTGGTGTTATATTATGGCCACCCATGCAGACATCTATGTTCTTCATGTTGCTAATTCTCTCTCTGGTCCTACCTATTTTTTAATTAAAACTGTTTGTTAAATTCTTAATTTGTTATTATATTCTTTAGTTTCAGGAACTCTACTTTGTAAAATAGTTTCCAACTTTGAAGCATTATTCTCAATATTTATTTTTTTAAAAAATGTTACTAATATTTTAAAGTCTATACCTAAAAATTGCAATATGTAGATCACTTACAAGCTATTTCTAACATCTATAATTTTTTTATTGGCATTTAGTTTTTTGTTAGTATTTCCTGGCATAACTTATTTATTTTTTTCCAAGTATGTTTTTTATTGATTTTTGAGAGAGGAAGGGAGAGGGATAGGGAGTCAGAATTATTGATGAGAGAGAAACATCCAGCTGCTGCCTCCTGCATGCCCTCTACTGAGTATTGAGCCTGCAACCCAAGTAACATGCCCTGACAAGGAATCTAACCAGTGACCTCTCCATGCATCGGACGATGCTCAACCAACTAACTCACACCAGCCAGGACATGATTGTTATTTTTTAAAAATTTAATCCTGAACCTCATCTGTGAAAACCTGTAGATGATCTGGGAGGTATTTTCTTCCTCCAGGGACATTCTTTTCCTAATATACAACTAGAGTACAGGCCTACAACCCGATCTACTTGAAGCTTGCTCCTTTTGGTTTGCCCATATTCTTAGTGAAGCCCTTTGAAATCTCAGCTGAATCCTGAACCCCTCCTCCTTGTCAGCCCTAAACTCTAAAGTTTGTTTCTTGGCATCATACGTCTGTGAAAACTGCTTTCTTAGTCACTTAGCTTCCTGTCTCTTTTCTGAATATTTCTCCTCTGATTTTTTCATATCTTCTTACAAATGCATCTTAGGAGTTTTCAAATGCTTCAAGGGTGAATTAATTTTAGAATAGTTGCTCACTTCTCTGTGCTTTTCCATTCTGCAGTGATCTTGATCTCTTAGTTCTGATGTGCTGAAAGCTCTGAATTCCATTTGTCTCCTCACACTCCAGCAAAATGCTTTCTTTTGGTTTGTGTGTCCTGTGCCGTGAATCAGCAAATGCCTGGCTGTTAAAGCTGTGCAGAAGATCTTCTTCACTTCAGGAAGCTTCCCTTTCATGTGGGGTCTTGGCCTCTCAAGTCCTGGCTTCTTTTATTGCTGTCTGACACATTCCAATAGTTTTTCAATTAATTTTATCCAGCTTTTATAGTTGCTCTCAGCAAGGGTGTTGTTATGACATCAAGCATGCTGTCATAGTCCAAAATAAATGTCTAAATATTTAAACATATATAATATTAACTTTTTGATTTTCACAATTTATTATCTCCATCTGACAGATCAGAAAAAAGTGAAAACAAACGTGAGAATAAATAACTTGCCTAAGGTCACATGGTTAGTAAATTCAAACAACCAGTTTGACTCCAAAAGTCATGCTTTTACCTGCTATGCTTTACTTCAAGCAAGATAAAACCCAAATAATAGTGGCTTATATAATGACTTTCTCTTGAAATCAGGGGTCTGTAAAGTGTCTCCACATCATCACATTTGTGTTTCAGGAGGTCGAAGCAGGAAGAAGAAAGATAGGATGGTGTACGAATAAAAAAACATCAATCTAAGAAAACTTGAGAAGAATCCTATTTTTTGACTGTGCTCAAGTATACAACTAGAAGTTAACTAGAAGTTAATCAACGTGAATAAGGTTTTAGTTTGGATTTTAAAGGCCACCATGAGTTTCTCCTTTCACTTTTTCTCATGAGATAATTTCCATTATTCAGAAAAAAAAAATAAAAGATTGGATGTATTGTCAGAACTTCCGTTTCAATTCCTGACTTGCTGATGTGTTCAGAGCAAGCACAGATTATCCTTGTGTGCAGCCACAGATGAGTCACTGAATTCTAAGGAAATCCAGAAAGGTTGCAAGTTATTTTACTCATGATATTCCATATCAATTTGCTTTGTGCTTGGAACAGTTTGTGAAGATTTTGTGGGCAATAAAATAGAGCTACTGTTTTATTGGGTTTGAAGGATACTTTAGGTTTTTTAGCAATTTAATTTTTGAGATACTTAACACCAAGATCAAAGATATTTAGAGGGGCATGTTAATACAGTGTAGAGCAGGTGAGAGGTTAAGGAGACTGGAAAACTGCTGACTGCCTCTGATTATCTATTGTCTCACATGTTTGTAAATGCAGAGCCATGAGGTCAAAACTGTAAGCAATTCAATAGGGGTTTGGGCATTTTTATACCTCAGATATGAAAAGCAAAATGAAGACCTTTGTAGTAAGGCAGAGCCTTTGCAATAAGGGTTAGATTTCTGTCTCTGCTCTTGTTTTGCTCACCTTTTCTCTCTTTCCAAATAAATAATGGGGATGGATTATTTATAATGTCATCTCAGGAAAAATTACCTACCTCAAAAGAAATGTATGTCCTTTAAAAACTAAAATACAATAAGTAAACATACTTATTGTGTAGTTAACATCAACAGTAAGCTTATTTAACTGTTTATCTTTGGAATCCTTTTGTGTCTTAAACCAGAATAGTGCTGGTCTTTCTGGAGGGATTGTCTATCTGCCTTCTGAAGAAAAACATAGGAGAGACAGTGTTGGTGTTGTCATCCAGACCTGGGCCCACTGTCATTAGGTATTATTTCAATTTTTTTAGAGTAGACTTTCCTCACTAACTCCATGAAATGACCTGGCGCTTTAAGGTAATTTCAAGATAATGCTTGAGGCTGGAAAATTGTTTGTTCAAATGAGTTGACAGTTGCCTGTATTAAACATTGAATCTTGGTTTCATTCCAACAAGATGTTTAAGTCCTGGGATAAAGGGAAGTAGGAGAGTTCTCTAGGATTTCTAAATACCATGCTTTCAACAGCTCACCATTTCGAAAGACAGTTGCACAGTCAGAACTGACAAGACTGTGGACCTGGGCCAAGCCCTTTACCTTTCTATTCAGCAAAGCCATCACAGCCATTCATTGTTAGAACAAAATGTCTCTAGGAAACTAAGGACGTGTTGCCTCTTTTGCACATCCCCTCCATTTCCCCTTGCTCTTTACTATAAATTAAATATGGCTAATATCTGGGCACTAAAAACAAGAAAACAAAACTAATGAACCCGTCTAAATCAGATTAATGAGCCTGTTTTCCATATTTATTAAGCTCCTTTCTTTATAGCTCTTATTTGTGGGGTAAGTGATTTCAAGGAACCCAACAGAATGCAATCCTAATGTACAATAAAAAATGTTGACTAAGCAACTTACTTAGGTTGTCTGCAGTGTGCAACACCATTCTTTGTCCTTAACCAGTTTGCCCTTTAAGATAGTATAATAGATTTACTTGCATTTTTTCATAGACATGTCAATCTTGTGAAGTTCATACCGTATTGCCTGGATACAAAAGAATAACTGCCAGGTCTGGATGACGACACCAACACTGTCTCTCTTAGGTTTCGTCAGAAGGCAGATAGACAATCCCTCCAGAAAGACCAGCACTATTCTGGTTTAATAACTTCCTACGAGTAGCCACTTCAGGAAATGTGCTCCAATTCCAGATTCAAACCGGGGACCCTCACAAAAACCTGGTTAGAATTCCAACTTCACCACTTGCTAAACCTGTGGCTTTGGTAGAGTTGCTTAATTTCCCTGATCCTTAGTTTGTCATCTATAAATGGAGATAATAATACACAAATCTCATAAAATTTATGAGGATTTTAAATGATTATATATGTAGAGGATTTAGTAAAGTATCTGGCAAATAGTTAAGTATTTAGAAATAATTGCTATTAGCAATGGTCATATTAATAGTTATGAATTTCACAAGCCGCATACTCAGAGGTGCAAAAAGAAAATAATATTTTTTAAATAATTGAATTTACCTTCTTATTTCTCCCTAACACTTTATCATGAAAATATTCAAATATATAAAAATGGAAAGAATTCATGGCAAATACTTCTAAGGCCACCATCTACATCCTACCATTAACATTTTACTATACTTGTTTAATACAAGACTACTACTTTTCTATTTATCCAACCATCCAACCATCCATTCATCCATCCATCCTTCCAATTGATTTTGTTTACTTTATGAATTTTTAACTTGTGATTCTCTTTACCTATTTTGCATTTTTATATTCACTAGATATTCCCTAGCTACATAAATTTATCACATTTACAGGTAATTAAGATTCTTTTGAAGTATGGTAGCAACCATACTTGGGTAAAAATTGCTGTTTAATATTTTAACCTTGCTGTTTTGGGTTCTGTACTCACTTAAAAGTTATTTTGATTTTCTGAACTTATGTATGATTGAATACTCCATTGATGATGGTTTGAATATCCCATTGATGGTGATCTCACTGGTTACTGAAGCACATTCTTCTGGGAATCAAAACAGCATAATTATCCTAAATTGTCTCAGTAGCTACAGATAACTGAGTTTCGGTTGACTCAGTGGTCCCGGAATCTGGACAGCACAATTATTCTAAATTGTCCAGGTGGTCCCAGATAATGTGTTTCTGTTGATTCAGTGATTCGTAGATAACTAAGTTGCTCAAATTCTGCTTCTGTAAAAATGCTTTTTCGCGAAACAGGTTCCTCATTCCAGACCCAAAGATGTAATCAATACCTTTGTGATATTCTGCCAATATAAGTCTGATGTGATGAGCTGTTCGGGGCTGCGAGGTCTGGAGCACTTTTGCTCCCTCGTATGCCGCCGGCTTTTAATAAATGACTCCATAATTCGACTTTTTGAGGCGTCCTTTGTAAGATGGGGGTTACACTACAACACTTCAATTAAAAGCATCATAAAGTGAAATGATGCAAGTTAAAGCTGGTGTTCTCATAAAACTGTTTGAGCTAGAAATTATGTCCCTGAGAGATTAATGATGCACCATATAGAAAGGGCTACAGGTACTCAAAATTAACCACAAAATGTTGTGATTATTCTACAATCAAAGTAATTTTAATAAGCAGAGTAACAGCACCATGTGTTCTATAACATTCAACACTCAAGTGAACAATGAAGGGGACTGAATGTTGTATGTCACTCTGTTCTTAAAATGACCTTTCACTTAAAAATAAGTATACAGGAAAAAAAATCTTAGAACTTTAAAATATCTCTGCTTGTCTCAATATTGTAAAAAATAGTTATGTCTCAGTTAGTCAGAGGACCACTTCAGAGAGCAATTTGGTAAAATCTAATAAAAGTATGCATACATGTGCCCTGCAATCCAGCAATTCTATCCCTAGGAATTTCCTCATAATAAAATTCTTACACATATGCAAAAGATATTTGTATGAGTCTTTTCACTGCAATACATTTTGTAATAGCAAAGTAAGGTCAGAAATATATACTAGTAAAGTGGCCATATTAATACAATGCAATTCTATTTGCAATTCAAAATTGCAGTTCAATCCTGCATGTAGCAAATTGAATAAATCTCAAAAAAAGTCATGCTGAGTGTAAAATAGTTTGTAAAATGTCAAGTATAGGGTGATAGTCTTTATGCAAATTTATGCAAATGTTTAAAATACATGAAAGAAAGCATATGACATTTTTAAAATACTTTGGAAAAATAGGACTAAGTGCTAACATTATGACTTATGAAATACTCTTTTTCTCTCTCTTTGTTTCTGTGCTTTCTTTTTTCTCTATATTAACATAAATTACTATTCTTACTCTTATTTCTACTGTTATACTTTCTCCTATCATCACTACTATTTTTACGTGAACATTACATTTCAATAGCAGTATTTATTTTTCATAATATTGCATTTGATTTTCAAGAAAATCAGGTGAGTTAGCACCATTTTTCAGAAATCATCACTGAAGAAGGGATGAAGTGACTTGTACATGTACTCTATCACCCAGTAAGTGATAGTCAGAATGGACCACAGGTTTCTGATGACAAATGAGCATTTTTTTCCATTTTACTTTCTGCTTCTGCCTGTTAGAGTGATATACACATGAGAAGTCAGTACGTATTTTTATTGGCAGATAGTAATAATAACAAAAGTACCTGAATAATCAAAGGTTATAAAACACTATGTTGTAAGTACATTAGATATACTAATCACGTGGTCTGTAAGGAATCTACTGCTATTATCTGAACTTGACAGATGGGAAAACAGGTGCTGAACATTTATTCAGCATCCACTGGGGAGAAGTGCCAGGCTGGGATTTGAACTCAAGCAGCCCTACTCCAGAGACCACACTCTCAGCCCCTAGTCATCCTACCATAAAAAAGCTTTGTTCTACTCCTCCTGATAGAACTGGTAAGTGCAGAATTCCCCGAGGAAGTTTCCCAGTTCTGATGTGATGCTAATGAAAATTCTCTCTGAGGGCTTCTTGACACTTCCAATTTAGTTCAATTTTGCCCAGTTTATTTATCAGCATGCTAACGAATTTCATTGCCAGTACAAGCAAATGAGCACGAATTCAACCACTGAGGTAATTACTTCAACTTTTTTTCTTTCAAAAATTTGTTTTCATCATTGATGAGCCTTTTCTCAATTTTACTTAATTTTCTTTGTACTAAAGATATCAGTGTAACTATGCCACACACCATGATTAGACTGCTGACGTAACATGAGCTTTAAAAAAAAGAAAAAGAAAAGATATTCTAAAAGCCATAGGAACCTTATTGCTAAATCTTTCTTTTGATATATTTGTAAGAAAACATAATGTACAATGCTCAAAATAACTTCATAGAAAAACCTTGCTGCTATTTTGGCAACATCTGTTGATTCTGGCTTCATTCATGGTGGGCAATGTGAATTTCCTCAGCAAATGGGCCTTTGGCACAAAGTACAAGTTCAAAATTAACACAAGGATATATAGTGAAACACAATGCACTCAGGGTTGAATCCCTTTCCCATCCAAGGCAACTATTATTACTAATATTTAGGGGTATCTTTTTAGATACATTAAACACCTTTATTTAGTTAGTCTCACCTTCTATGCAAAGTTTCACACACAGGGGTGGGCAAAAGTTGGTTTTCAGTTGTGAATACACAAAACAGTTTACTCGTGTATTATTATTTATTAATCATTGTATTATTTTCCATATGAACAACTGCATAGATATATGTATCTTTTAATATCTGCATAGCATTCCATTTATGGATGTAGTCTAATTTTACTAATCACCTATTGGTGGGTAGATAAGGAAACGATTGTGTACATATATTTTTATAACATTTCCTGCTCATGGCTGTCACTATATGTGATAATTAAATAACTTCATTATTTGTGCAATTGCCTAACCTTCATTAAAATAGTGTTTGAAGGATAATATGAATAAGTTAATGAATTTAACTATTAAATTTAGATTTTAAATTTGGTATAAAAATTCACTATTAAATTAGATTTAAACAGTATGTGGTTAAATAATTTGTGTGGAAAATATACAGATATTTTAGGTCATGATTAAGAGGGTATTTTGAATCCTGTGCCTTCCTCATAGGAATAGGATATATCAAGGTGCTGACTAGACTAACAATGATGCTGTAGCAAGATAGACATGTGTCAGTCAGTATGATTGGAATTGCCCACAGGACAGAGATGGAGCCATGGGATTTTATATTGTGGTACCATGAGAGATGCAGGGACTGCTGTGCATTTGTGAAGTTTTTACAGGAGATAATGACTGGGAGCATGTGGGGAAGGGCAAGGCTGGGAATCAAAGGGCATCTGTCAGCATCTTGGTTGCTGCATGTAAACCTGGTTTCTCCCACTGCTGTTGTGACCAGCACAGATGAGCCAAGTATCTGGGGATCCAAAATAGCCTTGCCTATTTTCTCTGTTATCATCCTTGCACAGGGGGAAAACCTTGACTTGGGTGATGTCTGAGTTCCTGGTGGCTTCTGTGAATTGGTGGAGGTTGTTAGTACTTGTGGCAATCCATTGCCTTAATTGCCTTCTCTTACCCTTAATGCTGCCAGACAGTATGATGCCTCTCTAATTGGGGAGGTCAGAGAGCCTTTTTTTTTTCTCTCTCACTTATCTCTTTGGGTGCAATGGAGTTCTCCAGTGATCCAGATCATCCTAACTATGGGTCACTACTCTTGATATTTATTTAACCTAGTAATATCTCATTTGCCATCTCACATTCTAAAACACCATCTAGGTTGTTCTGGAAAGATCTCTAGCTAGGCTAGAAAAGTAGGACGCGGGCTTAAAATGTTTGCCAAGTACAATGCCACAGGTTGGGATTGAGCACTGGAAGACTGCAAAAGTATGAACCAAAATATCAGTTTCCTCCAAATCCTTACACTGCCCTTTAAAATTTTTTTACACCTATTAAGTTGTAAATATGTATTAAAATTTGAAGTGTTTAGTTAACCTCTGTGAAATCATTTTCCATGGCAAATTACAAAGTAAAATTACTTTATATCCATGCTACAAAAAAATTGATGACAAGACTAATGAGTATTCAAAAATAAACTTTAGCATTAATAATACCTCCCACTTTATTAGATACCATATTCTAGATAATTTATAAAGTTGTTATGCTTATTTTGAGCATCAAGGGTTAAATATAATATTCCTCTTGTTAACACATGTCTATGGTATAAACAGGGTGAGAATTGCCTTGTGATATGTTTAAAGGGACCAACCTCAAATACATGAAATGAATTAAATGAAAGAAAAATGACTATCAATTTTAAAAAGGGACCACATGCCATCTTTGACCTTGAAATGTGTGATAGGAGCTGTTGATATCTAGCAGGGACTATGTTTAATATATACATATATACACACACACACATATATATACACTGAGTGGCCAGATTATTATGATCTCTGAATGCATAATAATCTGGCCACTCAGTGTGTATATATATATATATATATATATATATATATATATATATATATATTTCCTTTGATAATTTTGTCTCTTTGGACTTTCTTTTATAAATGTATGTTTTCTCTTAGCAATTTTTATTAAAACAAAGCACAATTAGGTCAAGAATGCCACCTATTCCAATGTGTTTCCTTATTAATTTCATATGTCAGTACATATATTGTTAAGTACTTCTGGGGAGAATAAGGATAAAAAATGGAAACATGTATTAGATTCTTCTATTTGCCAGATAGTTATTTGTATTCTTCACTTTTAATCTCATTTAATCATCACCAGCATTATGAGAAGGACTCATTAGTCCATCATTTACTGATAAGTATATGGAGACTCAGAAAAGTTAATTAATTTTCACAAGCCCACAAAGATAATATGAGGCAGAGAAGAATTTGCAATATACAGACGATGTATCATAGAATTGTATACTTGAAATGTATATAATCTTATTAACCAATGTCACCCCAATAAATTCAATAAAAAATAAAAATAAAATGAATTCCTTGGTCTCATCCCTTCTCCATGTGTGTAAAAAGTTATGGTGTTAATCATGGTCACCATTAATAGTTTTTCATCACTTACAATGTACCAAGTTCTATATTAAGTGCTGTAAAGGCACTGTGTCTAATAATCCTCACATAGAAACTCTTATTGTTCTCATTTTATAAAAGAAGGGTGGCTGTCCAGGGAAATAAAACTGATTTCCCAAATCCATGTTGATAGAGAGAGGAAGAAGGAATAAAACTGTAAGTTGTACTTCTATTCTTGAGTGAGGTTAAACTTTATGGAAAACAGAAGCAGGATTAGAAGTAACTGTTCACTTTGAACTTAATGGGTTATGTTTCCATAGCATTAATTTTATACTTACAGTATATTTTTGTTGACTAGAATTTATAATATGTTTTAAAATATTATTTTGCACCAGACATTTACTTACTAAATCCTTTTGAAATCTAATAAAAACTCCTTGTTGTCCTGCTATTATGAAAATAGCAAACAGCCCCACCAAAGAAACAATTATGCATGCATTTACAGCACCAGTGGTCTTATCATTCTCATCACTGATATGCTTTTAAAACCATCTCCTCTATAATTTCAGGTTTTCATTTCTTTTTAACATGGTAAGTGGATAAAATAACCCATGTAAACGCTATGCACAGTGTTCCCTTAGGAGAATTATTTAATTTCTCCATGAAAATTGGAAGCTGTATATGTGAAAAAGTCACTTTTTGGAGACATTTAGTTTTCTCTTATTAAACTGTTTAATGTATTAAAATAAAATATATGTCTTATAAATTCAAGAAAAAGTTTGCCACCAATGTAATGAGGTAAAACTTAAAGTTCTCTTTGAACAGAAAATTTCAAATTAGATTAGTATTACATAATATTATTTATTCACTGTTTTTAGCACATAAATACATTTGCTTGTGAAATTGTGGGATTAATGCATAAAGAGATGTACTTCAGAAAGTTGTTTAAATAGATATTTAATATTGCAGCTCATAAAAATATTTCTCCATCTTATCCCTTACTGAGTACTATATAGATGATAAAATTAATAGAAATAATCAGTTTACTCTATATTCTTAAGAGTTCAGGCATCTTATTAGCATACTAGAGACCCGGTGCATAGATTCATGCACCATCGGGGTCCTTTAGCCTGGCTTGTGCCCTCTCGCAATCCAGGACCCCTCGGGGATGTTGGTAGTCAGTTTTAGCCTGATCCCCACAGGCCCAATCCAGACAAGAGGGAGCCCGATCCCCGCAGGCTCGATCCAGACAGGAGGGAGCCCGATCCTGTGTGTGGAGCATCTGTCCCCTGGTGGTCAGTGCACATCATAGTGACCGGTTGACTGGTTGTTCGGTCGTTCTATTGCTTAGGCTTATATATATATATATAGATATATTTCTCATTACTATTTACAGAAACTTAGTGCAGTTTTTCATTCTGTAGAAGCAAATCTTTTATCTCAGAGAAACATTCTTCAGTCATTTGTCTAGTCATTATACACTGAGTGGCCAGATTATTATGATCTCTGAACGCATAATAATCTGGCCACTCAGTGTATATCCTATATAATAAAAGGCTAATATGCAAATTGTCCCCTCAACCAGGAGTTCGACCAGCAGGCAAGCCGGCCAACCACCCATGTCCCCTCCCCCTGGCCAGGCTGGCTGGACCCCACCCATGCACAAATTCATGCACCAGGCCTCCAATATATATATCTATATATCTATATATCTATATATCTATATATCTATATATCTATATATCTATATATCTATATATCTATATCTATCTATATCTATCTATCTATCTATCTATCTATATATATATATATATATATACTGAGTGGCCAGATTATTATGCATTCAGAGATCATAATAATCTGGCCACTCAGTGTATATCTCCCATCCGTTTTCTTTTCTCCTGAAATTTGGATACTAGGTTTCTGAAATCTATTCTCCAGATTTTTCTTTCAGTTTTTCTCTCTTTCCACATTTTTGGTCTGCACTTTGATAAAATATTCTTGCACTCATTCTCCCAGGCCCCTATTATCATTCTTAATAGCAGTGATCTCATACTTAAACTCATTTACTGAATTTTCTAAGTCAAACATTTAGTTTTATTTATTTATTTTTTTAAATATATGTTTTTATTGATTTTAGAGAGGAAAGAAGAGGAGAGATAGATAGAAACATCAATGATGAGAGAGAGTCATTGATTGCCTGCCTCCTGCACGACCCATACTGGGGAATGAGCATGCAACCTGGGCATGTGCCTTGACTGGAAATTGAACTGTGACCTCCTGGTTCATAGGTCATGCTCAACCATAGAGGCATGCCAGCTGGGCTAGTTTTATTTTAGAAAGTGCTGTTTGTGCTGAACTGGAATCCTTGTGGTTGTTCTTTACCATGCTAGTATCACGTATTGTGTTGTCTGAGACCTCCACTGTCATCTCCAGAGTTTCTATTTTGCCTGATGCCTACACTGTAGGATCTTCCTTTGCTGAAAGTTTGGGTCCCTCAGATGTGTGATTATTTTTCCTTGTGATCTCTAGGAATCAGTTTTGGTTGCTGAAACACCCGAAGTGGAGGAAATCTCAGAAGGAAGGGAAGTTGAATCTACATCTACTTCTGTGGGTTGTAGGTATGCTAATAGGCAGGCAGCAGGAAAAACCCTAAGATACGGTTTCCTCATACTCTCCCAGCCTCAGAAGTAGGGAGGACTGAACTCACCTTTTCACCTCTGCCTTCTCTTTTGAAGGCTGAGGAGACCAAGCCCAATTAGACATGCGCGCGTGCACGCGGCGCGCGCACACACACACGCACACACACGTCCAATGTTGACCCCACCAAATTCCCAAGGGTTCGCAGATTTCTGTAGGCCAAGTGCTTTTAAATACCCCCCATAAAGTTTCCTCAGGGGTTCTCTTACCAGAATCTCACCAAACCCACGAACGGAAAAGCTCTTCACAAGGTTCTTCTTTAGGATTCTTCAATCCCCAGAGCTAACAACCCCTCTGGTACCCAGGAATCTACCGCAGCCCACAGCCATTTGGACAGGTGAGTCAGAAGTATTCTTGTTGATAATGGAGAGAAAGGATGATGCATTCTATGAATCTTCCCAGAATCTCTGAATTCCTTGCCGTTTGTATTAATATTTGTCAATAGAATAGCTGAAAGTTTCATTTATTTCCTATTAACAATTCTTAATTATTGGGGTAATTGTGAATTTAACATGCATAATTTTCCCCTGTGTTCCCTTTATAGATGCCCTGCTCATGGCTATGGTCCATTTTTTTCTGCTGTCTATGAAGCCAACGAGAAATGCAATAGAATACAGAATTAAACTCTAAGTGTTGTAAGAAATTGTCTTAAAATTCCTCAATCTAAGCAAATACCTGCTTTAATCTTAGTTGAAACATGTGTAGCTTCTGAATTCTTCCTAGAAATGAGAAAAAGCCAGAGAATGCTATAAACCCTCATAGGTCAATGTCAACACTACCCTTTTAAAAGTAACTTTAGGAATATGAACACAAATACAAACAAGTAGAGAGAAGGTTATTTTTGCCTAAGCTTTTATAGTGCAGCTGGAAAAGAAATGACCACCAACAAGCAACATTTCACTAAAAAGAAAGAGAAACAAACAAGGAGATGGGAGAAATGGAAAGATCATGCTAATAACTATGCTGCTGTGGTCTGTTCTTTAATAATAGTAATCTGAGCATTTGTGTCTCTCACATTCATTAGCAGTTCCTAGTATCAGCATTGTTATCTAAATTATTGGGCACATATAGTCTATATTTTTCATTAATACACAGCTTACTGATTTTTATATTGAGGGTCAGGAAATACATTACATATCCCCTTCCTTCTTTGGAGGTTAGGCAATACCATAAATACCATTATTCCTCATTGGTGGTTTTCACCACCATTGCACCACAGAAAACAAATGGCTGCAGTTAGACCTGCACGTGCTCCACAGTGTATGTAATTAGTCCTCTAAGAAAGGTCTGGAGAAAAACAGCACACTAAAATGTAGCAGAGGACAAGTGCTTGACAGCATCTGTTCTCATGCAGAAAAGTATTTGTACCTTCTAAACAAAAAAAATTATGTTATTTCTAGAGCATTTTGGAAGTGGCATTACTGTTGGTGTTTCTTATCTAATAAAGAACAAAAAATAGAGAAAAGAAATAAATTAGCAAATTCATTGAAAATCCCTGTTGCTCACTATAATACACACCGTGAGTGGAAGCATTGTGGACAACAAGATAGTCTCTCAATGCTTCTGTGTGATTCGATGTGGTACATTCTGAGCTTGTGAGGCCCGGGGATTTCCTTTGTGACACGTATAGAAGTAATACAAACTGATTCATCCCAGAAACAAACCTCAGAGGCTGTCTGAGCGATGTAGGCTTATTACAGAAATGTCTTTGGAAAGGTCCCTTGGCACAGCTGTGTATCCATAAACTGTGGATCTAGGGCCACTTCTAAGCTGACAAAAATTTTATGAAACCAGATATTTACTTTCTTCTAGGTATATATAATCCTCCCTCTGCTATTTACAAGAGCTCAAGGACCAGACCAGCCTGAAGGCAATCCTAGTCTTGTTTTGCAAAATTCCAAAATAGGATTTTAGTACCCATAGTTTCTATTGGTCCATTTATTGAGTTAACAAATATTTAATAAATTTCCACTTGGTTTAGTATGCAAGGCTAAGTTCAGGGTTTGTAGAAATGAAAGAGACAAATTCAAGCCCCGTGTCCAAGGTTGCACTGTGATTGAAGCACAGAGAACTGGAAAGGCACAAGAGGAGGCAGGCCTGGGTCCAGACCATGCAAGGAGTTACAGCTCGCATTAGGGTCTTAGCCCATTTTCAAAACTAACAGGATGCCACCAAATTGAGTTGAGTTCTAAGTGAAGCATAAGAGATTAGCATTTGGAAAGCATCACCTTGCTTCTAAGCAAAGATTAGGTTGGAGGGATAAGGTTGTGTGTGTGTGACAGATGTCAGTTAGAGGGTATTGCAGTAGGTGAGCTGAAATGATGGTACAGATGGAGGTATTGACAGTGAATATGGAAGAGAAATAAATCTCTCTGAGCCGTATTTTGAGATCAGAATCACCATGGTTTTCTAATTAATCAAAGTGAGGCCGAGGGAGTGTCAGGAGTCAAGAACAACTTCCACACATCTGGCAGCAGTAATGAAGTTGATGGTGGCATCATGCACTGAGATGAGGAATTCTGGAGGAAAAAGAGGCAAAGTTATTAGAAACAAGACTGTGCGTTCAGTTTTAGACACATTGAGTTTCTGGTGACCAGAGACTCCTCAGTGGACACATGAATAGTAAGGGTTTTATATAGTCCTGGAATATAGAAGATGGGTTTGCTGTGGAAAGAAATTTTGGCTGAAATATTATATTTGGTAGAAATGTTACGCTATTATCATAAAGATAGTAAATTAAGTCATAGAAGTGGAAGTGCTAAGATAACCTAGACAAAATAAAATGGGAAAGAAGGAATGCTTAGGGCAGGACCCTGAAAATTTCCAGTTTAAATCTGTATAGAAGAGGTAAAACTAGAAATTAAAATTGAGGTACTGGCCAGAGAAATGTAAGGAAAAGCCCAAAGATGAGAGTATTTCAAGAAGAATCTGCTTGTCAAGTTCTGCCCTGTAATTAGATTAAATGAAGCTGAAAGGCATCCATTGTATTAAATCACATGGAGGCCACCTTAGTGGGGGCTCATGGAGGATGGGGACACAGCCAGATGGTGCGTGGTGTGAACAGTCCAAGTGGTCAGTGGTATGGGCAAAGTGGACAAAGCAGTACACTTTGAGAGAAATTGTTGGAGCCGTTGACCATGAGAAAATTAGGGCCATATATTATGGGCTGGAGGTATAGTTTCCACAATGAAATTTTGTTTTTAATAATGGAAAAGCTTAAAATGTTTGTGTTGATATGCAGGTTCCAGAGATAAAACAGCTGACAGTTCAGAAGAGACATTGTCTCCATTAGAATAGGAGGGTGAAGCTAGAGGTAGGTTTGTGTGTTTGGAGACCAGAAGATCCCATTAGCTTATCTTTTTTCCTGGTAAGAAACAGAAGGCATGGTGGCGGTTGGAAGAGCAAGGCGATCATAGGAGATTCACAATAGGTATTTAGAGTAGAGAATGATAATTGAATTTCTGGGGAAGTGTTGAAAGCTTATTTCTTTCCCCTTGCTTCCCTCTTGCTCTCTTTTTAATATTGCAATCATTATAATATCTAGATTCCAGAAAACGTCTGAAAAACACTAGAGGGTAAGCAACTGCTCTGACACCTGACAGCCTGCTTTTTGGCTATGATAATTTGTATTTTATTAGGGACTCATATAATAAGCCCACCAATCACCTCCAGATTATGAAAACACCAGAACTGATGAGCCTCCAAGGGAGCTACTTGGGACGGGGCTATTGGCTGGAACGTCTGTGGCAGGAACACCACAGGGCATGGGCAGAATAAAAAGCTGGTATAGCTCATTATTTGTGACACTTTCAAACCAGGCTTGTCAACAGCTACTCATACTTCAACTTTAATTAGCCTAATTAGTCTGAGTTTCCAGTCTCGGTAACTTTGTGGGAGCCTGAGAGGATTTTGATGGGCCCAGCAAGAACCAGGAAACCTGGAGCTTGGGGCACTCCGGGGCAGACATGCCCTGATGGAATTTTGAAGAAGGAGGCACTGGGAAGCAGGGAGCACCTACATCCCCAGGGAAAGACAGGCTTCAAGCCAGGAGGATGCAGCAATGGCTAAAGGTTTTGCTTGAGTTTCAGGTGCAGGATGATGTTATTTGTTACTTAAATGTCACACTTTCAGGGATGCTCTCAGGGGTCTGATAAGAGGAATTATACTGTACCTCACTGTGGAGGTGGGGACTGCTGACATAATTCTCTCAAGTGCCACGTTATTGGCCAGATTCTTCCCTGCCAGTATTCAAATTCAGGGCCCTGGGAAGAACTGAAGAGAAAGCAGCCTTTCCTCCTGCTGCTCCTATGGAGTAGGAGCCCAAAGTTTTCAAATGCATTAATGGTGCAAGGCTTTTCTCAGCCCAGGAGCCGCAAATTGGCTTTGAAGGATGAAATGGAGACTCATGATGGTCCAGATAGGCTATTTACTTTCAGAGACCAGCACAAAGTGAAGACACGGGCCCCCTTGTTCAAAAATTAACAATGTCAAGACAGCGCAATTGAGTACTAAGCCAAATACACGGCCCTTCTGAGTGTGGAGCCCTGGGGAGTGGCTCAAGTCCCATGCCCATGAAGCCAGCTATTAACAGGTAATGACTGTTATAACTTCACCCTGGCTTCTACATGGGGCTTTATTTACCTTTGACCTTTGGCAAGTCACTTAGCTTACCTACCTTTTAATTCCTCAACTGTAAAATGTGAAGGTCAAACAAATATTTAGTAAGCATCTATTCTGTTCAATTAGTATACTAGTCATTGTTGCTATCATGCAGGGGTCCTCAAACTACGGCCCGCGGGCCACATGCGGCCCGCCGGGTTCCGCTGCCTGTCCTGCTTAGCAGCTGACTCATCCCGGGCCTGCAGTGTGCATAGGAATTTGTTCATAGTTTTTTTTTTTTAAACTATAGTCCGGCCCTCCAACGGTCTGAGGGACAGTGAACTGGCCCCCTGTTTAAAAAGTTTGAGGACCCCTGCATTGCTATGAACACAGAAATCACAGTCATTGCCCTCACAGATCTTATATAGAATCTGACGCAACTGAGAGCGAATAACTAATTATGAAACCAGTGATTTAAAATGTGATAAGGACTACAATGAGGAAGTACTATGAACTGTGATATATGTTTACAATTGGCATAAGGCAGCTTTGACAGGGTTTGAGCATTTGTCAATTTCCAATCTTATATGAATGACATTATTTAACAATAGAACAATTACTTTGTGCTAGACACATAATACCTGTGCTATATTAACTCAGTTAATACAACTACCAAATGAAGTAGGAACTATTTTTTTTTTTTTTTGAGGAATCTATAACAGGTTTCAATAAGGGGAATAGGCATATAATATCACACAAATGAAATGTGCAGTATAACAAGCCACAGAAATTCAGAAGTTATGTAAGGTCTTATTTTTAAAGAATTGAATTTACATTTTTTAAAAGACACTATTTTTAGATTAGTTTTAGGTTTACATTGAAGTAGAGATGAAGATACAGAGATATCTCATATACCTCTTGCTTCTACAGTACACATATATAACCACTGCATTATCAACATCACTCACCAGAATTTGACATGGTTTTACAAAGGATAAATGTATATTGACACCTCATAATCACTCAAAGCCTATCATTTACTAAGGATAAACTCTTGGGATTGTACATTCTATGTGTCTGAATAAAGCATACTGACATGTATCCATCATTATAAAATAGTAGAGTATTTTTACTGTCCTAAAATTTCTGTGTTCTATCTCTTCATCCCTCACCCCATCTTACCCTGGCAACCACTGATATTTTTACTATCATGGTTTTGCCTTTCTCAGAATGTCATATAGTTGCAATCATACAGAATGTAGCCTTTTCAGATTGGCTTCTCTCATCAGTAATATGCACTTACAGTGACTCCATGTTTCCGCATGGCCTGATGACTCAGGAACTATGAACAGCCTTATTTTGCAAATGAGAAAATGAGGCATAGAGATGTTAAGTAACTTCAAACATCTTATAGTTAATGTATGGTGGAGCTAGTTTCAATTCCAAGCTGAGTCTTTTGGCCAGAAACTGGAGCCCTTTGCTGGTATTCTACCCATCAGGATGTAAAAATCATCACTTGACGAATAATAAAACCAGCAGCTCTCATTAAGCCTGGAGAAGGAATCTGAAGACCAGGGTTTTCCTCTGGTTCTCCATGGACTGAATTGTGACAAAGTCTCTTAATACCTTTATCCTCGAATTTACTTATTTCTAAGGCAAGCAATCAGCTTTCCAGAGATTGAGATAAGTAAAAAAAAAAAAAAGGTAGATAAAAAATATTCCATGGGTCTTATATAGCATTTGCAAGGGGAAAAAAGGAGTTTAATAAAAACATAAATACTCAGAAACCACCATCTATCTATTACATCTATGATCTATCTATCTACTTATCTACTACAATTACATATAAGATACTTTAAGTGTTATTTAAATCTACAGTTTTTTCAAAATATAATTAACATTTGATTAACAATATCAAATTGTAGTTAACATAAGTGTTGGAACTTTTTAGGGTTTGTTTGATATCTCTCCTGGCCTAGGAAGACTGATACATGATATCTAGGTAGAGATATGATTTTTAAACATAAATTTTAATTTTTGTTCTTTATAGTATAAACCATACTTGATTTAGAATTTATAGTGTAGATAACATTTTCTTGGGGATTCATAATTGACTCTGGCAATCTTTGTTCATCTTTAGCAATGAGTACATCTCCTCACAGGACCAGAGAATTCCAGCCATATGCAAGATTTTACGTTCTAGATCCCTTATTTTCTGAAATAAAGTTAAATAACTTAAACACCATCTACAGATGGCCAGTGCCCACTCTTCTAGGCACTCACCCCCAAAGTACAGAGGCAATATTCTCACATTATTGCCCACTTTATATTAATCTTTAATACGACTTTTGAAACTCAGTTTAGTGTATTGAATCCTACAAATCTACACATAGCACCTTAACTCTATACAATTACTTCAATTTCAGTAAATTCAAAGAGATTCATTTGAGTAGATCTAGTGACATAATGGGACTAAAATCGAAGATATACCCTATATATTCATAATGGTTATAGCCCAAAGCATGTAACTCAAAATCAGGAAAAATTCCAATAAAACCTTTAGATAAAAAGGTTAAAGTGAAAATGTTAAAGATTTTAAATGAAAATAAAAACTACTGACATTTTATACTCTGGTCCTTGAATATGGTCAGGATTTTGGAACATAAGATTTCTATTTGAGAAAGAATTTCTAGCTTGCTATTGGGCTTTAATCAAGATTACTTCTATGACTGAAGGTCTAATCTGGAAATCTGAAATATCCATAATGTCTCAGGTGATGTCAAAGAAATTCTCTAATGATGAAGGCAGTGTCAATGAAAATTCCATAACAAAATGGATATGGTTTATACAGGAACATTCGACCACAAGAATGCAAGGTTATGAACAGGTAACCTCTTTTCCCCCAAGGCCAACTTTGGAACCACTCAAGGAGCTGCCAGACTCTTTTGCCAATTGGGTGGTATGCTATGAACAGCTTTTTATTTACCAACAAAGAGTCATTTGGTTTATGGATGGCTGCTGCTATAATTGAAGAAAGTAAAACAAATCAGTGCACAGTCTGAATTGTATGCTGTTTACTCCTATGTTTTGGGTTTTACCAACTCATAGGTAGCGGTCAATGGCCTGGTCTTGAGGTCAGCTAGAATGAAAAAATTGGCCTTTTAGATAGATGCTTATATGGAACATGGTCTTATGGAAATCACTATGGGGATTTAAAGGATGCATTACAGTTAGATATGTCAATGCCCATCAGAAGAATCCCTTCTAAGACTGGATAGTTGTTAGAACCTATAAGTAGTATTCTGGTATGCTTACTCAAGGTGGTCAACTTGGTCCATAAAATGAGTGGACAAAAACAATTAAATTTTACTGTAGACTAATGGCAATTGTTGATTTGAATGGATTTTTATATTTTTTGAATTTTATTTTTCCTTTCTTAACATTGACTTTTATTTCATAGCTTATTTATATGGAAAGTGACCTTTTGATATTTATAGATTTAAAAACTATTTTTTTCTAATTCAAATTGTATTCTTTAAAAAGCTTTCAATTTTGTTTTAAAAATGTATTCAGTCTTTGAATTCCATGTGTATTTGAACATTTTAAACAATCTCTAATAATAAAAGCATAATATGCTAATTAGACCGGACAGCCAAACAACCTTCCAGATGAAGCCGGGGCTGAGAGGGCCAAGGCAAGCCACCACGGCTGCGAGGGCTGAGCTCCTTGCACGAATTTCATGCATCAGGCCTCTAGTATTATATAATCAAGTGATTGTTAATTTTTTACAAAATTATATTCTTAGTCTGCTCCCTTTGGAGATCATCCAATGCTAAAAACAAAACTATTTCTCATTGGTTCATTGTGTCCTCTAGATATGAGCAGCACTTTATAAAATTTGAATGTCTATTTATTGCACATAATTGCTGTTTGCTTTTTGACATTTGCTTGGGGCAGTGAAAGCCCTTTATCTCTTCGCTCACCATGTTAATTTGATTTTTTTTTCTCATCTCGTCCAATGGTTTATGTTACACTTATGCTGAATAGTATATTGCATGCCCTTTCCTGAGTTGTCATGGTGTACTCCAGGGACAGATGTGGAGCTCAGTAGAAATTTAAAGCATCACATGCCAGGATGAATAATTTCCCTTTCCCCCCCCTACTCTGGTGTTCTGGTGTTCAGCATCTTTTATATGAAAATTGAGTCAAGAAAACAGAAACCCAAATCAGAAAATCTGAATCTTTTGTGTTTAAAAAAAACAAAACTATTTTTGGTATCAGGAGACAGAAAAACAAGTGTTTCCCACCTTCCTGACCTACTCCCAATATCTTTTATGAAGCAATTTTTAATGCGAAATTTAGATGACAAAGCAGAAATATGGGCTTCGTGTCTGTTTGCTTGGCCTCTGCATTTAGATTGGCATTTGAATAATTTTGGTAACTAATTCAGCAGTTTCTTATCTGGACAGAACTTTTTTATTTTTAGTTTGTTTCATGGTCAACTGATTTTCACGGTTCCTAGTGTTCAGTGAGAAGAGAGCAAACATGCTTTTTCCTGGAAAATCATGCTAATGGACAGTTACAGGAAAGATAAACAAATGAAAGTAGACAGAATACATTAAATCAGGTGTAAACTACAGCTTTTTATATTTTTAGCATGTATGGTCTTATTTTATACATTTTTTTCTGCAACTCTAGCATCAACTGATCTCCAGAGTGGTGATATTCTCAACTGCAAATAAATTTCATTTGAAATAATAAAAATATGCATTACGATATAATACATATACCAGGCAGGGGGAAAAAATAAAAATAACTCTGCTACTGAAACAGATAGTCACAGTACAAGCAATGTGAGGATCTGTGGAAACTATACACAGGGGTCTTTAGAAATGTTGTCATACAATTTCTAATCATTTCTATTTGCCTCCAAGAATTGAGAACTTAGGGAATCACTTAGATCAAACTCACATTAGTATCATAATTAGAAACATACACAGTATTGAGTTACTGCCATATAACTTGTGGCACTTCTCTCTCTTTCTCTATCTGTCTGTGTGTGTGTGTACGTGTGTGCATTTGCTCTAATGCCCCACAAAATATCTAAACCCAACCTTATATTACTCTTTATTAAGAATAATTGTGCAGGGCAGCACACTCATATATAAACTGGCCTGTATTGGGGCAAGAAAGTGTTAGAGATTGTTAGAAGGAATCATCGGCTAGGTATGCCATGTCAGTACAGCATCCACAAGTATGTGAGAACCAGGTAAATTATGAAGGGATAGAAGTATAAATGGTTACAAAGGGTCACTTATTGCCTTAACACATTTTTTCCAAGCACCCCAGGATATTTTTTTTCTCAGAATGAAAATGTCTGGATTTATGTCATTTTCCCGTGTTTGAAAAGGACTAGAAGTATCTAAAAAGCCTACTTCAGAAAATTTTGCATTACCTTAAGAATGGGGCAAGGAAGGAGTGTTGATTGGTGTGTTTTTGGCCTCTAGGTCCACTCAAAGGAAACTGTGATTCTCTTGTATATGAGCACATTATGAAATAATTTTAACATCCCTGCTGGTTAAATCACAGACCTGACATAATAATGGGGTAACAAATGTTTTACTGTCTTGTTTAATTTTTCTAGCTAGGTTCTTGTTATTTCTTAAAAAAATCCGAACAACCCTGTTTTTTTATATATTTAGGTATCAATTTTTAAAAAGAAAGTTGGTCTTCAAAATTATCCTCACAATAGCCAAGAGGAATATAATAATGAATTCAGAAATTTTGCTGTGTAAAATTTAAGTGTAGCAGAGCATAAAATAGATTTTCATTTTTAAATGGGAATAGTTATTTAAAACATAATTTTTTAAATTCTGCATATTAAAATGGCTTTATAGAATAATAATAATAACTACCAATTTTGTATGAACAAATATAGTTTATCCTTCAGATTCATATCTGGAAAATAATCTGTGGTCCTCTCTTTTCTTCCTTCACTTGGTTTTCTTAATGTTTTATTTGCTTATTTTCAATTTCTCTTTCTCACTTCTCATGTCTTTAGACACAAATGATTTTAGAAATATTCAAATGAACATTTGAACATTTTTAAGCAACATATATCCTTAGCTAAGTGAATATTTCTGTACTAAATCATTATTTCTCCTATGTGAAGGAGCCTAAAATAAATCTAAAGCTACCTAAATGAGATTTCAAAAATATAGAGATTGCTGGAAGGGAAGATTGGCTAGGAAAAAAGTGATATGCCTTGTCATTTGAACTCCATTACCCACAATCCCATTTTTGTGAGTTTATCCCCCGCTTGCTCACCACCACACCCCCTTCTGGAATGACAACAATCAAAAAGTTGCCTGGTATTTAGTGTTGAGCACAGCTCTACAGAAATGCCTAAGAAGATTTTAAATACCCTTTCAGTTGGCTAGCACAACTGATTTCAGAAAGAAAGACTGAAAACTGTGATAGAATGATTGTTTGAGAAGTAAACCAACAGTTTCACAACCTCCTCCAGCTAAATTGTGAGACACTGGGCCATCATCACCTGTGGGGAGGGAGCAATTGGTTCACAGAGCAATCAACAACAACAAAAATGCCAGTTTCATAATTTCTAGGTACAAAAGTACCACTGGGTATACAATAGAATATACCAGCAAGGAAATGCATGGGCAGAATGCTTTCTTTCTCCACATCACCCACTTTGTCACTCCAGGAAGGTTCTCTGAGTCGAGAGGGAGAATTTGGAACATAAGAAGCTTTAAAGGAGAAATAGATGTTATTGTGTTCTCTTCAACCTTGGTATAAACCTGGGTATGGGAAATGATAGTGGGAAGGCAAGCCCAACATCATTTCCTCTGATGGTTTAAATTATGAGACTAAAAGAATCTGGGGCTCTTCAGCCTCTTCACCCCTTTCCTAACCTGGTTCCTGGAGACAGAAGTTCAGCAAACCTCCCCAGGCCCCAGAGCCATGGAGGGGAGCAGGGATGGCTGACATGCCCTGTGAGATTGAGAACGTGACATAGACTGTCTTGCCTCCACTGCTTGCATTCCATGCCACGAGAGGGACCTCCAAGGTCACAAAAGGGAAGAGATTGTCTGAAGGAGAGTAAGCCACTGTGTCCACCTAAAGTTTGCATTGGTGTGGAGCAGGGATCCTCAAACTACGGCCCGCGGGCCAGATGCGGCCCGCCGAGGATATTTATCCGGCCCGCCGGGTGCCGCTGCCTGTCCTGCTTAGCAGCCGACTCGTCCCCGGCCCGCAGCGCGCATAGGAATTTGTGCATAGTTTTTTTTTTTTTAAACTATAGTCCGGCCCTCCAACAGTCTGAGGGACAGTGAACTGGCCCCTGTTTAAAAAGTTCGAGGACCCCTGGTGGAGCAAAGGGACTGCAGTTGAAGGCACAGGAGATCACAAGAGGCTGTTGGACAGGTTTAGCCTGAGCTCACAGCAAAGAACTTCAGTTGTATGCGTTAACCTTTTGCATACCTAAGTTTCTGGAAATATGCAAATCTATTTCGTGAAAAACCATTGATCCAACCTCCAGGTTAACTTTATCTAGTAATAGGATTGTGTAAGAAAAAAGAATCGTGGGTCTGCAATGTTTGATCACTTTTTTAGCCTGTTATTGAATAACCAACTGACCCCCATGCACCTTTGTCTTCATCTGTAGAAGAAACATTTCTACAAATTTTCCTACTTTCCAGAGACAATGAGACAATTAAGTTATTCAGAATGAGCCATAATTATTCAGGCTTCTCTTTTTCTCAGCAATTTTTCTTCTATTTTCTTGAGACCTTAAAGCTAAGGGTCAGTGCAAGAAAGAAGACTTGGGCCATGGATCACTCACTATTTTATCTTCTTATTGGTTGTCTTAAAAATGTACTAATTATAACTCAGAATCAGATAATCTTGAACTTCTTATGTAGAGATGAGAAGAAATGTAACCCCGGAGCTAGGCTGACTCAAATGATTAATTCTAGCTGGGGCAAATCATACATTTTTGAGTTCAGACTAGAAATTTTATCATGAGTATTTCCACTATATTTTTAAGTATATGGAAATACTTTTTTCCTCAAATAAAGTAAAGCCACACAACTATAAGTTGCATGACTTCATTGTCCAAAAAGCCAGCATGCTTTCACTGAGCACCTATTATGTGTCAGGTGCAGCAGACGAAACAGGAATCAAAACAGACTAAGATTTCTGCCATTATGAGAACAAATAAACAAAACAAATGAGTCAGATATAGAGTATTTTAAAATATAAGGGATATAAAGAAAAGTAAAGGACTAAAGAAAGATTGGGTACAATTTTAAATAGGTGGCCTGAGCAGGTTACATCTGACTAAAACAGGAAAGATAGGATGGAACGAGTCATGTGGTTATTTAAAGAGAAGGCTGTTCCAGGCAGAGGAATAGAAATGCAAAGACCCTGAGGCTATGATATCCCACAGACTTCACCAGTCTCCTGCACAGCCTCACCTCAGCAGCTGGGTGTGCTGGATTCCTGATTCCTACCATACTTCATCTTGTCCATCCACACGTGCTCTTCTCAGATCCACCACTTTCTCTGTTCAGACCCTTATTTTTCCAAATTCTTGCACAGTTGTGTAAGTTCTTATTCTCTTATCCTATATAATAAAAGGCTAATATGTAAATCGACTGAACAGTGGAATGGCTGGTTGCTATGATGCGCACTGACCACCAGAGGGCAGATGCTCAGTGCAGGAACTGCCCCCTGGTGGTCAGTACGCTCCCACAGAGGGAGTGCCACTCAGCCAGAAGCTGGCGAGCGCAGTGGCCGTGGCAGGAGCCTCTCCTGCCTCTGAGGCAGCACTAAGGATGTCTGACTGACGGCTTAGGCCTGCTCCTCCGAGGGCTCCTGGACTGTGATAAGGCACAGGCTGGGCTGAGGGACCCCATCCAAGCTCACATATTTCGTGCCCTGGGCCTCTAGTTTTATAATAATAATGTGGTCCTGCTTTCCCATTTGAAACCTAACTTTTACATAGTTTCTTACTTCAAAATTCAAGTCACCAAAAGGCATTGTAAGAGTTAACTCTATCAGGCCTGTAATTGGACTGAGTTGTTTGGCCCAAGTACCTGTGTGACACAGAGCCCTGGTCAAGAAGTAAAATGTACTGATTCATAGCACTGTGTTGTAACCTTGGGTCTGAGGAGAATTTGGGGCAGTTTGATCCAGCCTGTCAGTACTGATAATAGGGGTATTCATGACTTGTAACTGGTCTCACTGAGACCTCCAGCGGTCTCTTGTTATTGGACCTGGTTACATAGAAAGAAATGTCCCTATTTGACCAGCAAGAAGCCCCAGATAGGACTTTTGGATTTGTTCTACATTGTTCTTTGCACATGTCAGTGGTTCCTGATTCTAGAGAGAAAAGTGTGTCTGATATGGTCCCACAGAGGGAAGACAATCAGAATATGTGCCCAGACTCTGCAGACTCCTTGCTGGATAGCATTCTTTGGCCATGAAGTTCTTCCTTTAATCTTGTAACTAAATTGAATCCTTTACCTGCAATAAACTTTAAATTAATAAGCATTTCCATTTGAGGGGTCCAATGAATCTTATTTAGCATTGGAACCAGTCTGGCTGCCACTATTGGGGAACATATGCTGTGAACAGTCTCCCTCCCATTCTTGTCCCCTAAGCTTCCCTCTCTAGAAGAAATCAGTCTTATAAATGTCAAGTGAGTTATTCAATGGATATTTATGCATATATAAGCAAATTCATATTAATAGTTTCCCCTATTTTACACAAATAGAAGAATTTTGTATGCACTGCTCTGTTCTTTGCATTTTTTAAGAAGTAATTTTTAGAGTTTTAATTTTTCCAAAATATATTTGATAAGTTACAAAATCTGTCTTTAGTTAACAACTAAGTTGCCTAAATGCAGTCATTCTTGGTCCCAGCTTTGTAACTTTTGCCATATGCCTGTATAGTTTCTATGCTTGAGACACAATATTGAAGTTCAAAAAAAGTCACATCACATTGCTTAGATTCGTTTTGCTTTCCTATAAAATGAAAACCTCTCCTAAACTCCATCACCAGGTAGAGGAAATTGTTCAGTCCAAATCACATTTGGCATGGAGAGGTCCCTTCATTTCCCTAAGGTTGTATGAGCATCCCCAGCTATGAAAGCGGGAAGGAGCTCCGCCATCTCCATGGTGGTGGCCGTTGTGCTGCAAACATAGTAGTCAGCAATGCTGGGGATCCTACGTCTCTGTCCCTGGACACTCAGCATTCTCCCACAGCAGTCCTCTTCTCCGGTGAGAAGGCCTGGGGCCAGTCTCTCCCTGCTACTTTCAGAGCTGTAGCCCTCTCCACATCCCATTCATCCAACCCCATAATCAAATGTGTTGTGGGCAAGAAGGCCAGGGTCTTAGTATTACTGTAATTTTTGCCACCCTCTTATGAAACATATGATATCTGTGTTTACTTCTCTCTCTACCTCTCTCTTTGAAGGGTCTGGTCACTTTGCCTCAACAGCCCTTGGAGCCTTCACCTTCCACCCCAATGTCCCTCAGTGGGCTTGAAACACAAAAGCTGTTTGGTAACCTGCCTCCCCCATGGCCCAGGCTTCCCCTCATACACCCAAGTCTCCAAAAATGATTTACTAGCATTTAAGCTTAGGCTGTCCTGCTGTTTCTACCATCACAAAGGAAACCAGTAAGACGCTTTTTTCTGTGCCTCCTATTAAGTTCACTGCCTCAGGTGGCGGAACAATCATAAACTGGGACTAAGCCTTGGGCACCAGCCACCCTCACACTGTGTCTCCCTTCTGCTAACTTTATTATGTTGTGTTCAAAGGTTCTGAATAGGTTGTCCCAGAGTCTCTGAAATTGAAAAAAATAAAAATAAAACATTGACTCCTAGGGTATGAGGTTTCGATTTTCTTTGAGCACAGCACTCAACTGCCCTGGCACCTTTAAGATTTACATCCCATCTCCACCCTCAAGAAATAACAAAGTTGTTCAGCAATTTCCTTAAACTTTAGGAGGGCTTGTTTAGAATGGTGAAACTATATTACCTTTGAAATAAGTTCTTTCTATTTATGACCAGAACTTTTCCAATTTCATTTTAAGTTTATCACAGTATTTTTGTACTCTTTTAAATTACTTTAGCAGAATATGAGTGTAGTAGATTGAATGATGCTCTCCCCCCTGCCACAAATATATGTATAAATCCTAATCCCCAAAACGTTACCTTATAGGGCAAAGCCTTTGCAGGCATGATTAAATTAAGCATCACTTCACATTGGGAGCTTATCCTGGATTATCAGGTGGGCCCTAAATGCAATTACATGTATGGTGATTACCAGAGGAAAACGGCGGTTAGTAGAAGAGAGTACGGGGGGGATAAATGATGATGAACAGAGACTTGACCTGAGGTGGTGAACACACAATACAATATACAGATGATGTATTATAGAACTGTGTACCTGAAACCTATATGGTTTTATCAACTCCTATCACCCCATCAATCCAATAAAAAAGAAAAATAAATCAATCAACATGAGACAGATTAACAAGAGAAAATAACAAAAATACTAGTATATAAATAAATGCAATTACATGTATCCTTGTAAGGAGAAGCCAGAGGGAGATTTGATCACAGATACAGAGGAAATGTGATGAGCAGAGAGATTTGAAGATGCCGGCTGCCCTTGATGATTAGAGTGATGTGGCCACAAACTAAGGATCGCCAGCAGCCACCAGAAGCTGGAAGAGGCAAGGAATAGGTTTTCCTTTACAGCCTACAGAGAGAGTGTGGTTCTGCTGAGACCTGGATTCAGCCCCGTGATGCTGGTGTTAATTCTGTTGTTTTAAGCCACCAGTTTTGTAGTCATAGGTTGCAGTGGTCAGCAAACTGCGGCATGCGAGCCACATGCGGCTCGCAAGCCGAGGTTTGCCGCTCTGTTGACTAATGAGTTTGCCGACCACTGGGATAGGGGCTTAATCACAAGGAACAACAACAGCCTGTAATTACTGGAATCGAGAGTCTAGGTCAGTGGTCGGCAAACTCATTAGTCGACAGAGCGGCATACCGCGGCTCACGAGCCGCATGTGGCTCGTGAGTGGCAGTTTGCCGACCACTGGATAGCAACCACATGAAATAAAAAGAAGAGTCAAATACCATTTTTAAAAGAGGCATGCTGTAAAATGCAGTCATTTGTAGATATAAAGTTGAACAGAAGGAGAAAAGATTACTACTAAAGAAAAATAATGTTTTTCCAGATTCAAGCTCTTCTTTGCCCTAATTATGCACCAGAGAAGCTTTCTCATATTAAGAGCTAACATCTGTTGAGTGTTTGCTATGTATTAAGTCCACACAACTTGCTTAGCAGACCTTACCTTGCTTTATCTACACCAACACCACAGGCACATAATTGTGCCTCATTTACTTGGAAGGAAACTGACATTGAGTGAGAGTAAATATGTCACTCTGGTCACACAGCTGTTGGTGGCATTTCTGGAAGAGCATATTAGGGAATCTGAGCAAAACCCTTTACTATGGCTTTCTTTTCATGGAACTGTGGAATAATTATACAACTTACTTTGGAGCTACCTCACATTCTAAGACTTCATAAAGTGTCATAATGAAAGACTTTAGCTTTTTCTCTGACTATTCCCAAGAATTGCTTTGTGAAATTTTTTTTTTTAATTCCAGGGTATTAAACTAAAAAAACTGAGATCATGAATCAAATAATGAGTAAAAGTTAAATGTGAAGATTCTATGTGAATTAAACAAAAATGTTTTCAAGGGGCATTTAAATAAGATTGAATAAGTGAAAAGATAAATCAGATTTCTTATGGGAAGGAAAACATTGCAAATGCATGACTTTTCCAAAGTTAATGTATACCTGTAATTTAATACCAATTAAAAATATAATGGAGAAGTTTTTGACAAATTACAAGAAGATCTGAAAATTTAACTTGAAAAGTAAATAGAGATAAATAACCAAGAACACTTTCTGAAATCTCAATTATTGAGTATTTGTATGATCAAATAACAAAAAGTATTAGAATGTTACCACAAATAAAATTTTATTATTGTTGTTTAAATAGACAGAACAATGGAAGTGAAGAGAAAGGCCAAAAGTGAACTCAAGTACATATCACAATTTAATTCATAATCAAGTTGCCATTTTAAATGAGTTAGAAAATGGTAAATTATTTAATAGACATCACTTGAATAATTGGTTACCTACTTGGAAAAATAAATGAATTTATAAATCTACCCCACAACATTTTCTTAAATAAAATACATTAAAGAGTTAAATAAATAAAAACACAAAAAGAGGGGAAGGACATACTGGTATACATCTTATTTCAGAACTAGAGGCCCGGTGCACGAAATTCATGCAGTGATCAGGGCCAATCAGGGCCTTCTGGCTGCTGGCTGGGGCCTCCCTTCCCTGGCTGCCGGCCGGGGCCTTCCTTTGTTTTGCACTGCCCCCTGGTAGTCAACACATGTCATAGCGAGAGATCAAACTCCTGGTCTCCTGATCAAACTCCAGAGGGGACAGTTTGCATATTAGGCTTTTATATATATAGATGTGCAAAGCTTTTCTAAACCACAAGCAAAGAAGCACCCAGTAAATGACAGTCACTGCTATATCATCTTTGGTACTTCTTCCTTCACTACTTGACCTAGGACTCAGTTGGGACTTCCCTTGTTTATCTACACTCTTCCACTGTGAATACAGCTACTTACACAGCATTTACACCCTGATGATTTCCAAATATGTATTTCCTGAATGCAGCTTTCCTCTGAGCCTTACTGAAATATCCAACTGCCTACTCACCCAGTCCAGTTGGCTGCCTGATAGACATCTCTAAATACTGTTGCCAAACCACAACTTCACCTCTGCATTACACCAAACCTACTTCTTTCTCAGTCTTCCTTTCAATTACCATCCATTTTGGTGATTTTTCTCACTTTGCTACAACCCCACATAAATTCTTCTTGGCTCTACCTCCAAAATATACCACAAATCTAACACTTTTTCACAATCTCCATTACTACATTCCTAGAATGTTATTGTCTCAGCTCTTGTATGAGTACCTTCAATAATCTACTTATTTTACTCCTTCTCCTCTATCTATCCTTCAGACTATTTTCTCTGTTCTTTTAAAAGGAATTTTATTTTTAATACCATAGATGTTACTCTTCTGTTTAAAACACTTGTAATGGCTTTCAAGTACAAGTAGAATATCATATAAATTTTATAACACAACCTACAGAATCCTATATGATCCCTTTTCCTGCTTATCCAAACATGTCAATCACACCTCAATAAAGTGGTTAAAAACAAAAGAACAAGCCCTGGCTAGGTGGCTCAGTTGATTGGAGTGTCACCCTGTACACCAAAAGGTTGTGGGTTTGATTTCGGTCAGGGCACATACCTAGATTGAGGGTTCCATCCCTGGTCAATGCACATATAGGAGGCAAGATCCATGTTTCTCTCTCTTTCTCCCTCCCTCCTCTCTCTCTCTAAAAATCAATAAATATATCCTCAGTAAGGATCTATAATAATAAAAATGTAATATGCTAATTAGACCAGACATTCTTCTGGGCATCCTCTGGATGACCTTCCGGATGAAGCTGGGGCTGTGAAGGAAGCCCGGATATCGGGTGCCAGAGGGAAGCTAGTGCCGGCAGCTGGGGGAAGGAAGACCTACTCTTGCACAAATTTCGTGCATCAGGCCTCTAGTATCCTATCTAATAAAAGAGAAACATTGCAAATTGACCGTACCTCCACTATGCCCACAAACCACGTGCTCCAGCCAATCAGGAGTGAGTATGCACATTAACTCAACAAATATGGTGGCGGCCACAGAGCTGGAGAGAGCAGGAGGCTTGGGTTGCTCCCAAGCTTTCTGCCTTCCCTGGTCTGCCCTGGCCTCCGCTCAAGGCTACAAAGTTTCAATTATAGGAGATAAATAAATCCCAGATACCAGGGCCTCCACTTGGGTTGCCAGGGGGCATGGCTGGCCTGCAAACCACCACAGGCCCCTCGCCAAGACTGCCCCACACCCCAAGGGAACCCCCACCCTAATCTGGGACACTGTTCAGGGCAAACCAGCTGGCCCCCACCCGTGCACCAGGCCTCTATCCTACCTAATAAAAGAGTAATATGCAAATTGACCATTACTCCAACACACAAGATGGCTGCCCCCATGTGGTCAAAGATGGCTGCCCCCATGTGGACACAAGTTGGCCACCACAAGATGGCCAGGAGGGGAGGGCAGTTGGGAGGGACCAGGCCTGCAAGGGAGCGAAGTTGTGGGTGATCAGGCCAGCAGCGGAGGGCAGTTAGGGGCAATCAGTCTGGCAGGGGAGCAGTTAGGCATCAATCAGGCTGGCAGGGGAGTGGTTAGGGGGTGATCAGGCTGGCAGGCAGAAGCGGATAAGGGCAATCAGGAAGGCAGGCAGGCAAGCAGTTGGGAGTCAGCAGTCCTGGATTGTGAGAGGGGTCCCAGATTGGAGAGGGCGAAGGCTGGGCTGAGGGACACTCCCCTGCCACCATGCACAAATTTCGTGCACTGGGCCTCTAGTATAAATATAGCTAATACGCACCATAGGCTAATTGATACTTAAGTCAGAGATATAAGACGGATCCAGGACTTGTAGAGCTTGGTATAACAGGGAAAGAAGATCATATATAGTTGATGGAATAAGAAGAAAATGGGATATTTTAAGTAGGAGAATAACATGTCCAATTTATGCATGTGAAAGATTACTTTGGCTGCACTGTAGTGAATTGGAAAGTGGTGGAGGAAGAATGAAAGTAGCACCACCAATCAGAAGGCTACTGTAAAAATCCAGGGACATGATGCTGCTGGATCAGGATGGCGTTGGTTTGTAAGCTTGAGAGTTCCCTGGGTGGAATTTGAAACATGGAGGTCAAGGAGAGACAAGAGAAAGGCAGACCACACCAGATTGGTAGGTGGCCATTTTAATAAGCAAGGGAACTTACATACAAGATCTTGTTAACATTTTGCTCCCTCAAGTTGTGTCCTTGAAATGGCTCCAATGTGGGAACAGTGGGTGAAGGTACATTCCAAGGACCGGAGACGGGGAACGGAGCTTCCAGTCACCGTGGTCCAATTCACTGGTCAACCAATGGTTGCATTCTCTTGATGATCCCCAACAGGTGGTGTGTAAAAGCAGATGCATTTGAACTATGGATTTGGAGGTACAACTGTACAGTTGATAGAACATACTCACTTATAGGGAAAGGAAGAAGGATCAAGAAATTTTCCAGAATTTTGTCTGGAAAATTTCTCAGAGGAAAAAGGAGTGGACCATTTGCTTGGAGAATAGAGAGGCTGGCAGAGAGCCCGGGATATTAGCGTGGGGAAATGACTGTGTGTGTGGACCAGACCAGAACTGCTACATTTCAGATATTGCCAATGTGAACAGGTAGGTGTCTTCCCTAATGATGTGATCCTAACCCAGCCTACTGAATTAGGTCATCACTCCAGGGAGAAGGAGAGGGGAAATTCACTGAACCCAAAATGGATGAGTTTACACTCCGTTAATAAAAGTTACAATTTCTGTCTTCAGGGAGTTGGAGCCTTGAACCAGAAGCTGACTTCTAGAAAAGTCAGATGACCCCTTTTTAATTGCTATGCTGACTCTATGCTTTGAGGAATGTGTCCCTGCTGAGCCCCATTTGTCTAATGTTCCTCTGTACCTTGCACTATATAGATAGTTACAGATGTTATCTTATATAATCATTACCAACAACAACCTGAGATCATTCCTGTTTCTTAGATGAGACTCTTGAGTCTCTAAAGGCTTACCATAATTTGCTCAAAGGCATAGTTTGAAGTCAGAGTACTAAGATTACAACCCAGGCAGGACTGAATCAAAACACAGCATACTTTGTCCCTGTGCAAAACCTCCAAGTGCTCTCTCATCTCACCATCTCTTACTGGAGAGTTGACTCATCTGGGATCAGTGGAAGCTGTTTGTTTTCTCTTCTACCAGCCCTGAATGTTAAAGAACGTTGTGTTACTAATTGCTGGGTGTTTTCTGGTAAGAAATCACACTTTCCTGGAGAGAAGGGCAGAATTTTGTTTTTTTCCTCATATGAATTTAAAAGTTAGAGCAATGTAGCTTTTGGTTTTGGACTCCTCCCTTCCTTCTTCTCCTTTTCCATATTTATTCTCACATGATGGCCTTGCTTTTTTTTTTTTTAACCTTGTTTTCTAGTTGATTGAAGAAAGTGAAGAATTTCAGAAGAGAAATTCTACAGAGACCTACCACCACATCTACCTGCTCACATGCACTTGGACCTAGCATTCTTTTTCTTTTAAAAAGAGGTGCTTGGTTTCAGGGGAGAAAAGGTATTAAATAGACTCTGAGCATAGGACAATAAATAGATTAAGAAAATGTACTCTGTGTGTGTGTGTGTGTGTGTGTGTGTGTGTGTGCGCGAGCGTACAGGGTATGTTTATGTGTGGTGTGTAGTATGTATAAATATTTGTGAGGTGTGGCATGTGGTCTAAGTGTGGTGGTGGTGTGGTGGTATGGAGGTATTGATGGCATTCAGAGATAATTTGAGGTGAGTTATCATGAAGTGAACTCACCTCAAATGAGCTCCAATATGGTGGAATATGCTACTTCAGTCAATTTCAGCTGCAGTAAATTCTGGCTTTGCTTCATTAGCAGGTTGTCTCTTGTCCCTTTAAGAAGTTGACTGCTCCCTAGTTAACTTTCTCCAGACCTGTCACTGATTTTCTTGCTTCTGTATGTTGTAGGTGTTTTTCTGTGTCCAAGATGCATCTCTAATCTGCTGCTTCCTTTTTTTTTATCTCCACCAACATCAACTTTGAACAAGTCATCATCACCTCTCACCTAAACTAATGCACAATCTATTGTCCCTATTCAATTTATTCAGTACTTTAAACCTTGAAACATCTTAATCTTGATTTATAATTTAAAAATAATGACTCCTAGGAGTAAGAGATATTTATCTTCAGTCAGCAACTCAGGTTCTACTGCATAGTTGTTTTTATTCATTAAAAATAATTAAAAACAGCACAGCAGCCATGGCTCAGCAGTTGAGTGTCGTCGATCCATGAACCAGGAGATCACAGTACGATTCCAGATCAGGGCACATGCCCAGATTGCAGGCTCCATCCCAGTGTGGGGCATGCATGAGGCAGCCGATCAATGATTCTCTCACATCATTGATGATTCTTTCTCTCTCCTACTCCCTTCCTCCCTGAAATCTATAAAAATATATTTTAAAAATAATTAAAACATATATTTTCAAAATGTAGACTGTATGATGCTATACTTACAGTATTTTATCTACACATCTAAATCTACCTACATTCTAACATCTATCTTCTTTCTATGTATGCATAGAGCCTGATATTTACTTAATGTTAATATTTTTTTTCAGAATGATGAAGTTTCAAAGCTCACTTAGTATATTTGAATGTCTTATTCTTTATTGTCAAGTTGTATAATTTTTAAAAAAAGTAATGGGAATTACTCTAAAATATTTAACAAACATCAACATCAAAATTATTTTTAAAGTATGGTTTAATGTTATTAAATTCTACTTTGTGAAGAGGACAGATTAATCATGCTAAGTTAAACAAATAGAAGTAATCTGCAAACAGAGGATTGTAAAGCTATTTTTGATGACTGTGATAATAATAAGCATTATACTATTACAGACATTCTGAACCCCCAAATAGGTATCTCTTTGTATTCAGTTCATACTCATGTATATTCTTTGTTTTCAGCATTCCACAAAGTGTATTTATTTTATTTTAAAATTAATTCCCCTTCATTTCCAGAGAACTTCATCCCATTTGTTCCAATTTGAATTATTAGTCTGGCATCTAGGCACCAACCTTCACCATCACACCATCACCAGATCCTGCTCTGGGGACACTCTGTTGCTTGGATCTCATGTCTTCCTTTTTCCTGCGATGTCAAATATTATTTATTATTTATTATTTATTATTTTTTTAATATATTTTATTGATATTTCATAGAGAAGAAGGGAGAGGGATAGAGAGCTAGAAACATCGATGAGAGAGAAACATCAATCAGCTGCCTCCTGCACACCTACCATTGGGGATGTGCCCGCAACCAAGGTACATGCCCTTGACTGGAATCGAACCCGGGACCTTTCAGTCCGCAGGCCGACGCTCTATCCACTGAGCCAAACCGGTTTCGGCCGATGTCAAATATTATTATTAGCAAGTAACTTCCTTGAGAAATGGGAAAATTTTTCTGTGCCCTTTCAAAGTAGATGCTTTGTTTTTGATTTTTAAATCTTGACAACTCATGTCTATTTTAGCTAGATATAAACTCTATTTTAAAAAGTATATTAAAGGGAATTGTCCAACTATTTCTAGCATCCACAGTTGTTGGCATAAGTCTGATGACAGTGTTTCTCACTTATTTGAAAATGACATGTCTCTCTACACAAAAATCGCAAAAACGTTTGGTGTCATCACTTTACCCCTTTGGATAATAAATATTTTAAATTTTGTATCTAGGTAATATCCCACTGTAAAGATTACAATTCAAAATTACTAAGGGGAAAAAAAGTCATGAGCAGGTTAACTCTATGGAATATGTACTTTCTTGAATAGTTTTCTTGAATAGATAAGCTACTGAATAATAAATCAAACAAGAAACATTGGATCTCTTCTCTCTGGCAGATGAAAGTGCATTGAAGATGAGGAGCTATCTACCAAGCACTGGATACTGACATGGTTTGAGCCAGGGCTGGCCTTAACCCAGCTAACGCCATGATATACTTCATCAAAGATACCCTTGGCATTTGGCAAAGCGAGTGGAAAGCTATGAATTGAGATGGGTTAAAATGAACTAATGATCTAAAACAGAACTGCCCAACAGATATGTAACAATGAGCCAGACCTTGACAAACAACTGTGGTATGAAATGGACAATTGCAAATTGCTTGACTATAATATCCCTGTATTATTTTTAGACTATATATAGTAGATATTGCTCCCTCTGAAGAGTTTCACTTTGTAGTTAAAATGACAACAAAAACACTTCAAAGAGGAAGGAAGAGAAGGAGGAGGAGCCGGAGGAGGAGACAGTCTTTGCTGTGGTTCTCTGTACATACTAGAGTTTGTCTGTTTCCCATTCTTAGTGTTTTTCTCTGAACTTTACCAATGAGAGATTATCCATACCATTGGCTTAAATAAAAATCTGTATGCTCATGAACATAGAACCTAATAGATAAATAATGAAAATTATATTGAGTTTACTAACTTTGTATTAATTCATCCATGACTAAGAAGGGTGTAGCTCACGAGTGTTTGTATTTTCACTTTGGGTGTAGGGTGCCAAGACAGGATTGGCTCTAGCTTGCTTTTCCATCAAGCTATTTCCTCACCATGTTAAAAGGTATCCAAAGTGAACCTAGATAATTAAGCTTATAAGACAAATGAATGTATTGGAACCCCTCTTGAGTGACCTGAGAAACCCTGTAGAACAGAGTTTCCAAAACCTTTGTCCCAAACACAGCATATCTGAGGAACTTATTGGAAACATACTTCAGACCTTTGGACCCACAAGCATGGAGGAGAGGGGCAGTGATCTGTGTTTTGACCTGCCCTCCCCAGGTGACTCTGCTGTGCACTCATGTTTGAGAACAGCAACCATGGGACTAAGTAGAGTCTCTTTGTTTTATTTTACCTCATAGCTTATGTCTGAAAACAGCAGTTATGAATTTTGGTAGCCTGGAAAGTAGCCCAAAGAGGAAGCCCTCCACAATGTGATCGGATGGAAATCCTTTCCAATCCTAGAAGCAATGTCTCTATTGTGGAGGATGCTTTACTGTGGCTATTGCATTACACCCCTCACAGTCACATAGTATACTGATGAACTCTTACTGTTTATTCTGGATGAGAAAAATCCTACACACACACAACACACACACACACACACACACACACACACACACACACAGCTTTTGTCAAGATTGAGTGTATAAACTGAAGCTGGGTGCATTGGGTGCATGTGCAGGACTGTATACAAATTCCAGTGGGTTTTATAATGCATTAGACTAGACTTAATTATTCAGCAGGAAAAGTGAATGACATATTTTTAACCTAAAGTCACATTTATCTAATCTTATAGCTAAAATGTGATATGTATATATGCTAAGAATGTGGTTATCAACTTCAATTCAACCAGCTGCAGAGAGGTTTTTGATAATAGCAAAGGAAGAGTTTGAAACCAACCCTTTTCCTGAATACCATATTTCCCACTAACTGTATCATATAGAAAATTGCCTTGGTTCCTTGAAGATTATGATTTGGAAAGAAGGTCTTTGAGCAGGAAATTAGAGACTTTTATAAAACTTTTGGAAATCACTTCTGCAAAACACATAGTAAATGAAAGGTGTCAGCCTATTGTTTTATACATCTCACTCAGTGCCAATCAGCAGCTGCTGAATTACTACTGCATCTCTAGCTATGAATGCAAAATATTTCTTAATCTCATTCTTTACTCTCAGTCTTGGGTAAGATCTCCTTACTTGAGTGAGGTTGGGCCACACTACAGAGAAAATATTGGTGGTTAATCAGCATCTTTTTCTGTAGAGCTTCTCTAAATAACTTGACAAAATAGCAGCTTCATAGAAATTATCATTTACACATGGACCTGACCAAAAGCAGTGTGTCCTTAGGAGTCCATTCTGAGGTGGGATTTGGTCACACAGCTACTTCCACATTGGCCCTATTAATAGCCTTTCTTATTCACCTCCCACCTTCTCACCAACAATCCCCATGGATATGACCAAAGCAGGGATACAGCAAAACACCTGTATATTTACTATCAGACCTTTCATCCAAAATCCCAGTTGAAGCATGTATGTGATAGCAATGTTTAAATTTGAGAACTTAAGAACATTCTTTTATATCAAAGTAATGGGTATTTTCTGAATGACTTCTGGATAAATAGAATAAGTTTGCTGTAAAAATATATATTTTTAGCTCAGATTTTAAAAGACACTCTTTGCTAAACAACTTCATTCTGTTGACCTCAAAGTATGTGAGATAAACAAGGGACTCTTTCAGATCCAGATATTATTACAAAGTGATTGAGCACAGAGGTGTCTGAAAACAGTAACATTTACTGGGCAAGGAAGGTAGCAGAAAATGGGACTTTAGGATGGAGGACCCAGTGGCTGAGAATGATGTCAACTTTTCTAAATAGTAAGCTCATTGTGGGGAGTGTATTTTTCTTAGCTAATTCTTTCAAAATGTTATTTTTCTGATTGTAGAAGACGCCATTGTGGGGCAAGGGTCCACACACTTTTCTTTTCAGAGGCAATGGACTGTCACAGGAATATAGAGTCCTTGACAATAGTATAATCTGTTTATCCACTCCAAAAAATATATATCTATACATGTGTCTCCAATATTTGGAAGTAATAGCTGAATTTAAAGTGAAATATTTAGTGACAATAGTCAACTGTATTTATTAAATGTGTATTTATTAAATATTTAGTGACAATAGTCAACTGCATTTATTAAATAGTCAACTGTATTTATTAACTGTATTTATTTATGATGTCCCTATTATAAAAAATAATTATTTTTTATAATAGGGACATCATAAAACTCAAAACTTTATGTTTGTAGTGCATACAGATAGCTTCAGTCCACTTGCTTAGAGAAAAAGAAAAATTCCCTCCATACTTATGAGGATGCAGTGGCTTTTTAAATATATATTTTATTTTTATTGTTGACATTATTACAAATGTTCCCCATTTTCCTCTACTTTTCCCACTTTTACCCAGACCCTGGCTTCCTCTCCCTCTGGCCCTCAATATTTTTGTCTGTTTCCATGAGCTATGCATATATGTTCTTTGGAATACAGTGACTTTTAAATATTCTCTTGCCCTAGCCAGTTTGCTCAGTAGATAGAGCGTTGGCCTCAAACCAAAGGGTCCTGGGTTTGACTCCAGTCAAGGGCACGGATCTTGGTTGCAGGCTCCTCAGAGGCCTCTTGCTAGTTTCATAACCCTGGACTATCTTTATCAAGACCCTGGGAATCATCCCTTTTACATGTAATCATCAAGGAAAATAATGCATTATCTCACAGTCTCCGTGGAAGGTGTGGGAGCCTAAGTTCCTGGCATCTTGCTTCAATATATCTCCTGTCATAATACTACCTCCTGTCATAAAGATAGGAGAAAGTTTACTTTTCCTTTGGACAAAGCCATTTAGCAAAAACAGGTGGCCAACAATCCTCCTACTCCAACTCTTAAAAACTCCCCCATCCCTTGTTTCAGTGGAATTGAGCTAAGGCTAAGTTCTGGACTCTCTCCTATTGGAATAGCCTCGAATAAACTTGCTTTCCTATTTAATTGTGTCTGTTGCAATTTTTCCTTTGACAGCCAGTATTGTGGGAAAAGCAAGTGAAGCTTTGGCATTCTCAGGGGTGGTTTTGTGCAACATTTAGGGATGGGGAGTTGATTGCCAAATGTGTAAAAATATAGCTTTGTAAGGATTCAGAATTGGGGCAAATAACTACAGTGGTGTTATTTTCTCTGTCATAAGTATAAGATTAATCAAAGGGTTACACCATTTGGAATCCTAGATCATCCCAAATTAAATGATCAAAGGCAAGTTATTTAACTACCTTAGGCCTTATTTTCTCATTTATAAAATAGAGTGTTAACATATTTAATACCAACTCTAATATTCTATGATTATTTGATTAAATTTTTTTTCTTAAAGACTTGGTTTTATCCCAATGAAGAAGCAGTTTCCCTTTTATAACCGAATATAATCATTAAACCACATGGTATCTTTAGTTAGGAACAGAGACCCATCATGATGTGAAGTAATGTGTTCTTTGCAATTAACCTGTATACCTTTAATAGCCAATTAATAACCTTTAAAGTATACATTACTAAATGAATAACAAAATTGGTGCCAAGGAAGAGGCCTATCTCACCAACACTTCAGCTGTTAATTATAGTCTTAGCTATAATGCAACCCAATAGTCTAATAATTTTCCTTTCCTTACTTATAATAAATCAATGTCTATGAGAACCTAATATTAAACAGTAATTACAGGAAAAATAATCTGAGCTTCTCATCTTTTTTAGTCCACATTGCAATTTCATTTTCTATAAAATCCTTCTGAAATCATTTATTTTTTATTATTTTTTATTGTCTAACATTTTACATATGTCTCCTTTTTCCCTGATTGAGTCCCCCCAGCCAGTCCCACCTCTGAGGACAAGCCCCCACCACCCCAGTGTTGTGTCCATTGGTTATGCTAATATGCATGCATACAAGTCCTCTGAAATCATTTTTAATGATCTTTCATTATCATCATCTATTCAGGTAACTATTATTTATAGACCAATAAAACATAGGGAAGAAAAACATGTTTTTCCTCTTATATCATGGCTAAATTATTTTCATTTGGAAACATGATATTTATCAACTCTATGCAGAAACAAAGGTTTTTTTTTTTATTTTTGTTGGTATTTTTACATAGGGTGCATGTGAGCCCATGGACACTACCTAGAATGACACCTCTACTCACTGATTTTGGTGATACCACTTTAATAAGGAATAGCACTCTAGGCAAAATGGCATTTTCATGCTTCAGATTTATCAGATTCTATAGCAAATGTGGATTTCATAAATCATCCAGTCTAATGATCTTCTTTTACTGTTGAGAATATTTAAAAATTTAATTAATTTATGCAATTCAATTTGTACTTCTACCACTTGAACTGCTCTTTAGAGTTATCATGGATTACTCTTTGGTTGCTGTTATCAGTATAGTGTTGGTGCTTTGATTGTGATCAACTGATCCAAATATTTCAAAGGCTGCACATTTTTGTTAAACATAAAAAATAGACAAGTTTTAATTTCTTTCTGGTTTCTACAAAATGAAGCCTCCTTGACTATTTATATTAAAGTGATCCTCTTGACACCTCCTTGGAGTAACTAAAACTCTGTGGGGAACCAATTGAAAACCACTATGAGGAGGAAGCACAGCATTACCACTTTGCATGCACCATCTTATTCAGTTCTAGAGAGTATTATTGAATGGATGTTGTGATCATTTAGGATAGAAATCAATAACCCCGCAAGATTAGTGTGTATTCACTAAATACAAGACAGTACCCAAACATAGATAGATTTTTAAAAATGTGTATCAAATTAAATCTCAGCTAAACCTCCTTTCTGTAACTTCCTGTACAACTACAAAAGGGGAAAGAAGTAGAAATATTTTACCTTGATCAGGACAGCATTTAATAAAATGTTCCATTTTCCTAACTAACCTACTGGAGAAATAAAGGCTGGGGAGAAGTTGAAATAGGAGAATTTGTAATTGGAATAATTATAGCCGAAGATTCACAGCTTCAGGGTGTACATCCACCTTTAAGGAAGGTTCTAATGAGATCACAGAATTAGTTGTGTCCTTTCTTCTTTTCTTTTAGGAGGTTTATTATTGACTTCTTTTCTTTTAGGAGGCACACATCAAATCCATGGATGATCCAAGCTTAAGGTGAGATGATAATTCATGGCATAACAGAGTAAATATAAAAAAAGTTCTCAACAGCCTGGACTAAATGTTCAGATTCACCACATGAAATTGAATAGGAATGAGTATAAAATTCCTCATTGCACTTCTCAATTGGAACTGTACAAATATGGAACTGCAGGGAGACAATATCTCTTAAAAGTAATTAGCATAAAATAACTTAAGGTTTCTGATTGACAGCAAAAGTAATACAATAAAACTGATGAGGCTGCCAGAAATGTTAATGATTTCTTAGATAATATAAATAGAAGCCTAAAGTCTTCTTGAGTTATCGATGTATGGTGTGTCAAATGACCTTCAATGTTTGCTAAAATGCAGATTCCTTGTTCCCATCCAACATCTACTGAATACATTCAGGGGTCTGGAGTTGGTGCCTTGGAGTCTGCCTTCAATAGTCTCCTGACATCATTTTTATGCTGGTATCCACTTAAGCAGCTTAGTGTAAAAAAAATGACATCATATATATAAAAGCACAGTGCCAGCACAAAGTGTAAATGGTAGCATTGGGTATGTTTTATGGTCATTTTATCAGTTACATTAATACTTTTGTAAAATTCTTTGTCTGGATCAAACTTACCAATGAATCTTATATGTGAGACCTTTCCTTCCTCCCTCCCTCCCTTCTTGCCTTTCCGTCTTCTAGCTTTTCTAAATTTCTCTTTTCTGCCTTTCAACATAGACCCTATGATGAGCACAGCATTATCCTTGGCCATGTGGAGACTTAAAAAACATGGGTCTTGCCCTCAGGCAATATATCCACCTAGTGGGGGAGGTCAAACTCATGTGTAAATAACCATAAAAGAACTGAAGTGTCCTGGAGCTTGAGGAAACTTTCTGGAATTGCCTGCACACCGAAATACACAAGGAGCAATATGGAGCAGCATAGAAATAAGCACTCATTTCCAGCAGCCTCTGAATGGAGACATTTTCTTCCACTAGGAGACCCTCACAGGAGGAAGTGAGGATCTCTTGGCTAACAGGAGTCATGCTCAGCTCTTCCCTCCAATCTCTGACTCTGCACTCTGCCCACTCCTCTTTATCCCCACCACCAAAGCCTTTGATCCTGCTCTACAAGAACATCAACTCTTAAGAATTCCCCTTGACATTGTCAGAAATTACCTCATACGCCATCAGTTTCAAAATCTTAACCAGCATTTGGCAAACTTTTAACATGCTTAAGAATCACCTGGGGATCTTAATAAAGAGCAGATTCCTATTCCATGGGTCAGGGGTGGAGTCTGAAAATCTGCATTTCTAACAAGCTCCTGAATATTCTTATGCTGCCATTAGAAAAGTTGGAAAAGTAATAAATATAAATGAAAATTTAATATTAACTAAACATCAGCTAAGAGGTGAAATCTTACTCTGACAAGGAAGCAGAAGAAACATTTAGATGTCAAGAAGCTATCAAAAGCAAATTCTTAAGGATTCTGTGAAATATTGTACGTATGAGATGGAAAAGTTGGAGAATATTGTACGTATTTAGCATTGTCTGAGAAAAGTTGCCACATTTTTTTTTCTTCCAAGATATTACTGAAGCACTGGTTAATTGCATTTCTGCTGCTACAAAAACACTTTTTCATGCTACTCTGATTTGTTAATCTCCCATTATGAGTATTTATTAGTTATAGCTCTGTTGACAACAGCAGAGGATACAATGCTTCCAGAAGAAATGAGATCCAGGTGTCTGCCATTCGCTTGTGTGATGTCAGGTCAGTCCCATCGTGCATTGTGGAGTGTTTATTTTGTAATATGACTACAGACACATTTAAAACCTGAGATCATCATCTCATTTTAAAGAGAGTGAAGAAAATAAACATTCTAAATAATCAAGAATAGATCATTTGGATAATAATACGTCCTCAATTTGAAACAATTTATGAAACAAAGAAATGTACCACACAAATGAGAAGCAATTTTAACAGGGAAATGTTCTATCTCATCTCAACTAATTGTTATTGGTAAGATGAGACACTCAAGTCTAGACAATATTGGAAGAAAAAAGTGAATTCTATTTTTGACAACCAGATAGAAATTAAAAATTTTCTGTACATTTTATAATGTTTAACAAAAAATGTACAGCCTTTGACATATTTGTATTTGTTTCAATTAAATGCATTTCTTAAATAAAAGGTCACTGTGATAAAAGGAAGTCATAGACATGACTTGTAATGACCAAATGAACAAACAGTATGTTCTAGATCTCATCTCCATCTGAGAATATCTGAGATAAAAATCATTATGGACACCAAGGCCTCAGATAATAGGTTAATAAAACTTTCAAACCAGAATAATAAATGCTACACTCAGAATTGTCTTTTAAAACTCAGTCAATAAGAATTATTGTGAAAAATACATTACATGTTACATATAAAAACATTGTACCTTTTTATCTCTGTATTTCAGAAATATTGATTGGCTCCTGATACCTAGGCAGCCTTTAATAAATGTTTATTTAATGAGTGCAAGAATGTCTAAATATTCCAGGATTTACAGGGAAATATAAATGAAATAGAGCAGAGGTTGGCAAACTTTTCCTGAAAAGAAACAAGTAGTAATTACTTTAGGCAAAGCAAGTCATACAATCTCCATCATAAGTATACAACAACTCACAAAGGAATGGGTGTGGCTGTATTCCAATAAAACTTTATTAACAAAATCAAGCTGCAGGCAGTAGATTGTAGTTTACTGACCCTAAGACAGAGAAAGTTTGATTGTTGTCTTCAAGAGTGTGCAGTGAGTGACGAGAAATAGGAAAATAAATATTTTTAAAAATCTGAATAGGGTTTTCCCTCCAACTATGATGGCAGAGGTGGTATTCAACTCACACTCCTACTGAGAAAAATGAAAACCTAGATTGAAAAGATAAAACAAAAACCTGCTGTTTGGCCCTAGCTGGTTTGGCTCAGTGGATAGAACGTTGGCTGGAGGATTAAAAGGTCCCAAGTCCTGGGTTCAATTCCGGTCAAGGGCACATGCCCGGGTTGTAGGCTCGATCCCCAGTAGGGGGCATGTAAGAGGCAGCCAATCAATGATTATCATCATTAATGTTTCTATCTCTCTCTTCCTCTCCCTCTCTAAAATCAATAAAAATATGTTTAAAACAAAACAAAAGAAAAAAACCTGCTGTTTGAAAAAACTGGAGAGCAAGAAGGGCAAACAGCAATTGGGGGCACAAAACCCAGAGTGAGGCATATGCATCCACGTGAGCCCTAAGTGCCCACTGACCCTTCCTTGAGGTACTTGACAACTCAGATTATAGGCAGGGACCCAAAGCAATGTTCAAGGGTGGTGCAAAGTGCCTGTCTGCAAACTGTTATCCTGGGATGTGTTGAGGTCATTATATGCCTGGCAGGTTTGGAAACATTGATAAGTAATTTCACAGTGTGATTTTTAGTCCATTTTAAGGAATCATTTAAAAAATGGTCTTGTCTTTTTATGTCTGATGTGTCTTGACATAAAAAAGCACATAAAACATCTCAGTAATTCATACTTACTGTATTTTACAAAAGTATTATTTAAAGAGACTTAAGACATTTTTAACCATAGAATTTGAGCCCTAGCTGGTGACACTAATCATTGCAATTCTTCCAGCACTCATTACTGCTTCTGATTGACTGTTTGTTCCTTGTTGGTTTTGTTTTGTTTTGTTTCTTGGTAGAGGCAGCTTTAATAATCTTTCTCACTATGCTGACCATCACCCCACTGGTCAGAGAACCCGTGTGGGATTCTGCATGTGCAAAGTATGTTGTTTCAATTACTCACCAAAGATTGCTAGCAAATCACCAGGAGCTAGGTGAGAGGGTTTCTCTCTCACAGCCCTCAGAAGGAATGAATCCTGATGACACCTTGATCTTGGAAATCTAAGGTCCAGAACTGTGCAACAATAAATTTTGGTTGTTTAAGGCCTCCAGTTTATGGGACTTTGTTATAACAGCCCTAGCAAACTACTACAGAATGGGAGTGAAAGACATCATTCCTATTTCTAACTTTTGTTTCCTGGACCTATGTGTGCTAGTTAAGGGAGGAACAACATCATATATTGGTTGGTTGCTGGGTTAGCACATTTATGTCAGCTTCTATAATAGCACTTGACCCCTATCATGTATTTTTTTCTAATTATGAGTACTCAGTAGACCATTCCTCCATATTATAAGGTTAACTGCTGTGATGATTAATTGTATGTGTCAAGTTGACTATATCACAGGAAACCCAGATGTCTGATTAGATATTATTTCTGGGTGTGTCTGGAAGAGATTAGCATTTGAATCCAATTCTGAGTGGAGGATAGCAATTCCCTGTGCACATCATGTAAACCCGTTTCCACATCTCTGATAATGCTGCTCCTGCTTCCTGGAAGGCACTCTTTCACATCCTTCAGGATCCAGCTTAATCATTTCCTCTTCCTTGAAGACTTTTATGAACCACAGCTTTCTGCAACCCTTATGACCAGGCTAAATGCCCCACTGCATTTCCGAAGAGCTTGGAGAGTGATCTAACCTCTGTGGCGCTCAACAAACGCTTTTTGAGTTGAGTTACATTGGCTGGAAATTATTCATGAAGTTAACAATTTAGTGAGATATAATTACTTGTCCTAATTATTATAGTTTGAAAGATAGCTTTTATTTTGTGAATTTAAAGGATAGTGTATGGCAAGAATGCTGCTAAATATGAACAACATCACTGTTTCAGAAAATACTGCAGGAGAAACCAGACACTTGTTTTAACTAAAACCTAGTCATTTCTGAAATTAAAATTGTCATTGACATATGACTAGGCAATTGAAAGTCATTAAAAATAACTAAGATTAAAATTACATTTATTTCATGTACCTCTAAGTTTTCCTTATGTTTTATAATAATTCAGATTTTTGAAAAGTGTGTTAGACTGCCATCAGAGGGTGGAGCATAGTGCCAGAAGGTAGAGCCAAGAGCAGGAAGGAACAATGGACAAAGAAGGAATTACTCCCAGAAACAGAAACAGAAACAGTCACAACCCCGACCCCAGGAGTAGGGACTCATGTGACATGTTCCAAGTTGGACTTCAGAATTAATAAAGACCAATGTCTGTCTGCTGCTTACAATCTCTACCTTTTCTATACTGAATCTTGGGGACTTGAGGACTGATAGCCTGTCTCTTTCATTCACAAATGTCTGGATCAGGAGTAGCTGCCACTGAGGAGTTTTATCACATTCAGACCTGATTAAAATTATAAGGATCTGGAGATTAATACTAAAAACTGAGATACAACTTTGGGAGAAAGTTTGAGTGCATTTGACATGAGGGAAGAATAAAAATTATTATAGCCTGAAGGGGAACTCTGGAAAATTTATTTCAAAATGGCCACAATAATTACCTCCATTCTGTACAAACCCTTTACCATGTGGCTTTATCATGTTTCCACCAAGAGGTGGAGTCTATCTATGTCTCCACCCCTTTAAATATGGGTGACTCGTGTTAACCAATAGAATGCAGTGGAATGATGTGTGTGCAACTTCTAAGGACAGTTCTTAAGAGACTCTGCAGCCTCCACTTTCACTATCTTAGAATTCTGAGACCACATGCTCTGGGAGAACCCAGTCTGCCCTCCTAAAGGAGGGTGTCCCAACTGACAGCACCAAGGACGGCCATGTGAGTGGGGTCATTTTGTACCCTTAACCCCAGACAGATCATCAGATGAAAACAGCTGCATGAGTGTTCCCAGAGAAGCACAGGAACAGCAGCAGGACCTCCCTGTGTCCAACCCCCTAACATTGTAGAAATAATAAAGTTATTGATATAAAGCATCCTTGTGTTTTAGGCTGGATAATTACATGGGAATGTTACCGTAATTAGCTAGATAATAAAGGGAAGGAAGGGAAAGGAATTGGACTTGGAGCCAGTTTGCTTCACCAGGAAGCTACAGCTTGCCACACCCCAGGGGACTGCCACCAGGAGACTTAGTCCCTCAGAGCAGACAGGAAATGTCCCCAGGAGCACTGTTCGCCCTCTGATACATGATTGGGTTGAGGGGGGGGGGAGTGCACCTGCAAGAGAAGTCAAAATGGTGTGGAAGTGGGGGTGTGCGTGACTATAGAGGCCTTCGGAAGGAAGTTGATTGGTTATTTTGAAAAAGTTCCTGGTTAAAACCCAGGAGAACAAAGAAATCTCTCTCTCTCTCTCTCTCTCTCTCTCTCTCTCTCTCTCTCTCTCTCTCCCTCTCTCTCCTTTGTTCAGTGACCCACACTGGACTCATTCATTGGTGCACGTGCTCTGGCCTGGGAACCTGCGACCATGCGGGCTCAGCAGCTACTGGGGCCCTCGGCAGACCACGAGATTCCAAAGGACTCAGTTTTAATATGAAACAGAAACTCTGGACACTGACCTTTGTTTTGGCCTTGATGAAGACAAGATTGGGCTTTTTTCATGGCGTACAAGAGAGATGAGACGTTGGAAGCCCAGGGGCAGCCTTCCCAAATAAACCTTGCCACACTACAATCTCCCATGCCTGGGTGCTTGGAATGCTTTCCTTATGATTCCATGGAAGAGCCTGGTTTCTACTGACAACAGTAATAGATAATTGAAAAAAATATTAACCTAAATTATAAAATAAGTAAGTGAAGTCATATTTCTAGATGATCTCAACATTTAGTAACTAAACAAAGTCAAGTACTCAGTAAATATTTGTTGAATTACAAAATCAATGCAGGCAATTTCAATCCTCAAATCAAGAATCAACTAATTTTTATTAATAAGGATTCTATGTATATTATTAGGACCAAATTAATGTTCATTTTTATTAATACCAAACATCATAATTTATCAGCATATTATTTTGTGCATTTTTCTTTATTTCTTCACTTTCTGCCAGCTGAAATACAACAGCAATAATAGAAAAGGGAAAAAATGATAAAAGATCACAATCATAGTTTTATTACATAATGGCTGGCAAGGCAATAAAATACATTTCAGAGATTTTTTTAAGGGACCCAAATGTATTTTTCTCTAAATGAGAGGATTAAAATAAATACTGTAGGGCTGGTTTATTGAAGTATAATTAGCATTAGATTTAAAATCAAGACCTGATTCAACGTTCTAGCTGGGCAATTATGAGTTGATAGCAAAACTTCTCCCAACTTCAGAAGCCTCATCAGAAAATGAACAAAGCGATATATCTCAATAGACTGTTGCGTTTTATAAACATTAGAGTGCTCTAACATGCTATTTTTGTTGATACTCTTAATAAAAGGTTATTTGCTTTAAATTACAATCTTTAACATTATACCTAAGATAACACGATTTAATGGAAAAAAATGTATGTTGGCTCACTCAAGTGCCCATTTGAAACCCCTCCTAATTACCTCTGTCAACTCTTGAGACTGGGCACCTAGAAAATTCCCTTCCTAGAGTCTTTTGTCAGCAAGATTATAGCCACATAATTCACGCTGTACAATGGATGGGGCACAGCATGTGTGAGGCACTGCCATCTTCTCTTTCATCTCCAATGCAGATGTGGCCAAGGGAATTGCTATAGCTACCATGCAACCATGAGGGAAAGTGAAAAGAATCAAAGAGAGCTCAGCCCTGAACCCACCCTAACACCTCCTACCACCAGGTTTATTATTGTTATAGGAGAAAAATATTATCCCTGATTTCTTTAATTTACAAATTAATTGGATTTTCTCTTGAACTACTACCCAGGGGCAACCTGAAAGCACATTCCATGCTGAGGTTCCCTGGACCACTCAGGAGCCATAGCCTGCACTGCCCTGTCTGGAGCAACTTCATTCTGCCTTTCGCATTTATTTTGAGAGAGTAGCCTGTTCAGATTCCAGCTGATTATGGGAATGACTCTTCCCCTGGACTCCCTACCTCATATGTTCTCTGGGCTTCAATTGGGCTCTCTCTTCAAATAAAAGCTTAAACTTGTCAAGGTTATCATATTCTTTCAGGGCAAAAGGTGTTGCTTTATTGGCTTACTTCCATTGCAATTCCCTGGTAATTCCTTGCTATGTGTTTGATGTTTTTAAGAAGATTTCTAAAAGTGTACTTTGCTATTTATATTTGGTGAATTTCAGCAGGTTTGGTTACTAGTCACAACAAAACATTGTAATTTTGTAAAAGGTATCATTCAGTCCAGGCACCTTCTAGACCCCTTAATCTCTGATTTGATTTTTATTTCGTCTTTAAAGTAACTCCATCAGGGGGATAGGGACACTTTGTTCACTTTCAGTCCAGAGTTGCCTTTAAAAAAATTGCCATTACTTTTATTTTTAATGAGGTGAAATGCACATAACATACAATTAACCTTTTTAAAGTGTACGATTCCGTGGCACTTGGTGGGTTCACGCTGTGCCTTGTCATTACTTTTTACTTAATTTAATTTTTAGAAATGCAGACTTGCTTTGAATTAATCCGTATTGTGTAGCCTGCTGAACTAGGTCAAACTTGATATTAGCCCTTAATTCTTTCTTATCTCCACGTATGGATATAAATGTTATTTAAAATTTCTAAATAAGTATTAAAATTGGTGGAGAGATATCCTTGATTCTTCCCCAAGTGGAAAACACATCACAGAGTGATGTTTTTATTTTTTAGGAAATAGATACATGTGTGCCCAAGTTGTAAGTGTGGGTGAGACTGGGCTCTAGAGTGAAGTGCTTGTAGGTAGTACCCAGTCTTCTGAGCTTAAAACTCCAGTTTGGGGTTTATGAAGACACAGACTTCAAAAATTAAGGGTTTTCTGAGGAAATCCATCAGCATATAAGGACAGCATTGTTCCACATCCTGAGTCATAAAAATGAAGATGCCAAGCAAATGCATTATTTTTTTATAAATCAAAATTCTGTAGGAGCAAGAGAAAATGCCTGTTTGGATGGTGTCACAACATTTGTTCTCCTATTTAAAGAAAAGAAGATACATTTTAGTTAGAAAAGGGCCTCACTGCTTGCATGTGGGGGCAGCAAAAGGAATCAGTCAAATGTATGGGAATGAAATGACATGGAAAGAATGGGTGACAATATACTAATAAAAGGGTAATATGCTAATTAGACTGGACATCTTCTGGACATCCTTCCGGACAAAGCCACAGTGGCTGCCTGAGCCTCTGCCCTCGTAGCTGAGGCTCAGGCAAGCCACGGGTGGCAGCTGCTGCTGCAAAGGCCGGGCTGAGGCTCAGGCAGCCCTGGTGGCTGGCAGTGGCAGCAGCAGCAGTGTGATGGGGACGTCGTCTTTCCCTGATCGGCCAGTCACCTCCCACAGAGGAAAGCCAGAGGCAGCAACAGAGAGGGGGTGATGGGAGCGGTGCCTTCCCATGATCAGCCAGTCACCTCCCACAGAGGGAGGCCAGACCGCAACTTAGGCTCACGGGGAGCGGGCCTAAGCCATCAGTAGGACATCCCCTGAGGGCTCCCAGACTGTGAGAGGGGCCAGGCCGGGCTGAGGGACCCGCCCCCTCCAGTGCACGAATTTCTGGGCACCGGGCCTGTAGTCTTTAAAGAAAAGAGGAAGTCAAGGATGGACACAAAGAGGCATGCAGGCCAGGACCTGTGTTCTCGAGTCCTCTTGTGCGATTTAATTCTATGACGTGATTCCGTTTCATTCTGTTAAGCACATTTGATGGGACACAGCTTTAGATGTGTAGTTTTATGGAATCTGTTTCCTAATACATGTCACCTTATTAAAAGCAAAGTTGTCAAGTTTGATCTCACTTCCCATGCATTCCTCAAATTCCACTGCCAGCTTCATAGAGGAAAAGATTCTCAAGAGCCTTCTCTGTGACTCCATGAGCATCCGTAGCACTACAATAATTTGAACCAAAGTTCAGAGAAGGGGGCAGCTGTGGCATGAAAATGGGAAGAGAATAACAAGAACTTAAAAAGAAACAACAACACAAGGACAAATAACAAAATTATAGATGGAGAACAGATTAGTAGTTCCAGAGGTGGGAATCACAGGGGGAGGTGGTGTTGCTATAAAAGGGTAGCACAATGATCCCATGATGGAGATTTTTGTCTCCTGACTATGGTGGTAGACACATGTACTCACACATGAGACCGAACTGCAGAGAACTAAATACACGCACAAATAAGTGCCTGCAAAGCTGAAGAAATCTAAATAAAGTCTCTGAATTATATCAATTTCTGGGTTGTGATATTTTACTATGGTTTTTCAGGCTGTTACACTTGGGGAAAACTAGGGAAATGGTATAAGTGATCTCTGAATTATTTCTCACAACACTATCCCCATCTGCAATTATTTAAAAATTGAAAAGTTAAAAACAAGTAAAAAAAGTACCGTCTTTTTCATTTTGGTCATTCTAATAGGCGTGGTTTAATTTGCATAATTTATACTTATTTGCCATCCACATATTTCCGTTGGCAAAGAGTCTGTTTGAATGTTTTTATTAATTTTTTTCTCATTATTGAGTTTTAAAGTTTTTAAGATATATTCTGTCCATAAGATCTTACCAAATAGTTGCTTTGCAAATGTCCTCTATCTGTAGTTTTTTATTCTCTGGCAAGTTTTTTTGAAAAGAAGTTTTAACTGTATGCAGTTCAAGTTGTTAATTACTTATTTTTTTGGATTTTACTTTGGGCATTTTTAAATCTAAGGAATGTTTGCTTAACCCAAGGTCACAGAGATTTTCTCCATACTCAGAATTGGTGAAGATCTGGAGGAAACGGGATTCTTAGAAACCACTCATGGGGATGTAAAATGTTATATCCTCTTTGGAAAATTGTTTGGAAGTTTTGAAAAATGTTAACATAGTCCTGTCATACACCTTAGTCATTTCATCCCTTAGTATTTACCCAAAAGAAAAGAACACGGTGGCTATGCAAAGATAAACATGGATGCTCATAGCATGTAATCACCCTAAACTGGAAACAACCTCAATGCCTATCAATAAATGAATGGGTGAACAAATTGTGGCAGAGCCACATGATAGTAAACTACTAAGCAGTAGAATAAAGTGAAGTATAGATACATGCAAAACAAATGAATCTCAACATAATTATGCTAAGTAAAAGAAGCCAGAATCACTCCTCCCCAAAAAAGCACATATTGTGCAAGTCCATATATATAAACTCTAGAAACTGCCAAGTAATCTATATTGACAGAATACAGATCATTGCTTGCCTGGGGAGGGAGGCCAGGAAAGGTATGATAAGAAGATTACAGAGGAAGATTTAGGGTGGTGGGTACATTCATTCTCTTGATTCCAGTGATCGTTTTACAGGTGTATACCTAAGTCAATCGTTTCAAATTGTACACTTTAAATATGTGCAGTTTACTAGTATTTAATAAGGCTGTTTACAACAGTGTAACGCAGGTTCTTCGGCTTCTGCTTAGACTGCAGAAAGCTACTTCTAGGAGACAGGACAGACCTGACTACTGCCCAGAGCAGCCGTGGGCAAACTACGGCCCGTGGGCCGGATCCGGCCCGTTCGGCTGTTCTATCCGGCCCGCGGAACTGAAAGAGCGGAGGGTTCTCTTGCTCTCCTCTCTGCTCCTTTACTTTGAATTTATATTAGTTCACACAAACACTCCATCCATGCTTTTGTTCTGGCCCTCTGGTCCAGTTTAAGAACCCATTGTGGCCCTCGAGTCAAAAAGTTTGCCCACCCCTGGCCCAGACCCTTCTCTCTCATCAGCAAAGGCTCAAGCCCATTTGAGAGGGATGGAAAATGTTTCCCTTCCCCAAACCCAGGAAGAGATTCACGATGTTGTGGAGAGATAGAAACTAAGTCATTTGCCCAGACAGAGGCCAATAAACCTCAGGGATTTAGCACTAGTGTAAGCTAAAGAGAGGCCAGGTGAGTCTTTTGCGTGAGACCTGCCACACAGCAAAAGAAGAGTCTGGTGGGAGTGGGGGGAAGGGGACAGAGACACTAGGAAAGCCTCATCCCTGAAGCCCAGGCAGGACCAGGGACATTGAGAAAGAGGTAAATAGGGAGTCTTGTTTCCTTGATTGCTCAGAAAGAAGTGTCCTTTGTCCTGGATCTCTGTAGAGCCACCCTGGATTGGCAAGCTTTGACAACGTTTCTACAAAAAGGCAGGCTGTTTTTCAGTGGGTGAGGGGAGGCCATGCTCCAAATAAAGTCAAAGACAGATTTATATCCAGACATGCCCATCCCTCCCCCCATCCACCAATTAGGAGCAAAGTCCAGAGGAGAGGGATCCAAATGTTTCTAAATCCCTAGTATACTTTCTTAGGTGGATGGAACAAATTATAAACTTTAATCTATTTCAAATCCTAGAGGCATATTATCTGTTTCTTCCAAATGGTTTTTGCAGGTAAGGAATTATTATTATTACTATTATTGCCTTCTGAAAAATTTTGGAACTTGTCACCAACTGATAGATGTTCCGTTTGATTCTTTATTAAAAGAAAAGACATTTCTGAAACATAAGGTATCTTGAATAGTTTAAATTGCTTTAGAAAAAATTACTACAATAAAATATTAATAGGCTGTTTAATATGGATTTCTTTTAAAGGCCCACCCTTGTGGCTTATTGACAGACATTTCTGCGGATTTTCTCCCAGAAGTATTTTTACAGCACTGCAAAATCTTTGCTCAATTTAAAATGGATTCAGTAGTTCCTCTAGGATTGGAGTATAATAAGCACACCAAGGTATTTTTTTCTTTCATGACATGTTTCTTTGGAAGACTTTAGCCATTTTTCCCCCCAAGAAATATCGACTTGAAGAACATTTTATTTAATGGCATTTTAATAGTACTGCCTTATCTTCTTCTTCTATAAAGAAGATAGAAGATATGAATTCAATAATAACCAATAGCACTTTACTTGTCAAAATATTGAATATCAGTTAAAGTAAATGAGGGAAGCTAAAATGATGGTGGTTATAGAAAACCAGGCATTTAAGATGTCTGTTAAACCACAGCAACTACCCGAATTGCTTCCTCCCACATGGAGGAGTTAGGAACCAATCATCACACCAAATAGACCTCCATTTATCTGATGTCCACACCTTTCAAATGGGCACCCATCAGGAACAGGATTTAGTTTGAAGTGAGAAGCTGCCCCACATCCTTACTCAGAGTGAGCACAGAGCACAGGTGTTGGAATCAGAGAGAAAATGGTTCAGCTCAGCCTTACCACTGGCAGCTGGGCTGCCCAGGCCAATGAATACAACGACAATGATAAGAATGATCGCTAACATTTATTGAATACCTATAAATGCCTGCCTTTATAATAAACACTTCATATGCATTATTTCTTTCATTCTTCACAGTGATATTATATCATCTGTCATCTCCCCTTTAGATGTGAAAGATCAGAGGAACTGAATAACTTGCCATGGGTACACAGCTTGTAGGTAACTGAGTGACATAATTTCCATTTTTTTTGGATGGCTTTATGACTGTATGATGACATTCAGGTATCTACCAGAGAGAAGCTCTGTAGCCCATGTCAATGAGTGGACCTCTGTTTAAGGCACAAGAAAGAATCTGATCCAAATATCAGCTAGTTGAGCAGTGAAGCAAACTTGTTCATGGCCCCAGTATCACATGATCCCAATCCCAATATTAAGGTGAATGTGTCGGTAACACTGTTTGTTCTCTAGCAGTGCAAAGTCAGGTCCCAAAGTGCCTAGACCCATGGTCGGCAAACTGCGGTTCGCGAGCCACATGCGGCTCTTTGGCCCCTTGAGTGTGGCTCTTCCACAAAATACCAAGGCCTGGGCGAGCCTATTTTGAAGAAGTGGCATTAGAAGAAGTTTTAAGTTTAAAAAATTTGGCTCTCAAAAGAAATTCCAATCGTTGTACTGTTAATATTTGGCTCTGTTGACTAATGAGTTTGCCGACCGCTGGCCTAGACCATAAAGTATTGCGGTTTCTGAGGGAAACGAAGAGTTTAGAATTGGCTAATTTGAATAATTTGGGCTGGCTTTGAGCTACATGGGTGGTCTGTAGCTGCCCTGAGGTGATAACAAACCTAGGAATAATGCCTCCTGGGTGCATGGACCAGGTAGAGGAGATGTGGCTCAGGACTGGCCAATTTGCGTATCACAGACCTTCTCCAGAAGAGCCATTCATTATCTCTAAGAATTGGCTAGTCCCCCAAGGGCAGTTTCTCCCCAGCCAAAAAAGTTTTTTTAAGATGTCAAAACATCATAATATGCAGAAAAGAAAACTACACATTATACACAATGCAAAAAAACAAAAAAGCAAAATACTGCCCATAGTGAAGGGAGCCTGGGGCCCACCTTGCTCAGTCATTCTGCTTCCCATGTCTTGGGTTTCCAAATGCAAACACCCTCTGAGTTTATGACCTTGACCTCTTCATGCCCCCTCCCCCTTTATCAAATTTTACTGTGACACCTAGTAAAACTGTTAAATACTTTCAGTCTTGGAACTTATTCCCCAAAACATCATATTTACTATGTCTGGGTGGGGACCTAGAATCCTGAAATGTTAGGTTATCAATGGCGCAGATACCACACCCATGAAGTCAGCTCTGGGGACAAGCTCCTTTCTATGCCACTTGCTGATGATATGTACACACCCATTCACACTCAGTCATGTGCTCACACTTGCACCTTAAAACCTCCCTGTTGGGAAACTTGCCTCCCTGGATTAAACCAGTTATTTCTCACAGCCATTATCTTTATTAAAAACAACATTCTGGATGCGGGCTCTAGTCCCAGTGCCTGGCAACTTCTACTTTTGGCAGGACAATATGAGATGTGTTACTCTCCTGAAATAAGGCATTTAAAACTCAGAACACAAAACCTGGCAAACTTGCTGGGATAGGGAGTGAGATTACTTCATGTTTGCTCCAGGCTCCTACATCAAGAAGGACAGAACACACTAGAGGGAGGAAAGAAATGTAGGCAAGTTGGGGAAGAGAACAGCTATCCACAAGCAACTACAGCCTCTTGACACTGGTCAAGACTTGCTTCAACGCCATTAAAGGCAGATTGACCACTGAAATGGTGGGGACTTCCAGGAACATCATCAGAATTACTCTTTGTATTGAAAACCTCAATTACCTTGGCAAAGGAGAGATGGAGAAAAAAATTTTAAAGCTCTCTATTTAAATAAATTATGGAATTGCCAATGGTCGTGGGCTGAATGGTGACTTCAAAAAAAATGCTCCCACATTTTACTCTTTGGAACCTGTGATATTATTTACATTGCAAGAGATGTGATTAATTGAGGGTTTTGAGAGGAGTTTATCTTGTATGTTCTAAATTCAATGGCAAGTCCTTGTAAGTGGGAGGAAAAGGGAGATTTGACAGACAAATTGAGGGGAAGGCTATACAAAGAAGGAGGCAGAGACTGGAGCTATGAGCCCTAGCTCAGGATTGTCAGCAGTCACCAGAAACTGAAAAAAGCTAGAAACAGAATCTCCCCCAGGGCCTCAGGAGTGAACAAGGCCCTGCCAACAACTCGGTTTGAATCTGATGAGACCCATCTCAGAGTTCTGACCTTCAGAACTGTAATATAATATATTTGTGTTGCTTAGGCCACGTTTGTTGCAGCAACAATAACTGCTAATACTAACTAACAAGGGAGCTGTAGATTTGCAAAGACATCTCAACAGACGTAGTGAGTTTCAAATGCTAAGCCAACCACCAGCTATGGGACATTTCTCAGTTTTCACTGCTGTAGAAAAAAGCTAATATTTACTTCATAGCGTTATTATGAAGATCACATGAGATAATCTGGAAATAGTCAAGTAGTAGATTTACGATAAATAATAGCTACTAATATAAGTCCAGCATTGCCAGACAGTTTTCTACATTGCTACATGTTTTCTACACTCAGAAGATGTGTTTTAATTCAAAGAAACCTTGCAGGAAGCATAGGTATAAAGAAATTCTGTGTGTATAGCTATACCAACCAGAATGCCTTGTCCTGCACAGTGGTAAAAAGTTTATGACATCTCAAGTGGCCTGCTTTAGAGACTTCTCTGACTCTTCAAAGGGTGTATACGCAAGTCTGTTGTTTGGCACAAAAGAATGGCAGAAGACTTAGATGGTAGTGCAAAATCATGGGAGAAGAGAAAGGAAGCAGCCAATATTGAAGCAAATGGCAATAAAACTTAGGATGAGTTCCCTACCACATGCTACTGTACAACTTGCCTCCTTTAATGTTGATGCAACCGACAGTCATTAAGGTCTGGGCCTGGGGTTGGAGTGGGGTGGGTTATGTGAAACCTATTGATTATAAAACGCATTCATCCTTGTCTTTAAAAACATTGTTTCTTCATTTGTTTCTCATCTTATCAAGAAACTTTCAAGTTGGTCACTGTTTGTTAAGTTTCACATACATTTCAGGTGATTTGTGTGTCTGGAGCAAAATATTAAGAAAGCTTTCCCAACCTTTTGGAGCAGCTTTCTAAGTTCTAGGCATTGTGAAAACAGGCCCAAAGAGTAAGACTAGTCAGTGCCCCACAATGACTCACCATCTCCCTTCTACATTGTCCTATGCTCCAAGCTGGGACCACTCATCTAGAGGGCACTGGAACCAGTGCTGACCTCCAGAGGAGAACCTCCTAGGACAAAAGCTCTTTGGCCAGCTTTGTGTTAGCTTTATTGCCTGTCCCATTCTGGCTTTGTATTTTGTTTCTGTAATTCCATTGTCTAGACTCTTGACTTTGTTTTCTGTTTATTGCATTTCTGTCTACCATTCCAACTCTATTAGCTGAGTTGTGTGTTTTCTTTCCAGTTTGCTTCTATGTTCAGTGATCTGACTTCTCTGGGATTCAGTCCCAGAACTCTATTCCCTAGGGCTAAATTCTAGCAACCTCCTGGCCAGCACTTTAATGCTTACTGCCCACTTGCCTGATATTGGTGCCTAACTGTCTCCCAATTAGCTTCTCTACCCTGGTGTGTTGGCAGCTTTTTCCATCCCAATTTTGTTGCAAATTAAGCCTCTGCTATGAAACATACTAAAGTGCAAACTATTGGAAAAGTTTAGGGTATGAGCCATCATTTTCAGATGCACAAACCCCTTTAAAGGTTAAGAGAGATAGGAGTATTTATCAAATGTATATATAGCTAGCATAAGCTTACTTTTAATTCACAGTTAAATTAATCTACTGAATTTGAATAAGGGGAATTTGGATATGAAATATTTTGGGGTAAAAAGAACTACCCCTAAAGTCAAGTGTGAATGCTACACTGCTGTGAGGGGTCTGGACAGGAGGAATTCAGACCATGATCCTTGAGAAGTAGGGAGGCAAGGGAGTTTGTGTGTGTGTGTGTGTGTGTGTGTGTGTGTGTGTGTGTGTGTGTGTGTGTTGGGGGCGGGTAAGCTCTACAGAACTGAGCGCATTGACAAAAAGCATTACATGGCAGAATAAAGCTTGGGGAAATTCCATGTCTGAATTACATCATGTGCTTGTGTGTTTCTCAATAAATAAACTTTGCTAAGGTTGTTGGGGGAGGCATATTAGTTATCAGGTAGTAGGCTGTTGAAAATCAAAATTGATTAAGACATGATCCTTATCTGGGGACTTCATTTTCTGGCAATGGAGCCAACTGAATAAGAAAACTATAAAATACTAGAGACCAATTTTAGCTTCTAATGGGAATTATATCTTATAGGAAATGACTATTTCTAGTTTATAGACTTAAAAATGACTAGACTGGAAGTTGTAGAGAGCATGCCTTTTCCACCCATCACCATTACATTCTATGACACAAACTCTTTCTTTAAAACTGTATCTATCATCTAGCCCTAACCGGTTTGGCTCAGTGGATAAAACTATATCTATCATCTAATATCTCTCCATTTGCTGAAATACATTGTTATAGTAAAAGTCACAGCTTCATATAGGAGGTTAGTCTAGGTCTTCATGACACCAAAGTAATGGCTAAAAAATATCATCATTTGACAAAAAAATGTTAATTTGTTCTATTTGGAAACATTTATTCTATTTTTTTAAGCTTCAGCTAAATGACATTATGTAAACAAAGCTAGACCTTTTGTTCAAAGTAGAGATGCATATCTGTGAGAGAGGGCAATATGATTTGCCATTCTGGGTGGAACCTAGTTCCACATTCTGTTTCTCATAAGAATAACAGAAATATTTTGCAGGATATAATTATTGCTCTACTAGACCAAAAAAACAGCCACTAACCTTTACATAAGAGCTTTCACATAATTGAAAATCAACATTTAGATGTTTAGAGAAGCTCTTTATAAATTGCTGCAGTTAACTCATTTATAAGGTTATAGTCCAGGCATTTCTATAAATCAAATACAATTATCTTCTGAGGCCACAGTAGACTACTTCCTCTGGACTATTCCAATAGAAGTTGAGATTTACACTTGAAAAGTGAAGATACTGAAAGATCACTCTTTTCAACTGTATCTTAAAACCATGAATGCAACTCTTTCTAATACTAGTATTCCTGGAACTACTACCATTACTACTCTACTACTACTGCTTCTATTATTGATGGTAATCAAAGCTAATACCCTGAATTGCTAAACATTTTCTAATAATTGATCAAAGGAATGTATCATGAGCTAACATAATCTTTATAGACCTGTATAGACTTTCTGAGAAAATAACTATCAGCACATGTTAAGAAAATATGCAATTATTTTGGTGTATTTCTTGGGAATCCAGAACTCTAAATTGGTATAGACTTTGAAAACAAAAGGAAAAATATAGAAAAACCTGCATATTTCACTCTTTGGAAATAACAGTTTCTGCCTCTCTTTGACTGATTGTGGAGGAAAGAGTTAAAGAAAAAAATCATCTTGTATGTCCTTTTTAGCTCACAAAAAGATTGTAAAGATATGAACACTTGAAGGAGAAGTGTAGTGGCACATATGGTATCTAGATTAATATCTCCACAGTTATTCCCTGCGAATTAATGGTGATGGGTGGAAAAGGCATTTCACTACCACAGCTGTGCCAGCTGTCTGCAACTGCCAGCTAACTGAAAACCTAATAGCTGCTTTAATACGGTGCTAAACACTCAGATTGCAGCCTACATCCTTGAGACATGGCACCCGAGAAAAATAATTAGTTGGAGGATTTTTATTGACAGATAAAATGTATGTAGTGCTATTTCCTATGTTAACTGTTTTATCTGAATTATATCATTTATTCTTCTCATCAATGTTCTGAAACAGAGTCTATTATTATTTCTATTTTACTATTGAAAAAAAAGAATAGTGACTTAGGTTTAATAACTTGCCAAAGATCACATAGCTCTTAAGTATTGGAACAAAGATTCAAATCCAAGTGTCTGGCTACAAAATTTGGACTCTTAACTATAAATTTTTATTAGCTTAGATCACAGGTAGGTCAATTGGGTCCTTGCTAATATAGTATAAATGTCAAGATAAGGTGGTAGGCCACCATGCATTCCTTGGAAAGGCATCCCTTCAGAAGAAGCCAAGTAAATGTACTCTTGTCCAAGTAGAAAAAATAAGTCATTGTCAAATATTTTAATTCCTATTTATTCTTCTTTTCTAATATTCATTGTTTAAAAAATTTCAAACGTCTTCACCCATGAACATTTTATTAAGATACAAAAACCAAAATGTAAAATGACTAATTTGAGTCAAAAAAATTTTCTTAAGGACTTTTTTTGGTGGTTATGTTTTTCTTCACTTTAATTGCTGATTAACCATAAAGAATTTTTCCTAATTTATTATGAGTGTTAAAAAACAGGGACTAAAAGACTGTGCAATTATGAAGCTAACTACTATTGTGTTACCCTGTGCTTTTGAGAATCTGATTTATTCTATTCTGTCCATACCAGAGGCCCGGTACACAAAATTCATGCGGGGAAGTGGGGAGGGAGGGTCCCCTCAGCCTAGCCTGCACCCTCTCCAATACGGGACCCCTCAGGGGATGTCTGACTGCCAGTTGGACATCCCTCTCACAATCCAGGACTGCTGGCTCCTAACTGTTCACCTACCTGCCTGCCTGGTTGCCCCTAACTGCCCTCCTGCCAGCCTGATCACCCCTATCCACCTCTGCCTGCTGGCCTGATTGCCCCTAACTGCCCCCTTGCTGGCCTGGTCACCCCCAACTGCCCCCCCCCCACCAGCTTGGTTGCCCCTTACTGCACCCCTGCCAACCTGGTCATCCCCAACTGCTTCCCTCTACTGGCCTGGTCACCCCCAATTGCCCCCTTGCCGAGAACCAATTCCAGCATGTAATAATTACAAGAGTTTCACCAAAAGGTTGGTGAAGCTTGGGTGGCTCAACAAGGGTGAGCCACATATGTAGTTTACCTGCTGGAAACGGCTAAATGGCACTTCCCCCAAACCTGAATATAATAATAGTTTGCTGCCAGACAGCTCAGGGCATTTTATTGCCTCCTGTTGGCCAAACATCTGAACAGCTGTAGGCTATTCCCCAAACTGACAATGCTTCTGTACCCTTTGGTACCCTACCCTTTGAAGTGTATTATCTCCACCTTGCCTTAGGACAAATTGTGTTAAATAAAAGCAGGGTCCTGAGTCGAGGAAATAGTCTTCAGTTCCTTTAGCTGAACCTCCTATGACCCCCAATGCCTTTCAAAATATCTTTCATCTCCGGACTTCTTAATCATCTATGCGTAGCTCCTTTCTCCAGAATGCCAAACCCTTTGTAAGTCTGGGAAAAAAACCCTGGAACCCCCTGCCAGCCTGGCTGCCCCAAACTGCCCGCCCCCCCCCCCCCCGCCCCTCCTGCCTGGTCTGGTCGCCCCACGCAGCCTGCTGTTCAGTCATTTGGTCATCCCTCACTAACCCCCCTGCCAGCCTTGTCGCCCCACGCAGCCTGCTGTTCGGTCATTACTGTGATGGCGTCCTGGCAATTTGCGTATTCCTCTATTATTAGTATAGATACTAACTAATTAAGCAAGATCCTTTGGCCCACCTAACATTGTTTCTGTATGTAAATAAAAGAGAACATAGGAATAAAACTCCAATGAAATATTTCTGTATTCTAATTTCTGTAATTGCTCCTAAGGGACTGGATATATGCCAGCCCACTTTATATCTCTTATTTATAAGGGTTTTAAAAATAGAGCCTGTGGCTGACATTCTTACAAAATGCTTTCCTAAGGCAGCAGTGGCATTGCCATAGACAATTCTGAATAGAAATGAAAGTCAGTAATTATTGTTCACAGGACATGATTGATTGAAGGCTCTCCTAAATAAGCACAGGCAAATGCTGGCATAGGAATTCTACATTAGCCCTATGATTCAAACCCAGATCCTCTGCTAATGGGCTACTTTAAAGTGTAGTTCATGGACCAGTGCCAGTCCCCATACATTTCTTCCAGTGCAAAAAGGACATAATTACAGCAATTAAAATAAGCATTTAGCAACTTCCAGAACACATTGACAGTGATTGTAAGTGTATTGACTCTAATAATTTTTAAAAATTGAGACTCCTACATTATAGGTACTTTTAAGTTTTTATTTTTAAGTGATTCATTTCTTTTCCATTTTACAAATTGAGTCTTCAACAGATTGAAAATAGAATATATTATTTCAAGTAGTTTTTCTCCACAATTATTTTGAGATTCTTTTTCTACTCATGAGATGAATGAATTGGAAGAAGTCTTGGAAATTAGAGATTTTAAACATATCACTTAATCTCTCTAGATTTCTATTTTCTTGTTATTCAATGGAAATGGAACTCAATTAAGGATTTAAACTGGACACTGGATTAGGGTCATGCGGGTTTTGCTTGTATGTTAACAAAAGTGAATTGGGGTGGTTTGGGTCAGGGGATGTTCACTGGGGTCCCAGATTCTGCCTCTTCACAGTGAGACATGTTCATAATATTACACACATGATGCTAAAGATGTGTGAGCTGTGACCTTCGGACTACAACTACTACGGTTCCTTCTAGCTCTGTGATTCAGAGCAGGACATAGAATAATACGCCACTGAGATTACTTTTACTATTTTCTTTCTGTTAGAATTTGATCCCACAGAATTACTCTCATATATCTAGTTCCAGTGTTTTCCAAACTAAAGCCCTGTGAGGCATGGACTTGGAGCAGTCAGTCCTCAAGGCTTCCTATCCCCTAATAAACAAGAACCTTTATCTGTGCATGTTTACGTGTTAGGTTTCACGAAGCAATTGCTCTAAATGTACAGTTTTTACTTTGTCATATTGCTTATGTGTGTTTGGTCTGCTATGCTTTGCACACATCAGGTTTGGCATGGAAGGAACCTCAGTCCAATATGTTTCTATTTCACAGAAGGCTATTAGCCCACAAAATCAACCTGCTGGTCATATCCTTGCTTTTATTAAAGTCTTGTGTAATATACTTTGTGGAGTTTTGTCTTTTTGATAATAAAAAAAACCATAATTGACATAAAGTTCAAGTGAAATGGCTAATGCAATTTTCTGGAGGAAGGAAAATGAGGAAAGAAGGATAGCGAACCTTTGGGACTAAGCTGACTGCAGAGCTTTGAGGTCATACAAGTATTGAGATAATTAATCAAAAATGCTTCTCAATGGAATTTTGAGGTAATATATTCAGAATGGGGGTGTAAGTAAATTGGTATGAATAAAATGTAAACTGAGGACAAGTAAGTATTGATTAGCAAATACAGAATCATTTCCAGAGAAATTCAAGTGCAGAATCAAGTTGCAACTGGTCATTGCTGGGGTTAGGGATGGAAAAATGGCTCCAATAAAAGATTGAAAAATGTCAGTGGCCCACGTTGTGACTCTTACTTAGCCCTCATTACTAAACAGCTACACATTTGGAAATCCCCAAGCAGGAGGCTATTGAAACTAGAGCATGTTCTATCAGGAAATTGACTACAATTGGCCCTCCATATCCATGTGTTTCACATTTGTAATTCAACCAACCCTACATCAAAAAACTGCCCAGCCAGTGTGGCTCAGTGGTGGAGCATCAACCTATGAACCAGGAGGTCATGGTTTGATTCCTCAGGAGGAGGCATGCAGGAGGCAGATGATCAATGATTCTCTCTCATCATTGATGTTTCTATTTCTCACTTCCTTTCCCTTCCTTTCTGAAATCAATAAAAATATATTTGGAAAATTTTTTTTTAAATATTTCCCAACCCCCCAAAATCCATAAAGTTGATCCCTAAACAACATAGTATAACAACTACTTACATAGCATTTACATTGTATTGAGTAGTGTAAGATCTACAGTAGAGATGATTTAAAGCAGGGGTCCTCAAACTTTTTAAACAGGGGGCCAGTTCACTGTCCCTCAGACCGTTGGAGGGCCGGACTATAGTTTAAAAAAAACACTATGAACAAATTCCTATGCTCACTGCGGGCCCGGGACCAGTCGGCTGCTAAGCAGGACAGGAAGCGGCACCCGGTGGGCCGGATAAATGTCCTCGCGGGCCGCATGTGGCCCGCAGGCCGTAGTTTGAGGACTCCTGATTTAAAGTATATGAGAGGATGTGTGTATGTTATATGCAAAATACTATGTGATTTTATGTAAGGGAGTTGAGCATCCTCAGATTTTGGCAACCAAGGGGGGGTCCTGGAATCAGTCCCCTATGGATATCAAGGGGCAACTATAATTTTATGAACAGAATAAAAAATTTGACAAGGTGCCTACCAAGGTGTTGATGGGCTACTACTGAAGATTGGGCAGCTTCTCAGGTACTAAGGACACTGTGGCCTGTCAACTAAATTCATCTTAGCTTTAATTATTAAAAATCTGGAGGAAATATACAAAATGAATCCATAATCCCTTTAGAATCAGATATTCTGAGATGAAGAAGAGGGCTTCAATTTTGAGAGGCAGTTGCCAAGATTTCTTGACACAACTCACCATTGGGGATAGGAAGCATTCACATTTATGTGGTTACATTGTCTGGAGTTGATAAAGAAACTTTATTGCATTTGCTAGAGAGTGGTGCACAATGTACTATAATTTACAAACCTTCCAATGAAAATTAAAGACCAATATAATTGTTAGGGAAATATTGTGATATGACTAAAAGAAAAATTGTGGCTCTAAATGAGAATTTATAAAAGGAAGTTATGCTTCGTAACTGCATGACCATGTCCTGACTGTACTTTTGGTATGGATGTGATATGATGGGAATTAACCCAAGCCAACTCATGTAGTTAATTTGAAACAGAATACTTGGGGATAACAGGACATTTCAGTCCTAATTGCAGATGTGTCATGCTCAGTTGAACTGTGTTTATTATTCTCATACTAGAGGCCCGGTGCACGAAATTCATGCACGGAGAGGGGTGTCCCTCAGCCTGGCCTGCACCCTCTCCAATTTGGGACCCCTTGGGGGATGTCCAATTGCCGGTTTAGGCCTGGCAGTCAGACATCCCTCTCACAGTCCGGGACTGCTGGATCCTAACCGCTCTCCTGCATGCCAGATTGACACCTAACTACTCCCCTGCCAGCCTGATCTCCCCCACTACCCTCCCTTGCAGGCCTAATCGCCCCCCACTGCCCTTCCCTGAGGGCCTGATCGCACCCAACTGCCCTCCCCTGCTGGCCCAATTGCCCCCAACTGCCCTCCCCTGCCAGCCATCTTGTGGCAGCTATCTTGTGGTGGCCATCTTGTGATGACGTCACATGAGGGCATGACGCCACTTAGGCTTTTATTATGTAGGATCATGTCCTTCTTTGCTCTTATTATAGTCTTTGTTTTAAAGTCTATTTTGTGTGATGTACTAGTAAGTAGTATTGCTACGTGTTGGAGACATAGTTCCTCCTTTATCCTGCTTGCTGCACCATTATTGGAGTACTTACTCCTTGGACCCTAGGTTCTTTATCCTGCCTGACTACGCCAACTGTTGGGTATGAGACCCTCTATCAGGGACTGGACCCCTTTGGATGCCAGGTATTCAACAGAGAAGCCATGAGAAGTTGTGGGTATATAAGAGAGTCTTTATTGTAGCCCAAGTAGCCATTGCTATGACAGAAGTTATTAGACAAAGCAGTTCTTCAAAGTAAAGTCCCATGCAGTAGCGGTCCACCAGCTAGGTAACAATACACTTTTCCTACAAAGTAGCAGTAGCCTCCAATATAGGAGCTATACAGAAGCCTCACACAGCAGCCATTATTGGAACCCCAGCCTCCCCAAGTGACTGTACACCAGCTGGTCAGTAACATACTTTATACTACTTAGACAAAAGAGGCTTCTTTCCACATAGTGATCTCAGTGTTTGGGCTACAGACAGGCACACCTGCACAGTGTGTGACTTCCTGTGTTCTTGCTTTTGCATCTGAGTATAGCAAATTAGCCTTGATTAGGAACCCGGATTAGGATGCCCATGCTCAGAGTGGCCTTGAACATCTGGCCTACTCTGACAGGGTTCTCACACTACCCCAGTTATTTCTTTTTTTCATTTCCTTTTGCATAAAATATCTTTTTTTTTATCTTTTTACTTTGTCTTTTTTTTTTTTCTATTTGAAGTGCGTCTCTCAGAGAAACCATATATATGAGTATGTTTTCTTATTCATTCAGCAACCCTATGTCTTTTCATTGAAGCACTTAATCCATTTACATTTAAAGCAATTATTGGTAGGTACATATTTATTACCATTTTATTATACACATTTATGTTTCTTTTTTTTTCTTTCTTCTTTTTAAAGTCCCTTTAGCATTTCTTGTAATATTGGTTTGGTGATGATGAACTCCTTTCATTTTTTCTTGTCTTGGAAGCTCTATATTTCTTCTTTAATTTTAAGTGATAACCTTGCTGGGTAAAGTAGTCTTAGTTGTAGACCCTTGTTTTTCATCACTTTGAATATTTTGTGCCATTCTCTTCTGGCTTGAAATGTTTCTATTTAGAAATATGCTGACAGTCTTATAGGAGCTCTCTTGTAGGTAACTAACTTCTTTTGTTACTGCTTTTAAGGTTCTTTCCTTGACTTTAACCTTTGCCATTTTAATTGTGAAGTGTCTTGGTGTGGACTTCTTTGGGTTCATCTTATTTGGAACTCTATGCTTCCTGAACTTCTGTGTCTTTTTCCTTCACCAGGTAGGGGAAGTTTTCAGTCATCAGTTTTTCAAACAGGTTCTTTATCTCTTCTACTTCTGGTACAACTATGATGTGGATGTTGTTACTCTTGATGCTGTCCCAAAGGTCACTTAAACTATCTTCATTTTTTTTAAAATTCTTTCACTGTTCTGATTGGGTGTTTTCTGCTACCTTCTCTTCTAAATCGCTGATCTGATCTAATCTGCTGTTGATTCTTTCTAGTGTATTCTTCATTTTATATATTACTAGAGGCCCGGTGCGTGAAATTTGTGCACAGATGGGGCAGGGGGTCCCTCAGCCCTGCCTGCACCCTCTGCAGTTTGGGATCCCTACACCTTTTTCTTATCTAGCTAACCTCTTCACATTTAAAAAAATTAACTGAAATATCACCTACTCTAGGAAATCCTCTTTGAACAAATGTCTTTACAATCTGCATTAAGTATTTTCATAGTATACCATTCTTTTTCTTTAACAGCTACTTAGAGTGGATGCAATGTGGTTTTCATTCTTGCATCTGAATGTTTTCTTCTTGCTCTTGTAATAGCAAAGCTTATCCAATTTACATTTGCCCTTCAAGGGCTTATATTTGGTTCAGTTTCTAGTTGGCTCCCTGCTTTTCTTTTTGAGCAATAAATTTGGGTTGTGATAGTAAGCCTCACTTGTAATCAAGCCTATACATTTCCCTATCTGAATATATCTATGGTACCTATCACTTTAGCATACCAGAGATTGTGTTCATTTATAGAAAATAACAATAAATGTCACCTGATCATTTGATCTTCTAGTAATATTTTATAGCAAGGTGTATTATTCTAGTAATTTAACATTACAAAACTGAGGCAGAAATAAATCACATTGAACAATAAAGAATGACTCAAATATCAAAGCATAGTACACCTAGGGCCTCCCTTGTCCTGTGCCTCAGATATCATAGCATAGTACACAGTTCACATGGAACTCAGCTTCCTTTAAAATAGGAAGGGATGCCATACTAATGAAGCAGCTACTTTCACACATATTTTTTATTTATTTAATTCACAGCACATACTCATTGTACTAATTATTGGAAAATCATCCTAACAATTGCCTCTGTTTTTCTCTGTATTGTTGCCTTACATTCTATGTCATTACTGTGCTTTTATCATCCACTCGCTCTAATAAGATTGTGAATTTTTTAAGGGCAGAGATCATGACTTGAGCTTATGTTTCTCTGTCATGGTGCTTAGATAAATAATCAAATGCCATCCAGTCCAAATGACTGTGATGAGAGAGGCCCACCATTGCTGGAGACCTCTGATTTTTATTTAAGGGGCCTCACTTGTTCTGCACCTTTACAGAGGGGTGAGTAGGGACTGAGGGAATTTGAGGAAACCCAGACAGAATTCTCCTCCTAAAAGATTTTGCTAAGTTGGCGCCCGGGACCACCGGGCATTTGTCCAATTAAAACCTGGACACACAGCAATAACAAAGACACTGGTCTCCTATTGCTAATGCATGGGAATCAAACCCCAGCCTGCAGGAACTCAACCCCACAGTCAGGACCAGGCCGCTGGGTAGACTTGGGCTGGTGCTCCTAACTCTGGGGAGATGGAGACTTCCCATAGCTGCAGGCTAGAGGCCCCAGACTTCACGCCACACACCCAAACAGGTCCCTAGCATAGGTTGGTCAGTGGAGCGGCTTCTTGGCCTGGGATTGCGGGGCAGCTCTGCCTGGCCTGTTCACCCCATGATTGCAGGGTGGCTTGGCCTGAGCTCACTGCTTTCCACCAGCTGCAGCTCCTATGGGCTGGGGGGAGCCGACCAGTGGAGCCCACAGCATGTGGCAGCAGCTGTGAAGGTCACCATGGCAACCCAGCACTGACTTCCGGTTGGTCAGCCTTTGGTTGTGATCGGTTGTTACAAGTTACAACCCTGGGCTTTTATTATTAGGACTAGAGGCCCAGTGCATGAAATTCATGCATGGGGGGTGTGTGTCCCTCAGCCCAGCCTGCACCCTCCCCAATCTGGGACCCCTGATCCCGGTAGGATCAGGCCTAAACGGGCAGTGGGACATCCCTCTCACAATCCAGAATTGCTGGCTCCCAACTGCTCACCTGCCTGCCTTCCTGATTGCTCCTAACCACTTCAGCCTGCAAGCCTGATCACCCCCTAACCACTCCCCTGCCAGCCTGATTGATGCCTAACTGCTCCCCTGCAGGCCTTGTTGCCCCCAACTTCCCTCCTCTGCCGGCCTGGTCACCCCTAACTGCCCACTGCTGCAGGCTTGATCGACCCCAACTGCCCTCCCTTGCAGGCCTGGTCCCTCCCAACTACCCTCCCCTGCTGGTCATCTTTGGTGGCCATCTTATGTCTACATGGGGGCAGTCATCTTTGAACACATGGGGGCAGCCATCTTGTGTGTTGGAGTGACAGTCAATTTGCATATTATTCTTTTATTAGATAGGCTTAGATAGGATAGAGGCCTGGTGCACAGGTGGGGGCCAGCTGGTTTGCCCTTAAGGGTGTCCCGGATCAGGGTGGGGGTTCCCTTGGGGCATGGGGCGGCCTGGGCAAGGGGCCTGTGGTGGTTTGCAGGCTGGCCACGCCCCCTGGCAACCCAAACAGAGGCCCTGGTATCTGGGATTTATTTATCTTCTATAATTGAAACTTTGTAGCCTTCAGTGGAGCCAAGCCTCCTGCTTGCTCCGTGGCTACAGCCATTTTTGTTGGGATTTATTTATCTTCTATAATTGAAACTTTGTAGCCTTAAGCGGAGGCCAAGGCAGGCCAGGGCAGGCAGAAAGCTTGGCTTCCTCCATTGCTGGGGAAACCCAAGCATCCTGCTCTCTCTGTGGCTGCAGCCATCTTGGGTGGGTTAATTTGCATACTTTCGCTTGATTGGCTGGTGGGCGTGGCTTGTGGGTGTAGGGGAGGTATGGTCAATTTGCATATTACTCTTTTATTAGATAGGATGACCTGAAAGAAAACTGGTGGATCTTGGAGGTTATCAGTGGATTAAAGAGGACAATTAAAAGTTTTGGTTTCAATAGTATTAGCTGTACCAGATGGGAAGTATCAATTCAGGCCATGCAACAAACTAAGAAAGCATGCTCTTCTGTTATCAGTTTAGCTGATTCTTGTTTTACTCTCTCTCTATTTTGGAAAAAAAAAAAAGTCAATACCAATTTCCATTAAGTGGAATAAACACCAATACAAGTTTACTAAATTACTCCACAAGTATATTTAAAATTTCCTTCTTATAGTGTAATTTAGTGAAAAGAGACTTAGATTAGATATAATTATAAAGCATTGTCAATTGTTATATTGGTAATATAATGTCTGGGTCTGTTTAATTATATGAGCATCACTGGAAATGAATGATTAATCCTGCTTTAAAAAACAAAAACAGATAAACCATTGCTTAGAGATAACTTGGGAGACATTTCACCCAAACAACCAACATTAAATTGTTTTACCTGCTAGATTTAAAATTAAAATGAAAGCTTAGTTGGCTGTTGTGGTTTTATTTTCCACATTTAAGGACTCTGTTAGCCTCCATTCATAAAGCCACACAGAAGAAAATGTAATATGTCATTCTGGACAGCATGTCTTTATCAGAACTCTAACAAGCCATTGTTCAATCAAGCACACTAAGAGTTTAAAATACCTTTGCTCAGATGACAGTACCAGTGTCAGCAACTCCCACTAATGTCTACTGGTATGTCTTTGACTACCACCCAGCAATGACCACAAGGATTTTAGATTGTGGAGTTGCCTAAAACATCTGCCAGTTATACTTTCTTCAAGAGATGATTTTTTTTTTGGTTGAAGTTTTATTTTTTACATGAAAAGAAACAATCTTTGAGACTTGAAAAATACGTATCCAGCCATGGGTTATGACAGAACAAGATTTCAGAAAGGAGGGCAACACAAAGAGATGTTTCCTCATTAAATGTGATAGTATAGGAACTTGTAACAGGGGTAGCCATATGAGGTATTCACTGTATACATGAACAGTGGTAACCATGCTTTTACATTCTGCCTTACACCCTCTGATCCACCCAAACCCATAGATGAATGGGACTTGCTTTTAGCTTATTATCAAATAATGAAAAAGTATGCATGGTTTATTGATGGTACCTTATGGGTAAGATGGTCAACCTGTGATCTGGAAGATAGTTACATTGCATCCAACTGAGGATCACATTGTTACTAAAATATTGTGATAAGCAATAATTATAATAAAATTAAGAATTATACTGATTATTGAGACATAGCCAAAGGTAATAATATGTTCTGGACATAATCAGATAATAAGCATCTGATGTTATGGTGCTATGTTATGGGAAATATTATAGATTTGAAAAGGGAGAATTAAAGTAAAAAATATTTACGCTCATCAGAAAAATTTTCTCTCAAAGTAAACAGAAAACTGGAACTGACAAATGGATGCCATCATTCCTCTTCTGGAAATGGTCATGGTGGGACATCCAAGACTAATGGGCACTGTTTAGGGGGCAAGTGGATTACATTGCCTATGGCCCCAGAAAGGTGCTGAGGGGCTTATACTGGGATGGACATTTATTCTGAATTTGGATTTGCATTCGCTGTAGCAGTAGAAAATGTACTGAATGTCCTCAAAATTAAAACAGAAATATGTTGTTGTTTTATTTGAGACCTACTGCTTAGATATCATCTGAGGAAGGAACCCATTTTCCTGCAGATGCAAGACAGTAAACATCATATACAGTCCACAAAGCATCAGATACAGTGCAAGTATCATCTACCTCACCATCCACAAAGTATCTGATGACCACATTGAGGGGCAGGCCAAGGGTAGAAGGAATGAAATAAGCTTGTGGTGAAACAAAATGCCTGGTATTGAAAGTAGCTTACAGTGGTTTTACCTCATTCTTTGCTATTATCATAGCCTTGTTTGAGTATAGAGTTGATCCTTGAACGACGAGGAGCTTAGGGACACCAACCATCCACAGCCAAAATTCCACATATAACTTAAGTCGAGTATCCTTGTAGGCAAATTCCTTACCACAGGTCAAGAAGAAATTGATGATTAATTTCAATAATCTCAAGACAAAAGTGACAGCTAGTAAGTGGTTCCAGCATATAAAATAAAATATTTTTAAATCCAGAGAAATTAAACCCTACCAGATATGCTTCCAAACTGAACTATGAATCTTATTTATAATCAATAAGTATAATTTATTATCAATAGGAATTTATTATAGATCCTTTACTGAGAGCAGATTCAGTAGCTGGAAGGGTGAAGTATAAATATATGAGGAACTTGAAGGAGAAGGGGTCCTCTGAATTGGAGAAAGACACAGACTGTGGAGATATAAAACAGAATCTGCGTTCTCCCTGGCTTCCCTTAGGGCAGCCCTGTTTGGGGTCATTGCTGAATCATAATTGAATATTGATTTATTTCCCTGGTTGGAGTCTAGTTTTCAGGTGCCCACACAGAATGCCTTAACCTGTAGTCATTAGCTCTCCTTTGGGCTATGATTCTATTTGATATTTATAAGTGTTATGGATATTTTAAAATTTAAATGACAATTCTCAACTCCTGTGTCAATTTTAAAATCTATAATGTAATGGAACTGAAAGACTTACTTTATATATAGCATTCAATAGGTTTTAGAACAAAATGCCTCAGACCTATGATAGAGTTAACTAAAAACTGTGCCCACCTACATTTATCAAATTTGAAATTTTATTAAAGTTTAAGTTCATAATTTTTTCAATTGGAGATTTATAAAAGTAATTGATATAATATTGTCAAATTATGAGGTCATTAGTATAGTAAGGTGTAATATAATAGAAAATTATTATCATAAATCATAAAATTATACAAAACTTTGGGTTCTATAGAGTGCAAACAAAAATGTTAAGATATTATTTGTCAGAAACCCCACTACAAATACATTTTTAAAAGGAAAACATTCCTGTTTATCCAGATGACCTAATATTAATTTTTTTTTGCTTTGAAACTTCTTATATATTACAAAAATACACACACAACTAAAGTTATTGCATGATTACTATGTGTTAGGTGCTAATCTAACTTAGCCTGATGTTTTACATATTTGCCTCAATATAATTCTTATAAAATCTCTTCAAGTTAGATATTATTTGAGATTTTAGAGTGGGGTGGAGGTGATGGAAAGGGTGTTGATAAATGCATTTCACTTGAAAAGTGAAAAAAAACATAAGCTTATTTCTGACTCTCTCTCTCTCTCTCTCTCTCTCTCTCTCTCTCTCTCTCTATATATATATATATATATATATATATATATAGTTACACACACACTAGAGGCACGGTACATGAAATTTGTGCATGGGGGTGTGTGTCCCTCAGCCCAGCCTGCACCCTCTCTAATCTGGGACCCCTCAGGGGATGTCCGACTGCCCGTTTAGGCCCAATACAGTGGGATCGGGCAGAAACAAGCAGTCGGACATCCCTCTCACAATCCAGGACTGCTGGCTCCCAACTGCTCGCCTGCCTGCCTTCCTGATTGCCCCATCTGCTTCTGCCTGCCAGCCTGATCACCCCCTAACCACTCCCCTGCCAGCCTGATTAATGCCTAACTGCTCCCCTGCCAGCCTGGTCCCCCCCATCTGCCCTCCCCTGCTGGCCTGATCACCCCCAACTGCCCTCCCTTGCAGGCCTGGTCCCTCCCAACTGCCCTCCCCTGCTGGCCATCTTGTGGTGGCCATCTTGTGCCCATATGGAAGCAGCCATCCTTGACCACATAGGGGCAGCCATCTTGTGTGTTGGAGTGACAGTCAATTTGCATATTACTCTTATTAGATAAGACAGAGGCCTGGTGCACGGGTGGGGGCTGGCTGGTTTGCCCTGAAGGGTATCCCAGATCACGGTGGGGGTTCCCTGGGGGCATGGAGTGGCCTGGGTGAGGGGCCTGTGGTGGTTTGCAGGCTGGCCACGCCCCCCGGCAACCCAAGTGGAGGCCCCGGTATCTGGGATTTATTTATCTTCTATAATTGAAACTTTGTAGCCTTGAGCGGAAGCCAGGGCCAGCCAGGAAGTTTGGCTTCTTCCATCGCCAGGGACAAACCAAGCTTCCTGCTCTCTCCAACTCCGTGACTGCCGCCATTTTTGTTGGGATTTATTTATCTTCTATAATTGAAACTTTGTAGCCTTGAGCGGAGGCTAGGGCTGGCCAGAGAGGGCGGGAAGCTTGGCTTCCTCCATTGCCGAGGAAACCCAAACCTCCTGCTCACTCTGTGACTGCAGCCATCTTGGTTGGGTTAATTTGCATACTTGCTTCTGATTGGCTGGTGGGCATGACTTGTGGGTGTAGCGGAGGTACGGTCAATTTACATGTTTCTCTTTTATTAGTGTGTATATATGTATATATATATATACATATATATATATATATATATATACAAATATATACATATATATACATATTGATTTCAGAGAGGAAGGGAGAGGGAGAGAGAAAGATAGAAACATCAATGATGAGAGAGAATCACTGATTGGAGTTTCAGAATAGAGCTGCCCCCTACTGGGGATGGAGCCCACAACCCAAGCGTGTACTCTTGACTGGAATCGAACCTACAACCCTTTAGTCTACAGGCCCACACTCTATCCACTGAGCAAAACCAGCTGGGGCTGACATTTTTTTAAATCGAGTTCAAAATTGCTACATACATTAGGCTTCGAATAAAACAGACATGTAAAATGTACTTAAAACTTGTACATGTCATGTAGATAAGACATGCAACTATATGGTAACTATTTAAACTGTGTACATGTTCTAAACACACATTTGTACATGTTATATTTCCCTAGCAGAAACTTTTGATTTAATTTTGTCTAATTTCTGCATCTAACATCTTCTTGTTAGTGTTCTGTGCTGACCTTATTCAAAATAGATTGATGAATCTCTTTTTTAAAAAAAATAATGGGCTTCTGAATCAGAAATCAGATAAGCTTTATAACACTTTCTGCTGCTGTTGACTATGACTTTCCGTGCAGGAAAGGAGAAGGAGCACAAGGCTTGGGTGCGAGGTCCTGCTCTCATCTGGTCAGCCTTTGCAGAGAGCACAGGAGATGAGAAGCATTGTGTTTCCCTGCTGGGCGCAGTCTCACCAGGGCTGTCATGGGAAGCATTTAGACTCTCTTGCTATTAAGACTGTACACAATGTGAATTTAATGCCAAGACAGCCCTACCAAAGGAACTGACAATGAAGGATGAGCCATTATAAAATGAACCCTTCCTATTTTCCATAGAAGTGAGGAAGGTAGGGGGCTGGAGAAATGGGTCTTTCTATACTGGCTCTGTTTCTTGTCAGGATTCCTGTGAAGCTGAATTAATTAACATTTGAAAACATATTTTCATTCTTAGGAGGAACTTTAACACACGTGGTTTTAACAATTACTCAATGTTAACCTTTTATTAAAACGCCATCCTGGGTTGGAGTTTGTACCTGAAAGGTTGTTGAAGGTCTCAGATACAAGCACTATCTAAGAGAAAGAGTCAAAGAAAGGAGATTTTGGCATTTTAAAAATGTCTGCATATTACAACTCTATACTAGAAATTTATCAGCTTGGAATCAGGTTCTTGATTCAATGATTATATATACGATTATACGTATATACGATGTCAGCTTTCTATTTGTTCCATCACAGTGAGGATACTTAATTGTATGGTGGCAGTATGAGAAGTTATAAAATCCAACTGCTTCATGCATAAGTTCTGGCTATGGCTAATGGCCTGAGCAGTCTGTATTTAGAACTAAGAAGTAAATTTAAGGAGGATGGATATGAAAGTTGTAAAGATGTTGACCAATGCTAAATGCTGTTCCAACAAGCCTAGAACTGTCAGAAAAATCTCTCCTGATACTGAGCTGGAATCTGCTTTCCCATAATTTCCACTGCAGGTTCACCTGCCAGGACCCCAATGGACAAATCTAGCATCTCTACCATATGGCAGTTTTTTTTAAATATTTGAAGACTGCTCTTTTCCTCATGGGCAAAATGCATTGAGGTTCTTGAGAAAGTCTTTAGAAAGCATAACCCAGTTTCCTTAGCATTGGATCCACTCTCTTCTGAATAGATTCCACTTTCTAGAGTTTCAGAATAGAGCTTGATGACCCTGCTTTGGTCTGATTCCTCTATTATAGATGTGCTCCTCTGGACTAGAGAAGCACAAAATGCCAGAACAGATGAGTTCCTCCATTCATTACCCTCTAAAGCAGCAATTTTCAAACAGTGTGCTGCAACAATTTTTAAAGTATGCAATCCCAGTCAGGGGCACTGATGTCTTTTCCCTTAGTTTGTCAAATTTTTTAAAAATTACAACAGCCAACACAACAATAGCCACCTAGTGTGAATGGATCAACATTAGACCATCATTTTTTTTGTCAGATCAGCAAAAAATATATGTTTTGGTGTGCTGCAGAATTTTAGTAATTAGCTTATTAGTGTAGCATGAGACAAAAAATGGTTGAAAATCGCTGCTCCAAGGGAATAGAAGTTTCTTCCCATCCAAGGAAATATGAGTAAAGGAGATAAGCATTATCCTCCAACATAAAAAGCTGCCCAGAAGCTTTTAGTTTTAAATCACTTTAATATATTCATTCATGTAAATATATCTGATCAGTGGGGGTTAAACTATAGGGCAGATAAAACTAATCTGGAACTTGTAAAAAAATAGATGCCCCAAGTCCCACTACATTTTTATGTTGAAATTCATTTCTGAATGTGATCACAGGGGATGGTAATATTGGGTCCCATAAATTGTGGGATCTTCTGAAAGTCGTTCACACAAATTTGGGCTCCCTAATTCAGCTGAAGTTGCCTTAGCACTACCAGAGGGAAGCAACTTTGAGTTTTTCACTCACACACACTTTTGTTTCATGCTTAAACAATTTACAATAAAAAAGACCGATTCCACCCCAGCTGGCATGGCTCAATGGTTGAGTGTCGACCTATAAACCAGGGGTTCACGGTTCTATTCCCGGTCAGGGTACATGGCCGGTTTGTAGGCTCTATCCTCAGTGTGGAGTGTGCAAGAGTCTCATAACTGATGTTTCTATGTCTCTCTCCTTCTCCCTGCCTCTCTGAAATCAATAAAAATGTATTTAAAAAAAAGACAGATTTCATAAAGCAAGTGTAGTTAATACACAATTGGCAGGGAACCCACTCCTCTGTGCCCTCCTCACTTCTATTGCCTCGCCGACTCCTCCCCTCACTGCTCCCTTGTTCATTACATCCTGATTTTACTGTTTGCAGGATTGTGACTAATTACCACCACTTTATAATTGGCAGAACCACCCGGACATTTCATCTTCCAGGATCCGGAAACTGAAGCTGAACAGTTGGCTGTTATTCTTGAGATTGTTGGCTCACCTGTCATCTTAAAATGCAGTGTTCTACTAAATTATTGTATATATTAAAAAGAGCTAATCAGTCTTTTCTGTTTTTATTGTTTTTACCTTTTTCAAAGCAAATTGGTTTACTCTCACTTCCCTGTATCTACCTCAACCTACTTATAAAATTAAACACATACCTTACGTGGACCAACATACACATAAGCAAAGAAAAATAACCACAGTGCCTTTGGACGCCATTTGGTCACAGAAGATTCCAAGCCAACAGGTGGCAGATCCAGCTACTGCCCTGGGCTACTGGTGGGTCTGCCAGTAGGCTCCTTCCACATTTTAAAAAATATTTTTACATCTCCTTCTACAAAGATACAGGGAACACATTGTCACATGACAAACCCACTCTGTCACTTGAGAGCTAATGGGAGACAAGAAGTCTTCTCATGACCAATGCATTGAGCATCTGTCCAATGTTGGCCTGAGGAGGTCTTCTCTTCTTAACATCCCAACTGATAGCCAATCCACACTCCAAAAGATGGCCCAGCCCTCCCTTTACCATAAGGATCACACTTCCATTCTTCAAGTGTACTTTTTCAATTCAAGGAGTAAGGAAGGAACATGTGTGTGTTTGTGTGTGTGTGTGCGTGTGTGTAGGATGTAATGGTGTGCCCAAATGGTGGCGGTATAGGTGTACATGGGAAAAGATAGAAGTAGAATAGGCAAAGGGCAGATTTGAGCATACTGCCTTCCAAGCAGTTGACCTGGGTTTGATTCCTGGCCACTACACCAATATGTTAACATAGGGCTTGAGAGAGTTAAGCACCTGGATCTGGAACCAACTAGGTGAGGAGCAAGTTATCATCCCTATTGTTGATAAGGCTGAATTGGAGAATGTGGCATGAGCATTCACAGTGGAGTTCCCTGACATGCCCTGATAGGTCACTGGACTTACCAACAGAGAAGATCTGTGTCCTCAGAGACCAGCCTTTCACAAAGTGATAGGAAATCTTCAAGAGGCTGAGACATGTAAGCTGATTCTTTACTCCCAATGCCACCAATCAGAAGTCATTCCTGCTTTCACTGGGAGAAATGAGAAAGGGAGTAAAATGTGAGAATAAATATGTTCCCCCATTCATTACCCTCTAAGGGAATAAAAGTTTCCTCCCTTTTAAGGAAACATGAGAAAAGGGAGATAATATTGTCCTCCAACATGAATAGCTGCCCAGAACATTTTATTTTTAAATCACTTTAATATATTCTGCCATGTAAATACATCCGGTCAGTGGGGGTTAAACTATAGGGCAGGTAAGATTCATCTAGACCTTGTAAAAAATAGATACCCCAGGTCCCACTACATTTTTAATAAGTACTCCCAGACCCTACTCATTTTATTTTTTAAAACATATGTAAGTGTTAGAGTTCCACCTTTTAAGAATGACTGCATTGGAGCATTTTAGTCAATTTTTCTTTTCTACTAACAGTGCCTACTGAGCCCATGAATGCTGCACTACAGGATCACACAGAAGGTTCTATCTGATGACAGCAACTGCTTCTGCTTCTCAGTACAACAGCATATAAAATAACAGGGAGACCTGGAATACAGAGATGATCCTAAAAGTCAGCAAAAAATATTTAATACTTAATGAATTCATAGGATTAAGTGCAACAAAGTAAAACATCATTCTCTAACCAGGTACTTTGCTTTCTGCCTGATATGTCATTATGATTAATGTTCTGTCTTCTCTTCAAAAGTGAATATCTTCTCCCATTTGGTTGTTTTTTATCTTGTTAATGTTGTGTTTTGTTTGTTTTTGTTTTGCTGTGCAGAAGCTTTTTAGTTTGATATAGTCTATGCATTTATTTTTGCTAAGTGAAATAACTCAGGAACCATATGATTTCATTCAAATATGGGATATAAAACTGAAACCAACAAATGAACAAACAAGACAGACACTCATAGGCACAGACAACAGTATGGTGGTTACCAGAGGGAAGGGGGTGGGGGAGGTAGAAAAGGGTAAAGGGGGTTAAATATATTCTGATAGAAGGAGATTTGACTTTGGGTGATGGATACACAATGTAATATGCAGATGGTGTATCATAGAATTGTACACTTGAAACCTATATAATTTTATTATCCAATGTCACCCCAGTAAACTTAATAAGAATACTTTTAACGGTCGTTACTTTAGAGGGGCATTCTCCAGTAGCAATCTCTGTGATGATGGCTATTTGTTAGATCTGTGTTATTTGCTAGGGGAACCACTAAACCACAGGTGGCTGGTGAGTACTAGAATGCACGCAGTGCAGCTACAGAACTGAATTTAAAATTTTTGTTTTATATTAACTAATTCAAATTATTTCAAATATTCGTATTTGGCTACTGGGTACCATATTAGATAGTAAGCCTTACTTAGGGTATGTTTGTTAAGCAGCAGGTTGAAATGCATGAATGGGCTCTGAAAACAATTTAATGCTTTATGTCATCTATACTAATAATAGAGGACTATGCAAATTGTCTGGGCCGCTATCACAGTAACAGTAACTACCAAACAGCAGGCTGCGTGGGGCAACAAGGCCAACAGGGGGGTTAGTGAGGGACGACCAAATGACTGAACAGCAGGCTGCATGGGGTGACCAGGCTGGTGGGGAGCAGTTGGGGGCAACCAGGCCGGTGGGGGGGGGCAGTTAAGGGCGACCAGGTTGGCAGAGGGGGGCAGTTGGGAGTGACCAGGCTGGCAGGGGGGGGCAGTAAGAGGTGAGCAGGCTGGTGCAGGGGGGCGGGGGGGCAGTTAAGGGTGATCAGGCAGGCAGAAAGGTGAGAAGTTAGGAGCCAGTGGTCCCGGATTGTGAGAGGGATGTCCGACTGCTGGTTTATCGGATATCTTCCAAGGGGTCCCGGATTGGAGAGGGTGCAGGCTGGGCTGAGGGGACCCCACCTGTGCACAAATTTTGTGCACAGGGCCTCTAGTTATTTTTATAAATTTAATTAAAATAGTATAGATAATGCCAAACTTCCTCATACCTAGCAAAAGAGTGATTTATGAAAAGAGAAAACATGAATATCGGATCATGGTGGAAAATCTGTTTTGTGTGATTTGCTGACCACTGCTACGGTCCATGAAATAATAAGTGTAATTTGGGGAATGAATCAAATAAGAAGCACAGGTGAAAACTGCAATGTTATTTTTGCATTTGCAATGACAGAGCTGCCAGTGAGAAACGATGTGATGATAGCACCCCCTTGAGTATTAGTGACAAAATTTCAAGTGGGGAAAGACAAAGGAAACAACACACTATTTCCTCATAATGTTTGCACACAATACTTTCCCCTTTTCCCTACAATCCTCAAACAAACGAACTTAAATTGGCCACTTCAAACATGAGTTCTAACTAGTGTTTGTGTTAGTGGACAGAACCGGCCCTGTGACACTCCTGCCTATATTCCCCTTGAGGTTTTTTTCATGTGGCACTTCTGGGAGTGACATAAAATCTCACTGGGCTCCATCTCACTGGCAACTCAGAGGTGGCCTTTGAAAGTAGCTATTAATTTGAGCTGGTTAACCTTGTGTAGAGAGTATAATTATTAAGTCCTCAGAATCCATTATCTGCAACATAAATATAGTGGTGTGACAACTCTTTATACTGAAAATGATGATGTCATGGTTTGACCTATGAGATCTTTTTGTTGTTGTTTATTTATTTAGTAATTCTATTAGAGAATGTGAGGAATTGAGCTGGTGAAGGAAAAATTGATGCCCTGGAAAACAAAAGAAAATTGTTTTTCTTTATTGAAGTTTAATTTATGTTTTAAAAAAATGAATTGCAATTAAGCGTTCGGTCAGATGAGTTCTGAGGGTTGTATAAAACCATGTAACCACCAGCCCAGACAAGATAATGGATATTTCCACCAACCCAGAGTATGTTTCCCTTTTGCTGCTTCCCTGTTAACCCCACCTTGTCACGGGCTGTCACCGAACTGTTGTCTAGCACCAGAGAGTAGTTTTTATCCATTTTTGGACTTCAAATAAATGGACTCATGCACTATGTGCTTGGTGTCTTTACTCAGTGTAACGTTGTTTTATTCATCCCTGTCATTCCATAGATCAGTAATTCATTCCTTTTTATTACTGAGTAGTATTCCATTCTGTGAATAGGCTACCATTGATTTATCTATTCTGCTCTTTCTGGACAGTTGGATTATTCACAATTTATGTTTTTTTATTTTTTTTAAAAAGCCGCTGTGAACACAGTTACAATTTTTGTGGCTATGTATTTTCATTTTGATCAGGTAAATACACAGAAATGGAATTTCTGAGTCATTCGGTTAACTCAGCCGTGGGCAAACTACGGCCCGCGGGCCGGATCCAGCCCGTTCGGCTGTTCTATCCGGCCAGCGGAGCTGAAAGAGTGGAGGGTTCTCTTGCTCTCCCCTCTGCTCCTTCACCAGCAGCAGTGTTAACATGGCAACGTCGGGAAACACGGCCACAGCTCCTTCTTCTGAGTGGGCGGATTTATATCCGCCCATTCAGTAGAAGGAACAACCTCTCAATCTTCCAGAGGCTCCTTGTAATGCCCGCGGACGTGTCCCCAACATCACCCTGGGAATGCTAGACACGTTATCGTGGTGATGTAGGGAGACACGCCCCTGGAGAGCACAGTATCAGAGCATTAGCTAAAAAGGAGACCAACAACACTGTTCCCACTGAAGTTGATGTTTTAAAGACCAAAAACCTTTCAACCCAGTCTACATTGCCATCTACATCTACGTCCCGGGCATAATTTGGAAGTTGCACTAAAGAAAATGTTTAATTTACTGTTTACACATTTTGTTCTTTTCTATTTGTTTTAGTTTTAAATTATTTTATTATATTTAAGTTTAATTTGAAAGGCTTTTGTACCTTTCCTTTGTTAGGCAATTTTATTTTGCCTTTGCCATCTTCAATATAAGGTATGTTATTGTGCTATGATTCCTCCATTTTTTGAAGTTTCAAATTATAATAATTAGTGTTTACATTCTTCTTGTTAAAATGTTTGAAATGAATAAAACTATTGAAATAAAAAAAAGACCGTACCCTTTTTTTTAAAAATATATTTTATTGATTTTTTACAGAGAGGAAGAGAGAGAGATAGAGAGTTAGAAACATCGATGAGAGAGAGACATCGATCAGCTGCCTCCTGCACGCCCCCTACTGGGGATGTGCCCGCAACCCAGGTACATGCCCTTGACCGGAATCGAACCCGGGACCCTTCAGTCCGCAGGCCGACGCTCTATCCACTGAGCCAAACTGGTTAGGGCAAGACCGTACCCTTTTATGTAATGATGTTTACTTTGAATTTATATTAGTTCACACAAACACTCCATCCATGCTTTTGTTCCAGCCCTCCGGTCCAGTTTAAGAACCCATTGTGGCCCTCGAGTCAAAAAGTTTGCCTACCCCTGGGTTAACTACATGTTTAACTTTATAAGAAATAGCTGAAAAGCTTGCCACAATGACTCCAAGCCCAGATAAAAGCTGTCATGTTTATTCCCAATATTGCTTAATTTCATGTTCTTCTTGACAAATTTAGTCAAAAATTTTAATATTAAAAAAATTGTTTTGTTATCTCAATTTCTTTTTTACTATCTTTTTTTAAAAAAATATTTTTATTGCTTTCAGAGAGGAAGAGAGAAGGAGAAAAAGAGAGAAACATCAATGATGAGAGAGAATCATTGATCAGCTGCCTCTTGCATGCCCCCTACTGGAGATCGAGCCCGCAACCCGGGCATGTGCCCTGACTGGAATCGAACCATGACCTCCTGGTTCATAGGTCAATGCTCAACCACTGAGTCACGCTGGCCGAGCACCTTTTTTTACTATCTTTAAAAAAACAACAACAAACAAAAAAAAGCCTGTACTTTATTCTAATTTTCTTTTAATTTGAATGTAATATTCATATATTTTTTATTCTAGAAAGCTAAATAAAGGAATGACAATGTAGAAATTTTTCAGCCGGTATGTTCCAGAGACTTCAGAATTTCAACTCTTTGGGGTTTCAAATATCCACAGTACTTCTTTGATTCTTTTATTGCTCACCTTACTTTCTGTAGATTTTTATGTAAACCTGAAGCAAACATCACAATAATCATTTCTAGGTATACCACCCCCCAAAAAAAATTTCATCTCTTCCTATGGTTACATCTTAGTTTTATAAATGAGAAAAAAAATTGCAATAACATTTTTCTTTGGCTTATGTTTTCTTCTGATAGGTAAACATGCAAAGACTTTTATTAACCTGGAAAAGGTTGTTTTGCAGGAAATGATGTGGAGAATTGAATAAGATGGTTCATGCTTGGTATACAACTTTCTTTTCAAAATGCATTCTGAATAGTTACAAAATGCATTCTCATATTTGGAAAATCACAAAATGTTGTGTTTTGATTGTTGACATACATGAGCCATCTTTGGTCCAGCTGCTGGTGGAATGCGAGGAGACAGGAAAAGAAAGACGTGCTTCTAGCTGGTGGCTGGATGAACTCTTGTGGAAAAGCTCACCAGGTGCTTGGAGGCTGCTGCAAGTTCCAAATATGTGGGGCAAGGCTGGCTGCCGGATTAGAGATGAAACTGAGCTCCTTTAAGGAGGCAGAGACAGCTAGGATTTTATTCAAGTTTCTAGTTGCCAATGCTATCTAATAAAATGGTAATATGCAAATTAACCGTCACTCTGTCACAAAGATGGTGGTGCCCATAGCCACAGGATAGCGGCGCCCAGGCCTCTCAGACCCGCTGGAGTCCCCCAGTCCCGGCAGTGCGGCTGCTGAGAGCAGGCAGCATAAGCGGCCTGGCAAAATGCTTGCTTCGTTGCCGCAGCGATGAGGCAAGCGTTCCATGCCCGGCTGCGGAGAGTCTCTGGGCAGCGGGCGCAGAGCGGCCAGACCCCACAGAGAGCTACGGGCACACGGATTCGTGCGCAGGGCTACTAGTAGTACATAAATGGCCTACTGGCCAAAATCCCCACCCACTAGCTATGTAAAAAGAATCTTCACATTTCATTCCTGTAATTCGGGGGTTCTTAACTAGATTGCTATCGATGATGCATTAAATGTTTTAAAATGAAGCTCACAAGTTACATGCTACTCATCTCAAAATTTGAAACTTTCCATAAGAAAATAAAACATAGTATGTGAACATCTATGGGAAGCAGCCTGATTTATTAAAATATATGGATTTTGGAGACATCTAGATAATAATAGTGTTTTGATCTGTCTGCCAAGTCATGTTGTTCCTACATTTCCATTTTCCTATCTCTACAATGGAAATAACATTTAATGAATTGATTCGTAAACTGTTTTGGAATATTAAGCCAATGTTAGCTAAGGGAAACAAATACTTTTCAAAATTATATTATTCCTAAACAGTGTATGTTTTTAGTTAGTTGATAATGAAGATTAAAAGTTCAAATCTCAAACACCTCTTCTACTATGATAATTTTTCAATAAATTAATCTTTAGGCAAGAAAGTTATCTCCCTTTTTTTCTCAGTCTAAGGTCTCCTTCTCAAAATCCTGTTAATCATACAGAAGTTATTGCTAGAATCTCTGTGCCTTAACTGAGGACTTTTTCATTGACTAGATTAAACCAAAGATAAGATAAGCACTCAGCTTTTTCACCTCCCCCCAAATTTCTACCTACCCTTTCCCATCGTTCTTCTGAAACATCACATTCATGATTTGGTTTTATTTCTATGTGCAGTTCATACCACACTTATCACACTGGTACATTTAGGTCACAAGCCAATGAGGTCAAAACAGCACTGTGGTGTCACCTGCCTCATATTTTTCATCCAACAAACAGAATATGCTCAGATTGTTTTGTCATTGAAACAGCTGTCTTAATTAGTGGCTCGGACATTATGTATTTCCCAGGTCAAACATTTTTTAAATTACCTTCAGTGACAATATTTGTTTCAATTTTTAAAATTGCAGAATATAGACGCAATATCATAAAATATCTATAATCTATGAAATTTTGATGTGCTATTGATATCTAGATGGTACGTTTTATCCAAAGCATCCCATAATTTTAGACTTTAACAAGTTGCATTTTTATGAAATGCAGGAAAGGTCAAATTCCAGTGTTTCTTTTTTTCATTAAAGCATCAATTACCCAACTGTAAGTTCAGATTCCAATCTTAAAGCTATGCGGCATTTTCTTTTAAATGGCCTTGGAAAAAAAAATGTCTTCGCTCCCCGAAGCTACCTCCTACCAGAGGACAGGATGAATATGTCATCTTTATTGCCAGGAAATTAATTGTATTCTGATTCAAACAATGATGAAGAACCCTTAGTATTCACCTGCATATTGTGGCTTACAGCCTTGCTCCTCAAAGTTTGGTCTACGTTTAGACAAAATTAACATCCACTGGGAGCTTGTCAGGAATGCAGATGATAAGGCCCCCACCTCCATCCTACTGACCCAAACCTGCATTTTAATAAGACCCCAGGGACTCATGTACATTTAAATCTGCCACCTACTGCTTTGGAGGACTTGTTTACAAATGTGACACCATAGGCCCATGGTCGGCAAACTGCGGCTCGTGAGCCAAACGTGGCTTTTTGGCCCCTTGAGTGTGGCTCTTCTACAAAATACCACGGCATGAGCGAGTCTATTGAAGAAGTGGTGTTAGAAGAAGTTTAAGTTAAAAAAATTTGGCTCTTAAAAAAAATTTCAATTGTACTGTTGATATTTGGCTCTGTTGACTAATGAGTTTGCAGACCACTGCCATAGACCATTCTCAGAAATTTGAGGGTAGAAAGGATACTTGTCAAGTGTTAAAAGTTTTGAGGTAGCTGGTGATGTAAGAAAATCATCAAATATGTGTTATTTCAGTTAATGTGACTCAGTCTTAAACCCAGGTGTTCAGTCTCCATATCTCTGGTTAGGAGAAAAACTACCATGGATTATGCCTTTCAGATATTACCTAACTCATATGTAGGGTAATTAACTTCCATTCATATAAGAGGGAAGCTGTGATTAATCTGAAAAAAAGTAATATTAAGTGAGTGTAATTTTTCATTTACCAACAAAAAATATTGAGTTCTTTTATGTACCATATACAGGGTTAAGCACCAAAAATGAATAGATCAATAAAATATGGAACTTATTCATATTAAACTCATAGTTTAGTTAGGAGCTAAAAAAATTAACAGATAATTAAAATATAATATAACAAGTTCTCTTTAAGAGAGAATCTTCGCATAGTTAAATTACACGATACTTAAAATATGGGGCCAAAAACAGGAGGTCTTACAGTTCCATGCTGAGATGGGGCGTTATTTGGGGGGGTTCTCATGAATAGAAGATATTTTCAGTCTTTACCAATGAAGACCAAGGCTAGAAGGGGCTGTAGAAATACAATGATTGTATTTTTTAAAACAAAAATTCAGGGCATGTAATTTGCCAAGTACTATTTATATGTCTGCAAACAAAGGAACAGTATATTTTCAAAAAAGTTGCCTCCTATATATTGAATTTGTCCTACTTATGGAAGTGTTTTATAGACCTTTGTGTAGAAAATTTGAAAGTGGGTGGTGATGATGATTTTTTTTTTTTTGAATGTAAAGAGAATATCTTAGTTGAAGGTAAGGGGTTGAACGAAAATTCATCTCTCCCTCTCTTCTCTCCTTCCTTCCTTCTTTCCTTCCTTGGACTTTTAAAAAATAGAATGGTGGATTTTCCCCCTGGACATAAGCTCCTTAATAGGGTGAACATTTTGAGGCTCATGTTTAAGTTTGACTACATTTGGTCTAGAATAGTCTTTACTTTAGGATTAATATAACACTACTGCTCAGATGTCACCTTTCTGGGATCTGTACTGGATGCCCTAGAGATTAGCAAGATCTGCCCATTTTGGCTTGTCAGCTCTGGAATATATGTCTGCCCTGTATGAGCTCAGTTGTCTGTCTATAGTATCCTGGTCTTTCTTTGCCTGGGGTCATGGATGTGTGGTTCAATACTCAGCCACAGACTCAAGGGGAGCTCTGTGGACATTTCTGGAACTATTTTCCTGTCTAGCTTCCTCTTATCCTAAATTCTACCCCACAATTTTTAGTCACTTCCTCTTCTGAACTATAAGTTCTACTCAACTCAATAAAACAGATATGCTTGGGGTCACTCCTGAGCACCAGGCCCTGTGTGTGTGTGTGTGTATGTGTGTGTGTGTGTGTGTGTGTGTGTGTGTGTGTGTGTATCACAACTATGATGAGGTTCATGTCATTTGTTTTCTTTCCTGGGACATAGGTTTATGATGCCTGTTAACCAGTATCTGGAAATGGTTATTTTATATAGTTTGCCTTGTTTACTGGTTGTTTATAGCTGAGCATAGTCTGTTACATTTTATTCCATCATGGCCTGAAATTAGTCAACATAATAAATTTTTAAGGAGGGGAATAATATTGTGGAAGCAATATTTAATCTCCCATTTTAAAGAAGTTCATGTATATCTCTATGTTCTGCATCAGAGACCCTCATGCCTGGCTATAAAACATAATCATTGGATTTTTTTTTAAATTAAAGATACCAAGGCCACAACCCAGATAGCTCTGACCCAGAAACTATATTTTTAAATGATCTTCTCCGTTAACTACCACTTAGCCAAATTCTGAATGCAGACGAACTGCTTTAGATTGTCTTCTGGAAATCACAAAATTCTCAAAATCATTCCTGATTAAGAAGATACCAATCTGGGCTCTTTTGCTTTCTCCATCTCTCTCTTGAGGCTATCCTGTTACTCAGCTTCTAGCTGTGTTGTAATATTTCTTGGAATACGTAGGTGGCCCGCAAATTTTCCAATCTTTTCAACACAGCCCATGGCCCCACATCAAGTCACATAAGGAGATTTGCAGATCCGCCTGATTTCACTACCATGACTGTTTGGAAAAGCATCTAGTGAGTTCCACTCAGCGCTTCTCTAAAATGTGTGTTTACCCAGATGAAAGCCTTTTGCTTTCACAGTTGGCCTTTCTGCCTGAATGGTTCTGACTTTGTGGGCCCAGACATAACTCCAGCACACCATTTTCTGACCACAGAGATGGGCAAGGATGCGTGTTCATCAGGGCCCAGTCTATTTTTCAGTGTGACTCTATTTACCCCTCATTAAGATCTAGTGGTTTGGATGCCTCTTTAAACCTAGCACTGTTTTATACGGAAACCCTAAATTTTCCCCTGCTTCTAGAAATGTTAATGCGCGCAGAGGACTGGCCTCTATCTAGGTCTTCTGGACAAGCCAGCGGCCTGCACTCCCTTCCATGCAGCTATGTGGACAGTCCATTTGCATTGGTGACCTGCTCATCACAGAAAGTAACTTGTGACCTGTGTGGTTGGCCCAGATCCCTTGGCAGTGAGTCATGTCATCTCATCTTTCACATTCAATCTAAGAAATGTTTTCAGTTCAACTGGATAATGAGAAAGGCCAAATGCTTGCTAACGTCAAAGTTACAAACACCCCCTAACCCAGTTCAACTCAGACTCAGTCTGGCGATAAGCATGATGATAGACTAGGTGTGCCTAGTCTATGTCTTCTGAGTTTCCTTGTTAGCTTATTTTGACAAAAAAAATTTACCAGCAATATTATAAGGATAAGAGAAGATCATATGCCAAATTCCATGGGGAATTTCAACTAATTGAAATATTGATGGAGTGGGCTAGGAAAGATAGTCTTTTAAAAGATGCCATGTGCATTAAACTCTGAAGCAAAGAAAACAGTCCCCCAAAAAGTAGGCAAAAATTTGCTCCAGCACGCCCCTCCCCCATGCCCATACTCTCTTCAGCATGCCTTGACCATAAAAATTGATAGGTCTCAAGTAAATGTATATTGAGTTTATTCTGAAACCATGCATTTCCCTCCACCCATATCCCTACCAGATTCTACCTTGATACATCCATTCAGAAACCAAATACTAAAGTCAGTGTCCAATACTAAAATCAGTAAATCAACAAATGAGAAAATTAAGAAACATAGAAATAGGCATAGTGGAACCAAAGCTTGGAACAGTCTTGAGAAAAGTTAGAATGGTGGGAGAAAGGTGTGCTGGCCAGTGCACTGGTCACCCACCCACATATTCAGTTATTTATTTTAAAAGGCACAGGGTACACAAGACTAAACAAGAGATCTTGCCCTCACAGTAGAGAGACAAAATAAAAAAGGAAAGAAAAATGATAAATACAGGTATCTTTTGATATCAAGTCTATTCTACTCATGAGTTTTTTAGTGAAAGATATTACTTTATGTGGACATATTTATTTTCTACATTTTGAATAGTGAGAAGGAAAAGTTTGAATGCAAGAGGTACATCTAAAAATGTATCAAAATCTATTTGGGTCCTGAGTTTTGATATCAAGAGTTAGGATTGCAAGAGATAAGGTGCACAACACCCTGTCTTTCTCCTTAATCTATCACATTTGTGAGCACAGATACCCTATGGCACCTGTCATACACCCAAGGACTCATTTTGCTTTTTTAGTTTTGTGATTCCCAGTTGTCTTTGTTTCTGGGGAAGGACTGAGTGTGCAGTACCCAACTTTAACCAGTAGAGGGAAGTGAAACAAAGGAAACCAGAAGCATGGCGGCTCCACTAGCAAGCAATCAGGATCTAGGAAAAGGGAAGGCAGTTTGGTTTCATGAAGACACACCTTAAGCTCAGCCATAGCACAGCCCAGGAAGGTTCTAGATAATAGCAAAAATAGTAGTTCTGCCTTGTTGGTCAATATCTATTACCAGGAACCTCTCATCTCCCCACGCGTTAATCCTAGGCAAAGGCAACGTGTGAGGAGTTCACGGTAGACATTAACCTGTGCATTGTTGGTTTTGCCTGCTTTTTATGAGCTTACCAATCTGTCACCTCTCCCTGGAGACAGGGTGAAAGCGTGGCTTTGTCCATGTTCTATTCGCCCTCCCTCTTTTGCAGGAGTTGATTACTAAAAACAATGCTTTTTGTTCTTTAGAAACCTACTCAGCCTTTTGTTTGGGACATTTGAGCCACACAATAGGGTGAGTGTGATGGGGAGAGAGGATGGTTTTGGATTTCTGTGTCTTTGTGAGTGTAACAGGGCAGTGGCTTCACTAAAATAGTCTGAGGGGGCAGGTTGGAGTTTCCACAGAAATAGAGACCAAGTCTTGGATCAACTCTCCCCACTGAGGTGATAGGACTAGAGGAGGGAAGGTCTGGGTGGGCCAGGGCTAGCAACTAGGTCTGTGACCTTGGGAGCTTGTGTGAAGGACATGCCTCGTAGTGGAGGGGACTACCGGGAGGGGGTCCTGACTGTGGGTCTGGCAGCTGTGGGGTGGGGCAGAAAGAGCACACCACTTATCCTTAATTAATGTCATAGCTTATGGATAAAACTTAAAATTAACGTATTTTTAAAAATTATAAAAATCACTGTGAAATGAACTCTGAGCATCATGAAGCACTTCATACGCGATAAACATCCTTATCTCATACAATCCTTTGGACACAAGGAAATAATTATCTTCATTTTACACAGGATAAAGCTGAAGCTTATGGGTCTTAAGTAAATTGTCCAAAGTAACAGAGTATATAAGTAACAAAGCCCGCCCTTTTCTCTGTCCTGTCTGTGGGTCACTAAACCGTGTGCAGAGAAGATCTCAAACTTCTTCAAAATCAGAGGCGGTTGCCTACTAAAATTTCTTAATGACCAAATCGAGAGACCTATTGAAAACTTGGATTTCAATGCCTGTCCTTCACACAGTGATACGTGTTTTCCCATCTTGTGAACTAAGGAGGTAGGACGCCCAGGAAGGAGGGTGGGACCACAAAATTATCACTTGTCTCCTTTAATATCAGAGCCAATTCTTAAGTTCCTGGATAATCTCACTTGGCCATGTAATTTTCGACAGAGCTATGTTTGTTTTACAATCTCACAATAACCACAGAAGGTTAAAGGGAGGAAAAGAATTGAAACCATGATACATCTATGGAAGTGAGCACACGGCAAGCACGCAGATACGTACTGAAACGGGATTGCTCTGAGATTCTCAGTAAGATCACTGCTCCAAAAACGTGCTTGACATTGAGACCATCTGAAGGGCTGCTTAAGAATACAGATGCTCAGGTCCCCTCCCTGGACATGTGGGGCAGGCAGGTCTGGGACAGGGTCTGGGAATCTAGATTTTAAAACCCAGAGAACCTTGTTTTTACATTGGAGCAACACTGGCATGATTTCCCAGTGAGCATGTTCCACACGTAATTGGCACAGGCCGGGCCAGACGCCTGCTTGTTCAGGGAACCAGCCACTCTGACCCCCTGTCTTCAGAGCTGGGGAAACTGAGAACAGAGAGCTGAGGCAAGCCATTTAACTTCCATGGGAGTACTTCAAGTCTTTTGAATTTACCAGGAATATGTAGAGATCGTATTTGTGGATCTTTGTTTTGTTTTCATAGTTTTTTGTTGGTTTGTTTAAATGAAGCATCTGGGCTCTAAGTCAGGATGAAATATGACCAAGAGTTTTAAATTAAGGAAGATTTGAAAGAAACGCAGCAAAGCCAGGGAAATGCTTGACAACTGTACACCCTCTCAGAAACCTTACAACTGCTGATTTTCTTTTTCAACATTTTCCTGTGTTCACCTGCATCCTTCATCCCACCGTGGGAGGAAGGCTTCCTGCACCCATTTTCCAGACGTGGAGGGTGGGTCTGGGAGGTCCAGTGACCTGCCCTGGTGAGAGAGCAGAGAAGGGCAGAGCCTCTCTCTTTCCATTACTCCAAGTGTTGGCGGGAACACCAGTTGGACATCAATATCTAGGAGGGACAACTTGAAGGGAAAAGTTATATAAAACATAAAGACTCTGTAATGAAAAACCCTAAAACTTTCTGTGCTATAACATTGGCCTGTCATTCCAGAAGTGAGTGCATGGACTGGGTTTGGCGTTTCTATAACCACACTTGCTTCTGTTTCTGTGTCTGTAACTCATTGGTTTGCTGCAAGTTTTTCTGTGGGAGCTCCGACAGGAGACCTTGGACCCACAAGCAGTTTGCAGGCACTTGTTTTCTCCAACACGAATTGGATGATCAGGTTGCCCAGGGGAGGGAGGAGGAAAGGGAGGAACGGAAAGCTCAGAAACCAATTCAGTTTACTGCCAAACCAGCACAAGCCCTCGCATCTCCAGGCATCTGCTGGTGGTTACCAGTGGGACTGGAACAATTTGGGAGTTGCCCGGATTGGGCTTGTGAGGCCGTGGGTGAGGTGTGGGAAGGGCAGGAGTCCCTGGCTCCCGACTCCAGCTGTACCGGTTGAGCATGGCCAAGCGTGCAGCTGTATTTGAGAGCTTCTGTAAAGACCCTGGGACGCCAGCACAAACGGCTCTTTCAACACTCCGCCTAGAAATGCTAACTGGGAACTGCAGCTGCATCATCTGCCTCATCTTGGATTAACAAAATACTCCTTTTTGCTCCAACTGAGTTCACTTCCAATTGATTGAGTCTCTCTTTGTGCCGGACACAATGCTGGGCAGCAGGCATTCAGGGGTGAAGACAGCAGGGTCTCTGCCCTGAGACCCTGGAATCTGAGCACATGCCTGTGGGATTGGGCTGCTTTCTCTTTAAAGTGTTCATCAGACTGACAGTGGCTCTCCCCGCTGTCTGCCTGTGAAGCCACCCACAGCCCCAGTTCCCACGGGCATTGTGCTCAGCACCCGAAGATTCCCTGGCCATGATCTCGTGCCCAGAATCACAGAGATCCAGAGAAATAAATGGCTTTATTTTTTAAAAAAAGAAAGCAAACAAATAAATATCCTCCCATCACCAATGTTCTCTTGTTATTGTTACAATCTCACAATAGCACAGAAATTATTCTTTGTTGTTGCCTTGGCCTTCTGAGTAATTTGTCTCAGAAATCTGATGGGTGTCATGGAAACAATAGTGTGGGAGTTAGAAGACCCCAAATAAGCTTTTCTGTATCTGTTCAGAGAGTCCTGGACCCGTCACACTGGCCTCCATGCTATTCCTTGAGCAAGTCAAGCACACTCCCACCTGCCTGCATTCATCCTTGTTTTTTCCTCCTTCTGGAATGTTCTTTCCCCAAGTATCTGCATGGGTAGCTCTGGAAGGAAAGAAGGAAGGAAAGAAGGAAAGAAGGAAGGAAGGAAGGAAGGAAGGAAGGAAGGAAGGAAGGAAGGAAGGAAGGAAGAAAAAGGAAGGAAGAAAGGAAGGAAGAAAGGAAGGAAGAAAGGAAGGAAGGAAGGAAGGAAGGAAGGAAGGAAGGAAGGAAGGAAGGAAGGAAGATGGAAGGAAAGAGGGAGGGAAGAAATTTCCCAAAGATGAGCAAAAGCATTCCACTTTGGTTAAAGCCTGTTGTGATAGAAAGAACTTGGGCTATGAGACTAGACACTCAAGGCATTGTTTTAGGCTCAAGTTGTTCATTAAATAAATTGGCTTCATCTCTAATGCCACACAATCTCTAGCAAATCCTTAGATGCTTTCTCTTGGGTCTCTTGTTCACTGTTTTATTTCTGTATCCACTTATACTATAAACTCTTGTTTTCTAACCCCCTTCTCATCATATTGACCTCCCTCAAATCCTCCTCTCATTTCAGAGCAGACCCTGCTGACCTCAGCACCCCCATACTGTGGGTGTCCTGCTGCCCTCTCTGGGCTCCACTTGGCTTACCTGTGGAAACCCGAGCACTCCAGGCTGTTGGAGTATAGATGTTTCTCCCTCTTCAACTGAGTCTAAGAGGAGCAATGCTATGTCCCCAGGACATTGGACAAAATCTCACCCAAGGGGAGGGCTCTGTAAATAGGCACTGGCTTCAATATTTGTGTCCCTGATGTCTTTGGGAACACAGAGGAGGCCTATCTAATTCATCTTGGGAAGTCAAGGTCAGAGAGGAGAAGGAGACTGACTCAATCTTAAACCATTGAGTAGATATCGTTCAGGCACATGGAACTGGAGAGAAGTTCAGAAGTTGATCCAGCACAGTGAGTGGTCTCCCATCCTCTTCTGACATTATCTTCACGTAGTCCAGGGGCTCCCTGAAGACTCTGGCCGTGTGGGGGGTGGGGGGGTGGAGCCTGAGTGGGTGTAGGCAGGTGAGCAAGAACAATGGCCCCTGCCTCCCGCATTTCTTCATTACTGCCACCAGAGGGCGCCCTGTGCCCATTTATCATATCCATTCCTGCCTTCTCCCCATACTCTCCTCACATCTGCTACTAACAAATCACCTTAATTGGGAGGCTTCTGCTTTATGACTTCATTTGTGTCAAATCGCAAAATCCAAAAGCCCACCTTCTCTGAATGACTGGTAGCATATAAACATAACACTAGAATAATATTCACCACATTTAAAATAATTAATTGCTAATTTTGTTTAGATCTTAGATTATACCAGGCACTGTGCTTAGGTTCTTTCTCTATGGGTAATCATTTGGAACCTTCACAAAAGCTCCATGACATGGATATTTTTGGTATTCCCATTTCTCAGATGGAGAAAGTGAGGCATAAGAGGTTCAGTGTTTTGTCAAAGTTCACCCAGATTCTGAGTGGTGGGGCGGACTAGAGAGGTAGCAGTCTTCACCCCAGCCCTCATGGTCCTAAGTACTATTGAGAAAAATAAAGCCTTTTCGTTTAGAGAAAGGAAAAGACATCTTCCTGTTACTGGTATAAATACCAGCCTCACTCAGGTCTGGCCAGATCACCCCTGGTTCAAAGGCAGGTTATTACATCATGGGAAGAGGGCGTGTGTTCTGAAATCAGAGGCTGACGAAAGTTGCTAATGGAGAAGTGATTTCATTTTTTGCTGGAAAATATTTTAAAAATTACATTTTTGATCTTGTCTAGGGAATTTGAAAGCCTAAAATTGCAATGATGTGAATGAAGTAAACCTGAGGAGGTGGCTGCACCATTCTCCCAACTTGGACAGTCATGTTTTTTTCTTTTGTGTTTTCATTTGCTATTAGTATCCATAAAGGTCGAGGATTCTCTCAACAGGGTATGGGTCCCACAAATATAATCCTTCTCTGCTCTCTCCTAAAAACACGTCATAAAACCCAGAACTGTTCATTAAGGGCCTGAAGCCACCGAGTACTGAATAATGGAGTTTTCTCTGCTGTATCGGGCTCTCAGGAGCAGCTTTCACAGAGTGGACCTCCAGATAATTGCCATTCATTGTTCTCACTGTGCGTGGTGCCCTGTGGCCACATGTGAGGGGCCTCCCATCACAATTACAGCTATCACAGGGACTGCTACAAATTTATTGCTACCTCAATAATTATATTAGTTATCCTATGTAAGCAGCAGGAAATTTCGAAAAGCACGTATTTGGGATTTTAAAAATAAGATCATTCTGCCCTGGTCAGGTGGCTCAGTTGGTTGGAGTGCCTAAAGGTTGTTCAATCCCCAGTCAGGGCACATAGGAAGGCAACCCGATAGATATTTCTCTCACATCGATGTTTTTCTCTCTCTGAAATCAATGAAAAAATGTATCCTTGGGTGAGGATTTAAAAATGAAATAAAATAGGATCATTCCCATGCAATTGAATATTTGATTATTTAAAAAATCATTATCTTTTTAAATTTGGGATTTTCTGAACAGGTTTAAAAAAGTAATAACTTTAGTAATAATGTCTCAGTTATTCTGGTAAAAGGACTTCTCAGATAATTTTTTTGAATAGGGTTTAGAATTGTCAATTTCACACATGATTTAGCACCAAAGATAATTTTTTTGAAACCTCAAGAAACTGTAACAGACAGATTTTGATGTTGTGAGATTGTGGTGTAGAAATGGATGCAAAGATTTTTAAAAAAAGCAAAAACTGTTCTTGGCTTTCTCTCCCTTTCTTTTCATGTAGAATCACGTGTTAAGACCAAAGATAATTCAGCCCATCTCTATTTTTCTTATATAATTCCTGAGGCATACAGAGTATTTTTCTTTCACACAACTAAAAAATACAGCAGCCATGATATCTATCTTCTGTCTTAATAACAGTTAGTTATAAGACAGTAATGAGCTTCATTTTGAGCTGCATTGCTGCCTAAGGTTATGTCCCTAAGACTTTCTTTTGTTTTTCAAGCATCAGATCTCTCTTTACACCCATAGTGCTGTTTCATAGGACATTTAATTTTAGTCCCTAAAATGATGATTGAGTGCCCCTCATCTTGCTAATTATCTCCATGACTTACTGGTGCTCTCTCCAGTACATTAGTGAGCACGCTTTCTTAATGAAGAAAGCCAAATTACAAGACAATCTCCAGCTGTGAGTCACAATAACTGAGGGTTAAATCTGAATTTACCAACTGGTTATAAGACCTTCAACAAATGCTTATAATGTGTTTCCCTTTCCGGGCTTAAGTTTTTTCATATGCAAAATAAATTAAAAAATAATTATAGGGAACTCTACACTTTTAAATTTTCATATATTTTAATCTAAATATTTTTATAATATAAAATATTTTTGTTTTATTAAACAGAGATAATCCAACAAAGTCAATACAATTATTGAGACTTTTTCTTTTATTGTGATTTGTGAATCCGTTGTGAATCCTTTGTCAAAATAGATGAATATTTCTGCATAAGAGAAAGCAGGTGCTAATGTCTGCTTTATTATTGTTCTGATTTTTAAAAATTTAATAACAATACTGACAATGGCAGATTGTTCTAGCTATTGTACCATAATAAAATGAGCCTCTAGGTGGCAGTGTAATGCAGGATATTATAGAAAGTGGGGCTCTAGTTGAAGGCCTTATGAGATGTCCTTGTCACATCACTAATGTGAATTATTTAATCAATATAAACTATACCAAACTAATGAGCTGAAGGGCATTAATATCACTGTCTGACTATTTTTAAAGACAAACAACATTTTATACTTTATGATGAAATTTCTTCCAAGAAATAATTCTGAAATGTTGGGATTTCTCAACATTTCAAGAATTTACAAAGATTAATTAAAATCTAATGATTAACTACAGTGCTTATTTTTTAAAAATAAATGTTATGAATTATTAACTGTAATGAAAAGATATGGAAAGAGAAAAAGGCTTATTAATTGGTTTATTTTAAAATTTATTTTTAAAGTTGGGTTGGTGAAGTATTCTTGGTGTTATTGCTATGCATGCTGTAAATGAGATGGTCCCAGTAATCTCAGACTCAGGAAACAGCCTAAAGCAGAGGAAGACATATTCTCGAATCCTGAATAGTCATCACTGAGGCTCATCCAACTGCCCACAGATTCCTGGGTTCACAGGCTAATACCACCACCCCTCTTCCACACACACACCTTTTCCCTCCATCACCAGGCACCTTAAGAGGGGACGAGGACAAAGAGGTGAATTCAGTGTTGGTGGGAATATTGTTCCAGTCTCTCCCAATGGGAACAGGGCATTAGTTTTCCCCAGGAAAGTGGAGACGCCAAAGATGCACTTGTGAAAACTCAGGAAAGCTGGCCACAGTTGAGGTGGGACCCAGTTGCTGCTTGGACCCCCCACAGCAAAGGGAGTGAAGATTGTGGAGGACACAGCAACAGGACAAGGGACGAGGGTCAGTACAGCGGAGCTTGGGGAAGTCATTGGGGGAAATACACAATAGTTTTATGTGCTCACCCCAATTGGTTGAGAGTTCTGAATAAATGTTTATTGCAATGCTCTTTTCTCCTAGTCACAGCTCAATTGCAGCTGCCAATTCTGATTAGAAGCAGCACCTTAGTTGGTTTGTGTTTAAAGATGCAACTTGAAATTCCTAGTTTTTGTGTCTCATGGATCTTTTTGTCTAGTGTCTAGCAGAGACAAGGCACTAAAAAAAAAATGGAACCAAAACTGGAATTTTAAAAGGTTCTGGGAGATTCTAATATGCAACCGAGACTGAGAACTATGGTCTAGATCCGTGGTCGGCAAACTGCGGCTCGCGAGCCACATGAGGCTCTTTGGCCCCTTGTGTGTGGCTCTTCCACAAAATACCATGGCCTGGGCAAGTCTATTTTGAAGAAGTGGCGTTAGAAGAAGTTTAAGTTTAAAAAATTTGGCTCTCAAAAGAAATTTCAATCATTATACTGTTGATATTTGGCTCTGTTGACTAATGAGTTTGCCAACCACTGGTCTAGATTAAGCTTCCTTCTTACCAATTCTTTCTTCAGCTGTATCTAATCTACCATTTCACCCACTTTTTTTTGAAATTTTAATATGAATGGTATGCTTTCTTTTAATTTCTAGGATAACTCTCATTTTGAAAAACTGATCTGCTCTTTGGTTATAATGCCATATTTTAGTGCTCTAAACGCCTTTCATCGCTTTAACTCTATATATTTAACAGTTTCTATTGGATGAGTATTTTCTTTTGGAAATTTTAGAATTCACTCCTACTTTTTGCATGTGCTGTCCCTTGCTTCCGGAGGCTGGTTTTCTTGCATCTCTTACATTTTGAATTAGGACCCTAACAGAGCCGCATCTAGGAATCCTGATAGTATGGATCCAAGGCCTTTTTGCCTTTTCTTTTGCCAAATGCCCATCAGTATCTCCACCGGGCTAGCAAACCTGGCTTATGTCAATTTCTCATATCCTGTGTTCCCAGATCAGAGATACTTCTACTTTCCTACTATAAACCACCTTCTCAGACAGGGTGGGCTTAAGGAGCATTGTTTCCCCTAAAGCCAGCAAGGGGTAGACTAGGCTGCTTCTTACCTCCTTGTGTGGGTGAACGAATTCCTCAGGGGGGCTATTTCCCTGGAGGGTGCAGATGCTTTCTAAATCATGACCAGCTTCGTGCATGCTGAAGGCCCCTATTCTTGGCTCCACAAAGAAATGATGAGCCCCGTCCCGCACTTTGGCCACTGTCCCTCCCTGACGCTCCTCCCGGAAAGCTGTGCCTCTGCTCACAGTGTTTCTCCCTGGGTTTTATTTCTGCCACTTGGGATTTCCCTTTCTCTTGCCACCTCAGTTATGTATTGGACATACCAGTAAGGCTTGTATCGCTTTACCTGGCATTTCAAGGGACTTCAGATCAGTCTGTCTTCTTGTGTAAACTAACCCATCTCACCCCCACCCATATCAACACGTTGTGTACAACAGATACTCAACTCTGTTTTCTGTCTTTACTAGTAATGTCTGCCCAGCCCCACTTGTCCCATCAGCCCCTGCTCTCCCACTGGAGCCCTCAGTTACAGCGAGAAGTATTCATTATCCCTTTACCTCCTTTGGGGTTTATTAACTCAATTTCTTCCACAAATATTCACAGCACTCGGAGTGTGACATGTCCAGGTTACTAAGCTTCTTCCCTGTTATGGATGAAAGGGTTTCTTGAAATCCCACCTGCCCCATGTGGCTTAGAGGCCACAGAGTGATCATTTAAAACAGACCTGAATTTTTAAAGTTGTTAATAATTTTGAAACACACACACACATAAACATTTCACTACTTCTACTCCCTGAACAGTCTTGCATGGATGCATATTCTTAATTAAATGAGTCCCACAAACATGTGAGATAGCGAGTATGTTCAGTGCATTTTTAAGCAAGCCTGGTTCATATGTACTTTACACTCTAAGCTAAATCGAGGTCTGTGTAATTTGCTGCATATTGAAATTTGGGGAGTTGTTGAAGATGAGGCAGGTGGATTATGCTGAGACGCTTTTCTTTGTTGGTTACATGTGACTTAAGGGGTTGAACATGGTTTATAACAGACTTCTTCAAGGACATGTAGCAAGATAATGATAAGCAAGAAAAGGAGATGGTCGCTCTTATGTTACACTGAGGAAAACTCAGTAACAAAAAGAACTAATGTAATTGGAAATTCGTTTTTAAATTGAATTGGCTTACTTAGATTTTTCAAAGGACAAAGGAAATAAAAGGTAATGAAAGTAACAATCGCCATCAGATTTCTCAGATTGCATAAAAATCTCCCTGCCCTTAGTTTCTTTAAAAAATAATTCAGTGCATGTGACTGGTTTTGTTTAGGGACCACCCCAGGCCAGGCTTAGGGCTGCCTCCAGATCCTGGCTGAGCCGGGGCCTAATGATTTCTGCGAGGCAGGCCATGTCTGGTGGGCAAGTTTTGCACCAGAGTGTCCCCTTTGGGCTGGCAGAGGCTTGGTTTTGATTGTTCTGATTTTCCTGTCAGATTGTAATGAGATTCATTCCCGCACATATGAATACCCACCGCCTGTCACTGAGCCATCTGTCCCCAACTTAAAGGCATGAGCACACTGTCTGCACTGAATAGAGAAAAATGGAAATGTATATTAGAATCGTTTTTCTTTGTTCTTTGTTCGTGATTTAAATACACTCGGCATTATGTACTGGGACTCAGACATTTAGCAGACAGCCTATCTAACAACTAAATTATGTTCTAAAATTGGGGTATATTGTGACATCTGGATATTGGCCCATTCTCCTCCTGTACCATTTTAAACATTTTTTCTTTTTAATTATTTTTTTTTTTCTAGAGCAGCTGTAGGTTTACAGAAAAATCGAGCAGAAAGTACAGGGTTCCCATATCCTCCCTGCCGCTCCTCAACCTCCTCTGTTATTATCTTGCATTGAACAAGTGGTACCCTTGTAACAACTGATGAACCAGTATTGGCTCATCATTATTATTAACTGAAGCCCATAGTCTGCATTAGGGTTCACTCTCTGTGTGCCGCAATTCTATGGGTTTTGCCAAATGCATAATGTCATGCATTCACATTTACAGTATCACACAGGAGAGTTTCACTGTCCTGCCTCTCAGGACTGCCTCCTTGCAAAGGTTAGCCTATGACCTTTGTCCCTCCAGTCTGCGTGGCAGTGGGATGGCTCCCTGCCCACCCCACTCCCCCAATCCTCTTCCCATTTATTTCCTTTTGCAGGTGCTTTTCTCCTACAAGCCTTTTGGCCTCCTAAGTGCCTCTGTATCCACTTCCTGTGTCAGGTATTATCTACTCAATTAATTAAAGAAGTCATTAACTGGAGAGGGTGAGAACTATGTTGGGGTCCCCATATCACGATTAAATGGTAAGTGACTTGAAGGCAGGAGGGACCAAGTTTTCCCTGTTGTACAAGGACTGAAAGTCATAACCTTCCAGTAAATGCTTGTTGAATTCCATTTCATCATTCATCTTTGGCTACATTATTTTTTGTTTCTTTATTAACATAGCCTTTATCCCTCCCTCCAAAACACATGTGTGTATATCTCAGCCTGAAGGTGTACATTTCAGTTACTTGGGCATGATGGTGCTGACTGCAAATCCCCAGGTAAGATGGGGTTCACTGCTTGGCTGCTGAAACCCTCCTGCCTCGCCCAGGACAGGAGACGGTCCCTCTGTTCCGCAGCCTTCCTTCCTTGGCGTGGCTCAGTATCTCCACAGCTCTTTTGGCAGACGGTGCTGAGAGGTCACTGTCCAAGAAAGAGATTCACTTGCAATTCTACTGACTGCCTCCTTTATGTGTTGTAATATGTTTGGCAGCCGTGGCAAGCAGACTAGCCATAGTCTCTCTTTGAACACAACTCGCTGAACAGTAAGGGACACTTCTCCCCAATTTCTGGTCATGTGCAGTTTAATGAGTCACACGCGAGTCCCCGAGATTTCCATTCACAGAAGGGTTGCTTGGTGTAGGCTGCATACTACAAGGCGCCCCTGGTGCAACAGTGATAAAGAAGGCATTTCTTCATTGTGTCAGAGGGTTATTTTCTTTGTAAAAGCTGTGTTTCTTCACTATTGGTTAGGAGGCTATTGGGTGATAGATTTAGGGATTTGGGTGATTAGCCATCTCTTTAAGACAAGAACTCCAGGCAATCAACATCTGCCTCCCCCATATCCTGTCCACCTGCTACAGTCCGAATGTGCCCCTTCAGAATTCATATATTAAAATCCTGATCTCCAAAGGTAGGTGAGGGTTAGTAGTAGGTTATCATGAGATGGGGCCTTTAGGAGGTCTTTAAATCCTGAGGGGGGAGTCCTCATGAATGGGATTAGTGTCCTTAATAAAAGAGGCTCCAGAGAGATCCTTTGTCCCTTCCACATAACAGGTAGATGCTGGCTATGAACCAGGAAGAGAGTCCTCCATATAAACTCCACAGAGCAATATTATAACTTCTGATTGTAAAGAGTCATGTGCTTTAAAGAAATAGAAAGGAGAATATTATTAGTCTTTTATGTTTATCCATAATTTTACATTTTGGCTAGTACTAGCTTTTCTTGGATATCCAAGTATCTCATATTGCGTCTGGAATTTGCCTACTTATGTGCACTTGCTAGTGTCTTCACATAGCATTTTTCCCCAGAGTTTTTGGTTGTTATCAGTGGTAAGGGTCAGTGTGGTCAGAATTTACTTGGCCGTATTAAAAACACACCCCTTGTAGCAACTGATATTTTGGTCTCCATCTGCTTGACTCCTCCATCTGTCTGCATTTTTGAGTATCACAAGATTGGAACCAGATATTAAAATGTGACAATAATCAGATCAGCAGAAGGGGCTGAACTGGGATGATTTCAAAAGGATTACAAAGAAGGGAAGGATTTGCAATGCCGTAAAAAGACAAAAGTCCATTGGACTGTGAGGTGCCAGCTGGGCACTTTACATAGCCTACAGCAAGGAGATGAGACTTTAAGGTTACAGCTAAAGTGCAGTAAACATGTAAAGTGAACAGGTAACTGAAGTGACACTAGAAAGTAATGGGAAAAACTATAAATTCAACAAAATATGCTGGGAGCTTAAAAAACATAAAAATTCTTATTCACACCATAAACAATATAATTCTGCATGTAACAAACTTCAAACCTAATGGAAGAAAATATAGGAGGATATTTATGATGGGGCATGAAATCATAATTTGATAAGTTTGATTAAATTAAAATTAAGAGCTTCCATTCATTAAAGGACAATATAAAGAAGGTGGAAAGACAATTCACAGATTGGGAGAAGCTACCTGTAATACCTAAGACTAACTAAGGCAAAAATAGGCAATGAACTCATAAAAATCATTAAGAAAAGACAAGTAACCAGATGACAAACTTCTACAGGGGTGCATCCCTGGAGACGTGTATAAGAATTTTTATAGAAGTATTAAAAGCAGCATCAAAAATGGAAATAAAAATAAGTACACAGGAGAATTAATCAGTAAATTCTTATATCAAAAACTAAAATATTACAGAGCAGTGAAAACTGAGTTATAAGAGTATGTACTAGTATCAGTATTTAACATTTGGTAACAAAAAAAGTTGTAGCCGACTTCCTATAGTGGGATAACATTTCTATACCACTTTAAACAAGCAAAATTTTATAATATGGCATTTTGAGATATAGACAAATGTGATTAAACTATAAAAATAAAAACAAATTAATGGAAAACTTAAGGAATAAGGGGAATGAAAGCAATAGTATATGGAAGTAGTCACAGGTTGATATAGTACTAACAATCTAGTTCTTAAATTGAATGGTGATTTCGTGAATATTCATTTGATTATTCCTTTTAAAATATCCCTTTTAAATGAACATAAATATTTTCAGTTAAAGGGGAAAACATAAAAATAATCTTGTAAATGACAAAATCCAAACTGTCTCACATTACGTTATATTTTATGTACCACAAAATCCCTTCATATTATCATAACTAGAGGCCAGGTGCACAAAATTCATGCACGGAGGTGGGGGGTTCCCTCAGCCTGGCTTGCACCTTCTCTAATCCGGGGCTCCTCAGGGGATGTCCAACTGCCAGTTATATTGGCAGTCAGACATTCCTCTCGCAATCTGGAACTGCTGGCTCCTAACTACTCATCTGCCTGCCTGCCTGATTGCCCCTAACCACTCTTATTTCCTGCCTGATGCTCCTAACTGCTCCCCTGCCTGCCTGATTGCCCCTAACCACCTCTGCCTCAGCCTCTACCACTGTGGCTTTGTCCAGAAGGATATCTGGATGGATGTCTGGTCTAATTAGCATATTACCCTTTTATTAGTATAGATTAGTTTTATAAAGAGTATCTTAAATTCCTCACACTTTAAAACAATATCCTCAAAGTACAAAGAGAAAGAAAAGGTTTTTAAAGTTTTGTCATCTGGAATGTCTGATTTCTCATAAAGGAAGAAATTATCACAGATACATCATTTCTGGATTAAAAAAAATTTACTGAGGAAGGGAAACTCATGAAGGGAGGCTTCTCACTTCTCTTGCTCCAGGAAACAGCTGGTACACAGAAAGTTTCCTCTTTTTCCTCTAGGGAACCGAGATGCTGACTGTATATGTTTTTCTAGACTAAAAATAAATATTAGGCTTATGTTTCAACTGATTCTGAGTCCAGCATGTCCGGAGGAAAATCCAGCTGCCGATCTAATGGAGCCAGTAAGCCTTATGCAGAAATGTATCACCCGTTTCTCCTGCTTCCGTGTGAATTCACTTTTACTAGGGAGTGAATCGGTAATCTTTGAGAATTTCTATATACATAGGAAAAGTAAAAAATGAATAAATAAGACCAAGACACATGAAGTTTAGGACAGAGGAGCAGGTGGATGGGAGGGATGCATAAGAAACTTGGGGTAATGTTTCTTTTCCAAACTGGACAGTGTGTTGGAGGGAATGCTTTGTATACTTTCTGCATGTTTAAAGTATTTCATTAAAGATGTGAACTTCACACTGTTTAAATGAAAAGCTCAAAAGCCCATCAAGGAAAGATTCCCTCTGCAAAGACACATTGTGCACCTGCTGAGGCCAAGGCTCTGCAATAGACATTTTTCTTCTGTGGGAAAGGAAGACATGGACGCACTGACTTTGAACACTATGAAAGGAATGGAGTTCAGTATTCAAATAACTCTGACACGTGTCTAGTGTCTCATGTGCCTGGAAAGCAGTGTAAATACAGAGCAATAGATGTTCAACAGGAAGAGTTTTTTCCTGGTGAGAAAGAACTGCATGGGTCAGTGGTCAATTCACCTGGGACCTGAGGATAAGAACAGTTTGGATGGAAATGATGGAGTGTGGGAATGATTCCACAAGAGGCTAAAGATATTATGTGCTTTTACTAGGGAGTATATTTGTAAGAATAGTTGTAAGGGGATAAAGGAACATGACAGCAGCTTGGAAAACCTATAGAAGTCTAGAACACATACTTTTATATTTTTAAAAATTAGGATGTTTGGCAGGAGATGGCCTGGAACCTCCTCCTGGACGTGTCATGTACTGGAAGTGTGGCAAGTTACTTAACCTTTCCAAAGCATATGTGATAATTGGGAATAATGGAAACCTCACCTTCCTTTTTTTAAAAAAAAAATAAATAAAGTAATTATGCATTCTGATATTATAAGACTTGAGATAAATGTTAGCTTTTATATTTAAGCATGTAGAAAAGAAGGCTGGAAAAGTAGGTTTGGCCATTTGGTGATGGCCATGTGGAGACAGATTTTGTAGACTTTTATAATTGATTGAAGTTGAAGAAAAAAATACAGGTGGATCAAAAGTATTAAACCAGTTTAATTGGAAAATTAATACATGGTGGCATTAATAGACATGGGATTGATTTAAAGGTCAAAGAAATGGGTTTTGTTTCAAGCAAGTTGAGTTAGAGATATCAACAGGACACATAAGCAGAGATGTGCAGGGGCATGAATGTGTAAGAAAAAGATCAGGGCTGGAGAAAGGATCTCTCTCTCCTTCCATCAGCCTCCCTTTTACCACCTGACTGCAATGGCTGAGAGATGGACTTCTAACACCAACATGGTTATGGTCATTGAAACCACAGAGTAGATGCCAAGAACAGAGTGTAAAGGTAACACTAAAGTCACAACATCATGAAGAAGGTTCCAAAAGGAAGAATAAAAACTATAAAAGAAAAAAGTGCAAAATAAAAGAATTGGAACAGTGCTGGGGAATGGAAAACAGAAGTGAGGCGTGAAGAGTTTGAGGGGACAAAAAAGGGTTTATAAACTGTGCAAAACAGGTTAACACTAAATAGGAAGGATCATTAAATATGGTGGTTTTCATGGGCAGATTTCAGTTTGGTACATCAGTAGAATAATTCAGATTACAAGGTCTACAATGCAAGTAGGTGTTAGAGGAAGTGTTTTGATCATTATTTCAGGAAGTTTGACAGTAATGCAAAGGTAATGTTGGTGGTGTCAATTCCAGAAGAAAGGGACACATTAAGAAGTTAACAACTATTCCAGAGTTCACTCTATTTTCTTTTCCTGGGAGCATGGAGAACAGCATGGAAAATGCTCATATAGGAAGGAAGACGGTGGATTCGATGCACATGTGCTGAGGTTGTGGGCCCTAACTGCAATCACATGTACCTTAAAGGAGAGAGGCAGAGTGGATTCGACCAACCAGAGAGCAGAATGGGAAGTGAAGAGTGACAGATGAGAAGGTGCTGACAGTGCAGCGATGTAGCCATAAGCCTAGAAGTGCTGGCAGCTGCCAGAAGCTGGAAGAATCAAGGACCTTCTCTCCTTGAGAGGCCTCCTCCAGAAGGAGTGGTCCTGTCAAGACCTTGACTTTGAACTTCTGACCTACAGAACAGTGAGAGAGTAAATTTAGGTTGTTTCAAGTCAGCCAGTTTGTGGTGATTTGTTACAACAGCCACAGGAAACTAATACATTGAGGACCTTGTCAGGAGTCTCACAATTACTCTCAGAGCTGGATCCCAGGTCTTTCTGATGGCAAAGCCTAGGGCCTATATGAATAGGATTTAATCTTTCCAAGCTCAGTGGGGAATTCAACATATCACATTGCTTGAGGAGAATATAGCAATTTATAACAACTGATCTCCAAGCAGACTCCTGGGTTGCCATTTGGACTTGACCTTTGAAAACGTTACTTGATTTCTCTGATCTTTGTGTTCTTCATCTCAGATGTGTTTTACCCTATTCCCAGTATCATGCAATCATACATGTAGGTTCCAGTCTCTGTTCCATGTACCAAGGATATAGCAGAGAACAATATGCAATACAACATGCTCCTTGCCATGGAGTTTAAGCTGTATTTATGGAACAACCAAAGGGGCTTAATTTTCAAGCAGGAAGTGACTTCATATACTAGGATGTTTTTGACTCACACTTAGATGCACACTGTACGTGAGTCAATTCTTTTAATTTTAGAGAAATGTTTATGTGAAGTGTGCAATTTGAGAAGGAAAAAAGTGGGGGAAAATTGTTTCTAGCTCATGTATTTTGGTGGAAATACTTGTAATCCCCAAACTACTTAAAATGCTTAGCAGCATTACACTAGATATAATAAAAGCAATAGTGAATTAAAGTGAATCTGACCTTGAAGTGATTGAGTGATTCCTGATTTCACAATAAATTATAGCAGGATGTTCTTGGTGACTTTCGGGCAAGAAAGCAATCTAGAAAGGTTTCTATGTATCAAGAGTGTCACAATCCTTTCGGGGGCCTATTTGTCACTTTCTCACCTAGTGCAGCTGTGAAAAGTAGGTGATGAATTTCACTTTACCTTTACCATGTCAGACATCTGCCAGATGCACTTTTAGTAGAAAATGGATTCAGCTAAAGGAAGGTAGTCTTTAACATTTTTGCTGAGCCTACATCTGAAAAGCACCTTTGATCAAATTAGGCTATATCCTAAAATTTAAAGCACATTTTAAGTACTGTAATGGCTTGTCTTTCAGAGATGACCATTTTCCAAATGATATTTGTGGCAATAGGTCAAAGAGTCATAGATCACAATTATTCGAAATCCGTCTCAGGCATATGAAAAGGTGTCAAGCCCAGGAGGGAAAAGGGTTTTAAAGGCTCTGAAATGAGAAGAAACCAATCTATTAGTGACTTTATGCCTACATAGAGCAGTGTGCACTGGAACCTAAAGCACACTCATCACGTTTATCATATTGGAACATATAGTTGTTTAAGTGGAGCCTGAAACCTCCGCCCACCAGCTTTACTTTTATTCCACCAATTGGTCATTCATTCAACAAACAGTTGTTAGAAACCTGTCATGCGTCTGGTACTTGGAGTGATAGACCACATGGACCCTCTCCTCCAGCAACAGAGTATTTGCAGGACAACAGACCTGAAAATAGATAATGACCAAAGAGCAGTTTGCTGGAGGAAATGCCTAGCACGGTGCCTAAGACCCTTAAAGGAAAAGTTTATGGGTGACTAGGTTGAATCTGGAAAGAGGAGTAGGAATAAGTGTGGCAGAAAAATGGAGAAGAAGGTTTCAGAAAAATGAAACATGTACAGAAGCTCAAGGAGATGGTTGACTACTGTGTGTATTTAGAATCCGAAGTAACTAGCATTGTCTGCCCTGTGAGGAAGGTCAGTATGGTGTGATAGGGCTGGCTATGGCTTTCATGCTGGCATCCTCAGTGGTTAGAATTGGGCTGAAGCTACATACATTCTTGATAACTTTGCTGGATAGAACAGGAAAAGACCTGTGTAAGGTGTAAGAACACCAGTTTCATACCTGGCTGCCACTGAATGTCTAGAGGTCCTGGGGGAAATTTTTTAGTTATTCAGTATCTGCTTGTGTAAGATGAAAGTGTTTGATTTTATGATTGAATATAAAGTATTATATAGTCTTCAAAACCTTTCAAACTTTATTCACTTAAAGTTAAAAATGTACATGCAACTTCAATATAAAAGTTAAAAGAACACTTAAAGGAATCTTACAAATTGATAAATAAAAGACAATCTCATAGAAAATGGGAAGATATAATTAGGCAATTCAGAGAGGGTAAACTTTCATGGCTAATAATTATATGAAAAGATTCTCAACCTCACTAGTAATCACGAAAATTCAGATTGAAACCACAAGAGAATTCCATTTCACATTCACCCAATTGCTAATAAAGACACCTTGTAATATATCAAATGCTTGAAATAAAACTAAGCAAAGAGAATTCTTTATTATACATTGCCAGTGGAATAAGTACATTAACACAGTGACTTTTTGCTATGATCTCATAAATATAAAGATACTCATGCAATGTGACTTCCAGGTGTGTCCTTTAGAGCCATTCTTATAGAAGGCCCCAAGGAAACATTTACATGGAAGCTCCCAACAGTATTGTCTACAAAAAAAGTGTCCTACCCACTCCTATCTCAAGCCACACTGGCGATGTTCCTCCATGCCACCAACACAGACACTCATGTACCATTGGAGTCACCTTGGACTGTGGCATCACCTTCAGATGCCATGAGTCAAAACTCACTTTTGATTTCTGCACAAGGACCATTACTTTCCCAAGAACTGCATCCTTGCCGTAGGATTGAGAACCTGGCAGTTAATTGTACTTTGGATGGGCACTTGACCCAAGCTGATATGGTCATAATTAGCTAGTTATTAATATTAATAAAAGGAAAAGAGCAAAGGAAAGTCAGACATTGAAAGGGAAGCTATACCAGGAAGCTACACAGCACTGTTCCTCCAAGGGGATTAACACCCTCCCTTCCCTCTCCAGCACTGGATTGTTGGGGGGAGAAGGGGTAGATAGGCACAAGCACAGTGAAATTGGGGTGATGTAGGGAAGATGCTTGTCTGTTAATCTAGCCTGGGGAACAATGGATTGGCTACAGGGTGGGTCCCATCAGAAATACATGAAATCTGGGAAAGTTAAAATCCTCAAAGAGTTCCCTCTCTCTTGTTCATTCTGGTTCTCTCCTCCTCTGTGACCTGCACTGACCTGTGTGTTTTCCTGTTCTCTCTCCATAGCCATGTGGCCTTAAGCAGCCATGGATCATGCAGACCCCACACTATCCAATGGACTGCAGCTGGGAACACAAGCTGAGCTAGCCAGCTGCTGGACTGGACTGGACTTTAATATGGAACAGAAATTCTGAGCAGTGGCCTTAATTCTGGTCCTGCTGATTACAAGATTGGACTTCTTCCATGGCGAGACAGACAGAGATGGGACTTTGGAGGGGAACCCCCTCAATTTTACATCATCAAGAAAGCTGTCCACGAAACCCCATCCTCCCATGGGGGCCTCAGGAACTTCTCTTCCTCGTGGCACCCCAAGGACTCCACTTCCACAGATAACAAAACTAGACCAATGAAATGGGTATTTGGGATTAGATCCGAGACCTGTCCGGTCAGTCTGATCTGGAGTCTCCGAAGGGAGCAGATGAACCTCAGAAGCTCATCTGGGTGACTGTGTACCGCCTGCAGTGTAGGGAGGGGGCTGCAGGAGCCTGTGTGCTGGGTCCACAGGCAGAGACAGGAGACAGAGGGGAGCAATGACAGTTTACAGATAGTTCAGGTTGCAGGTCCCATGCAGCCAGTCAGCGTTCCTGCACTGAGCGATAGCGCCCTGCTTCCTTGTAATGAGTTCCCTCTTCCTAGTCTGCAGCAAGCTGCTCTCTGCTACTTTTGCATTAAGAGTCTTGGCTGAGATTCCCCAGATACATTTTCCCAAATGTTATAATAGGAACTACGTAATGGTTATAATACAGCACTATTCTGTGAACCTTTGCACAATTTCACATTCTTTCTATGAGAAAAATCTATACAAGTTTCAAATGACGACTCTTATGTATTTTGAAGAACTTGCCTGGAAGCTGAGGACTGCCTGCTCTGCTTGTACAATTATTTTTGCTTCCCTTTAACACCAGTACAGACACTTTTCCTCACTTTATAAATGACATGAGATGCAGCTAATGCTTCCACCTGAACTGTCAGCACATGAATCAGGCACACCGACACAACTGCTGTTTCCTAAAAGCCATTAAAAATGGTATTGAAGATGCTTTAAAAGGAAAACAAAACAACGTCAAATTTATTATAACGCTAGAGGTATCACTCCACCTTTCCCCACCAGTTTCATGACTATAAAACTTTCAGAATAAAAAAAAAATGTTTAGCTTGGAGACTTTTCTTTTTCTTTCTTTTTTTTTTTTATTGCCAATTTCTTCAGGGATTGACCAAGAGTTTCCAGCAGGAAGGAGCTCCTGGGTGAGTAATTTCCATTTAGGTCATTTAGCTCAAGGATTGCATTCTTTGCATGCTTTCCAGCTTCTCTGCCTATCAGTCTGCGAAGGCTCTTGTTTTGAACCCCATGCAGCCTCTCATTCCAGCAACGTTCCTGTTCCCACCTGGTCACCAGGGGGCTGATGGGATCATGTAACTTCTGGTGTGAGCTGCCAGGGCTCCACACTTCCACGAGCTGAGCAGAGATGTGAACTCATTTGAAATGTTTATTACATTTTATGATTTCAGTTCATTTCCTGCTCCTGTGAGGTTACCAGGCTATTTGCTGGAATATGAAAGTACACAGGGGCCCTCCAGTGATGAAGTAATTTAATACTTTGGGTAACAATTCTCAAAGACTTCTGCAGTTATGCACCAGTCAGAAAAGAACATTTACACTGGGTCCAGAGAACTGTCAGCTCTGGCGGACAATACCTGTGCAAAATGCAGGGTTTCTCAAAGAGGTTTCAAAGGACTCAATGGTAAAAGACCTCTTGAATAACATTTAGTTTATGAAAACTAAAAACCACACCAAATAAGAAGCCATTGATTTCATTCACTTAATGTTTATATAGATATAAATATCTTTATTATACATAGTAGTACATATATATCTTTACCACCCCATTTCTGTATGGACTGCCTAAGTAGCAATGTCACTTAAAGATCATTCCAGATCAACTCGTCAACATCCTTCCTTTTATGATAAAACATAGTTTTTTATAGATATGTATGTATACAGAAACAAATAAAAGAATACAGTACTTCATAATTTTATGACACAACCACCTTTCTTAGTAGTAACAATGAAACTAATGTAAAATAGGTACATGATTAGAAAAATGCAAGCATTTAACAGTAAAGTGAAAAATGAAAAATAGAAACTCCCTATTTATTTCCATTCCTGCTTCCCAAGAGTAACACTAGAAGCAATTTGTTCTTATTATTAAAAGAACAGTATGCTTAGACTGACAAAAATAAAAGCAAACAGCACTTTTTAGAATTTAATAATATATCTGTGGCATCTTTTAATGTTACAAGTTATAAACTGTTTTAATTATTACTCTTTGAAAATACACATTATAAATGTTTGACCTAGTCACACTAACTTTTCTCTTTCTATCATCCCAATCCTACCCTGAAGTCTCCTGTCAATTCCCACATTTTTTTTTGGTTTTGTTTTGTTTGTTTTTTCTGTGATAGATATTGGTATTATTTTGTCAAGTCTGTTTCCCACACACAAAATAATAATAATGTGGATTGAATTTTATTTACACTTATATATAATATTGGTGTTTCTAATGCCATTGGTGAATTCTGGTGAACTTATTTCTTCTTAATTAATCTTTGAACATGTTATTTCTTTTTCTTGCTTTATTACATTACCCAGGGCCCCAGGGCAGTGTTGGGAAGAAGTGTTAATGAGCATCTTCAACTTGGTTGCAAGCTTAAGGGGAAAGAGTTTACTATTCCCACAGTGAATGTGATGTGAGCGGAAGGTTTTGATAGATATACTTTATCAGGTCACGAAAGTTTCCTTCTCATCTTAGTTGATTTTTAATATGAATCTCTATTGAGAACCATGTGGTGTTTTTCTTTATTTTGTTAATTTTAGTGACTTCCATTTACTGATGTTTAATGTTAAATGAATCTTTGCAATAGTTCCTGCTATAAACCAAATTGATCATGATATATAATCCCTTGTATATATTGAATATGATTTATTATAATTTTGTTTAGGACTTTTGCCTTTGCTCATGAAAAACGCTAGCCTTCAATTTTTCTTACAATGACCTTGTTAGTTTTACTATCAAGGTCATGTAAACCTTAAAAATAAACTGGGCAGTCATATTTTACTCTATTTTCTGAAAGAGTTTCTATGACATTTGTGTGTTTTTTTTTTTGTTGTTGTTAAATATTTGGAAAATTCACCAGGGAAGCCATTCTTATTCAGGAACTCTCTTTGTGAGAAAAAAAAATTCTTAACTTCATGTTTAAATTCATTAAATTATATAGGAATATTCATTTTCTTCTTTTAATTTCATTTCATTTTTCAAGTGATTTGTCCATCTTCATAAAATTTGTTGACATAAAGTAGTCGATGATTGTGGTAGATTTATCTGTGGCTCCATTTTTCCTTTCTCTACTCTGCTCGATATATGCTTGTCTTAGCCTCCTAGCGTGGCACAACTTAATCAGCAGAACACTTCCAGACACATGAGAAATAATGAAGGATTATTGTTTTAAGCCACTGAGTTTTGGGATTATTTATTTTATAATTGTCAATAAAATAAAACTCCATAATTTGCTTTGCTATATGTATGCATGCAGTTAGGTGATATGGTTGATTTGTGGTTTCTGCTCTTTTTCTGTATCAGTCTTGCTAGAGATTTAACAAATTAATTGATCTTTCAAAAAACACTGTTTTTTGCCCTAACCGGTTTGGGATAGGGCGTCGGCCAGTGGATAGAGCGTCGGCCTGTGGACTGAAAGGTCCCAGGTTCGATTCCAGTCAAGGGTATGTACCTTGGTTGCAGGCACATCCCCAGTGGGAGGTGTGCAGGAGGCAGCTGATCGATGTTTCTAACTCTCTATCCTTCTCCCTTCCTCTCTGTAAAAAATCAATAAAATGTATTAAAAAAAAACAACACTGTTTTTTGCTATTGCATGTCTGTTTTCTATTTCTTAGAATTTTTCTCTTTTATTTTATTGCCCTCCTTCTACTTTCTAAGGGTTTGATTTACCGTCTTTCCTAATTCAAATATTACTTTTTTTCATCCTTTAATAGTAGAGCTTTCAATTCATATATGTGAGACATTTTGTTTTGCTCCAGATGTCTTTTATATTATTTTTCTTTATTAATAAACAGGAATTCTTTCTGAAGACATGTCCTCCAGACCACTAGGTCTTATCCTATTGTTTATGATCTTTTATTCCAACCATCTAATACATTGTTAGCTTCACTCTTGTATTTATCATTCTCAAAATTCTATTTAACAATTTTGATAGATTCCAAGTCTCTCCTGCAATTCTCCATCTTTTTCTGTATTTTCTTTATATTCTGTCAAATAACTATGGTATCTGAATCATCTATGGATCTACATTTGTTTACTTCTATTTTCTTTTATCTCTAGTTTGTTTATCCATACTTTAGCATGTTTCATATTTTTTATTAGATGCTGGACACAATGGGTAAAAATTATAGTGGTTCCTTCAAAAATGTTTAGTTTTTCTGTTGAAGGGTAGACAGAGGTCCTATTGAGTTCACTTGGTCCTGTTGATGGTAGGTTTTGGTAGGCATGATTATTTCAGTCTCCTCCTCCTCTGCCAAGCAGTCTTCTGCTTCAGTTTTATTGGCCAGAACTGGATTATGTGAATATCCCCAGTTGCTAAAGAAGAAGGAAATAAGATATCTTACAAAATGAGCAGGGATGCGGCTGGACCAATTTACCACTCCCAACTAAATCAAGGTTCTCGTGCAAAGGGGAAGGCAACAGGTATTTTATGGAGAGCGACCACTGTCTGACATAAAATCCATGATTAATACAAGTCATAAACGTTCTTTATAAAGCATTATGATATAAATAACATTTAGAGATGACTATTAAATGTTAAAAAAGGATAGAATGATTAAGGTTAATGATAACTTGTCATAATACTGTATGGCATGTCTCAAATAAGTTCACCTGCCTATGGTAGTTTATGGTGAGTACAACATAAAATGACACTTTATTTTAAAGACTATTTTTAGAGCACCTTTGGGTTTACAACAAAATTGAACAAAAGATGCAGAGATTTCCCATATACCCCCTGACTTCACATATGCAGAGCTTCCACCATTACTAATATCCCCAAACACAATGATATATTTTTTATAATTGATGAACCTACACTGACACATTATAATCACCCAAAGTCCATAGTTTATAGGAGAGTGCACTTTTACTATTATACACTCTATGGATTTGGACAAAATACATAAGTACATGTACCCCCCATTATAGTATCATACCAAATATTTTCACTGCCCTAAAAATCTGTACTCCACTTATCCAACCCCTCCCTCTCACAAACCTTGGCAACCACTGATGTTTTTACTGTCTCCATAATTTTGCCTTTTCCAGAATGACATATAGAGAAATCTCCCCTTATCCCTAGGGGATACATTTCAAGATCCCCGGTGAATACCTGAAATCAGAATAGATATTACTGAACCCTATATATACTATTTTTGCCCTGTATGTACACACATACATGTCATGGCCTCTCTTTGGCCTATCCAAATTGCCAGCATCACCACTCCTGTGCTTTTGGGCCATTATCAAGTAAAATAATGGTAACTTGAACAAAAGCATTGTGATGCCCTGACAGTCAATCTGATAACCAAGATGTCTACTAAGTGACTCAAGTGTGAGGGGTGTGTACAGTGTAAATACGCTAGACAAAGGGATGATTCACGTCCTGGGCAGGGTGGAGTGCGTTGGCGCAAGATTTCATCATGATACTCAGAATGATGTGCAATTTAAAACTTACGAGTTGTTTATTTCTGAAATTTTTATTTAATATTTCCCAACCATGTTTGACCTCAGGTAACTGAAACCACAGAAAGTAAAACTACAGATAAGGGGGATTGCGGTAGTTCACATCATACAGTATGTTGCCTTTTCAGATTGGCTTTCACTTAATAATATGCACTTAAGGTTCCTGCATATGTTTTTACTAGAGGCCCTCGGCCTGGCCTGTGCCCTCTCACAATCCGGGACCCCTCAGGGGATGTTGGAGGCCCAGTGCACGGATTCGGCCTGATCCCCGCAGGCCAGGCCAAGGGACTCCACGGGTGCATGAGTCCATGCACCGGGCCTCTAGTATGCATATAAGATCTTTGGTTAATCTCTTTCCACCCTCCCCCCTCTCCCTTTCCCCCTTCCCTCTGAGATTCATGTCTGTTCCATGTTTCCATGCCTATGCATTGGGCGTCTGCCCCCTGCTGGTCAGTGTGAGTCATAGTTACCAGTCGAATGGTGGAACGGTCAAACAGTCAGACACTTAGCATATTAGCCTTGTATATATATATGGCTCATTTCTTTTCAGTGCTGAATACAAGTACATTTTCTGGATGTGTCCTCCTTGGGTTCAACAGAACGGGTATAATGTTTCCTAGACAGTCTCACAGAACTCAGGGAAACACTCACATGCCAGTTCATTATACAACAGAGAACATGACACATGGGGCAAGGTCCAGAGGAGTCACAGAAGCATCTGTCCCTACAGAGTGGGGGTTCACAATCCTCCTGGCACACATATGTATTAACTAGCCCAGAAGTTCTCCAAATCCTATAGCTATGGATTTTTTTATGACTTCATCATGTAGCCATGATCAGTTATTATCCACATCTTCAGCCTCTCTCCTCTCTCTAGAGGATGATAGATGGGGCTGAATGTTCTAAGCTTCTAATCATGGCTTGGTCTTTCTGGTGACCATGCCCCATTCCGAAGTTATCTAGGAGCTCACCAAGAGATGTTCCAATGACACAGGAAATTCCAAGGGATTTAGGAGCTCTATGTCAGGAACCAGGGCTAAAGACCAAATATTAGAAAATTTGATCTAACACGGCTATCATTTAGGAAATTACAAAGGCTTTGAGGAGCTCTGGACAGGAGCCAGGGAAAAAGACCAAAATATGTATTTAAAAAATTATTGATTAATTTTAGAGAGAGAGAGAGAGAAAGGAAGAGAGACAGAGGAAGGGAGAGAGAAAAACATCTACTTGTTGTTCCACTTATTTATGTACTCACTGGTTGATTCTTGTATGTGCCATGACAAGGGATTGAACCTGCAACCTTGACATATTGAGATGATGCTCTACTCAGCTAACCTACCTGGCCAGGGCAACAATATGTATGTTTATGATATCACAATACCACAGTTGTAGATTGGAGATGTGAGAGCCTGCTATGTTGGTTATAGAATTGGAGACTCCCACCCCACCCAACACTACCTGTTTCTATGCTATCAGAACTTGCAAATGTGTCTTGGTCTACTGCCTGCCAGGTTTTGTTTGGACTGAATGCAGATATTTCTTCATGTGCTTTGGCAGCATTCTGAATTGGTTGTAATCCATGTACCTCCACAGGTTATGGTGGAAAAGTTCCATTCTCAAATTGCATTCCTGGTTTTAATGGGTTATTTCTTCTAAAACCTCAGCTTGCTTTTCAGTGACTATTTTGATTAAGGTTTTAAAATAACCTTTCCCATTATATAAGGCCCCAAGCTAACTGCTAAATTGAAATGAAATTTCTGGAACTCAAAGTTAATTCTTTCATAAGTAGAGATGCAGTTACACCATTCTATGTGTTCAGGAGAGGAAATATTTTTACATATAAAACTGAGGGAATGTGAGGAGAAGATTGGTTTTAAACTGAAAGCTTTCAAGCCATTTTGATATAGTGGAGAAAAGTGGAAAAGATGGTGAGGTACGGTGCTCCAAACAGCAAGATAAAAAATGTTAAAAGAAAAAAAACCTATAGGTAGATTTTTAGCTAGATGTTTTTTCCTAACATATTAAAAAATAAAATTCCATAAAGGGCAATATATAAAGTGTTACTGTTGTGAACATAAATATGAACCATAAAAGAACACAATAAAGGGTAACTAGCATATATACAAGACACTTGAGATCTATAAAACGTAATAATATTTTTCTATGATAAAAATATTTTGTATATTGGAACATGATATGCATCCAGTAAAAATTTTTAAATAAAAAACCCTAGTGATACATAACTTAAATTTAAATATTGAAGCATATTTAAATACTCTTTTGAACATTTTTACTTCAGAATGTTATATATTTTATTATCAAGAAGAAACACATCCTTCTTGTATCCATTTTGAAGTAGCAGAGAAAACAATGTATTAGCTATGATATTCAGATAAAATTAGGTCTTTCCCTGGCAGTGAATCTTTTTTATTTAGTTGAAGAGGAAATAACCATCCCTGGCATAGATGAGAAAAATACTCCCTTATTCTCCATTAAGGTTTATTAGCATTATTATAACGGATATCTTTTATTTTAAGCAACCCATTTTTCCTTAAGAAAACCACTGTATGACCATATTTACTCTAGATTGAGCTGCTTTAAATCTCAATGCACGTTTCCACACTCTCGGAGAAGCTGCAGCTACTTGCTCCCAGCTCAGAGCTCTGCCCACCCACATCTAAATCCCTCTAAATGCCAGGCTCAGCCCTCTGACTCAGAGGCTCAACCTTGCTGCAAACCTCTCCAGTTTTGTCCTGATGCCTATTGGAGGTCGGCTTTGCTCCTGGGACTCAAGAAATAATCCAACCCTACAGGCCAGTGGTCAATTTAGGGATCACCAGTCTCTACGGTGAATGAACCCCAAATGGAGAAATGAGGTACCAGACCTTGTGAGAGTGAAATAAATTGGAGCAAGTAGGAAGATGGAAACTGTCAAAGGGATCTCTTAAAAAGTTACTCTTTGTGTCATTCAGTCAGTCAAGTATTTACTGGGTGAGTACAATGTTGTAGATTCTAGGAACATAATGAATGGTGAGGAGATAAAGACCAGAAATGTCTTTGTGGGGCTTAGAGTTTAATATTAGGAGACATTCAAACTGAAGACACAATACATTGTGTACCTTTGTTTTTAAAACTTTTCTTTCTACTCTGTACATGAGGGAAGGAGTGAACATAAAAAATGAAACAAACAAACAAAAGAAACCCACTGGGCTGAGACATACAGGTGATTATGTTAATTCTTCCTTGGAGGACTTAGTTTGAAAAGAACAGATTTAAGTACCAATTTTAAGAAAAAATTTGCTTCACGAATCCATTCTGGGCAATTGCTGAAAAAGGCTGAAGGAATGAATAAGCTTTCAGAAGCATTTAGAAAGAACCACAGCAGCATCCTCAATGGGGAAGAAAATTTCTCATCACAGTCATCATTAGTTATTATTTGGGCTTCTCAGTATCCAAGCTCCTTTCCTATGTTTGCAGAATCCCTCCTTATGCAAGAGTTGGTGGGATCAATGTAAGCATTTCAATGCCTTTGTTAGGAGGCCTTTGTGTACTGAAAAGATTATTCAGAAGACAACCTTTTGAAATGAATTAATAATTAATTATTAAAACGCCAAATCCAAAAATCTAATTTTTCTTTAAACTTTAATGTCAAGTTATGAATCTAATTATTCTATTTATAAATCAACAAAATCTTGGCCATCAGTTTTTAAGGCAGCCTTGGTCTTATTTACAAATGAGATACATCACATTCCTTGAAATAATTTTAACTAAGTTTACAATTTAGTATTGCTGATTTTATTTTTAAGAACTATTTTCTGACTGACAGAAAAAAAATCTCCAATACTATGGCAAATTTTACAATGTAATGAATATAAACATTATGAAATTATCTTCTCAGACAAATTGATTCACAGCTTAGGTCAGACTTTTGCTGCAAAGAAATAGGCTTTCTAAACAGTTCAAAGAGTTCACCTTAGTAGGCTTTTATAAACAGGAAGGTGGTTAGAAAATTTTAGCCTGGATTTTTAAAATTGTGGTTAAGGAGACATTGCAAAACTAGATAAACAGAGATTAAAAGTCTGAGACATTTCACAAGGAAGAAAGTCAGCTGAGAGGTACTGAGAAGAGGTTCTTAATATCTATCAGAAAACAGTTCGAGCAGTTTATCATGTATGTTAATAATCATGTTCCAGAAGGGGCTTCTGGTCACATCACACTGCAGAGTTCTGCCTCAGCTCACAACAAAACACTTCTCTTTCTCAAGATAGTGGATCTTAAAGTAACATGCATGTTCTAATATCATGCTAAATTTCTACCTAAACTCTTAACCAAATAAATGGCCCAATTAAACATGTTTTAATTTAAGTTACTCTATCATAGCATAGTATCTTTGATATTACAAATATTTAATATGCTAAATTGCACAGAATCCTCCTTAACACAAAAATGCTAACACTGTCAATTGGATTCCCCTAAACATTTTCATAGAGGATTAGATATTCCCAGGGTTAAAACATGCTTATGAACTAGAGAGGTACTAATCCTGCTGATTGAAGTTACTTATTGACCAGAAATCTCATCTGAGTTTGAGGTTTGGGGCTTTCTATGCACAGGAATGATTTTTTCCCATACCTGCTAAACCCCTCCACCTCTTTCTTGTTTTGTCAGTGCTCACCTGAGGATATTTTTTTCCCCATTGCTTTTCAGAGAAAGTAGAAGGGAGGGAGGAAGAGAAGACAGGGGGGAGAAAGGGAGAGGGAGAGGGAGAGGGAGAGGGAGAGGGAGAGGGAGAGGGAGAGGGAGAGGGAGAGGGAGAGGGAGAGGGAGAGGGAGAGGGAGAGGGAGAGGGAGAGGGAGAGGGAGAGGGAGAGGGAGAGAGGGAGTGGAAGAGGGAGAGGGAGAGAGGGAGGGGGAGAGGGAGAGGGAGAGGGAGAAAGAAACATGGATGCTAGAGAGACACATTGACTAGTTGCCTCTTGCTTGTGCCCTGACAGAGGGTGGGAGTGAACCTGCAACCTGCGACCCTTTTTATAGTCACTATGTCTAAGTCTTTAAGAGAAGGTTGCTGTCCTAGTCCATGTATTACTTGTTCCCCAATTTAAAAATTAGAATGATCTATTTCTCCCATCTACCAGTGAAGGACTGTTGGCGCTTCCCTGGTAGATAGGAGAAATAGTTACCTAAGACTATAGGTAACTTTGTTCAATGGTGTTGCATTTTGTAGGAAACCAATTCCAACATGTCATAATTTCAAGAGTTTCATCAAAAGGTTGGTGAAGCTTAGTGGACTCAACAATGGCTGAGCCACAAATGTAGTTTACCTGTTGGAATGGCTAAAAAGCATCTCCCCCAAACCTGAATAGGATTGTCTGCTGCCAGACAGCTCAGGGCATCTTAATCTGCATGTTATTGTCTCCTGTTGGCCAAACACCTGAACAGCTGTAGGCTATTCCCCAATCTGACAATGCTTCTGCAAACCCTACCCTTTGAAACCCTACCCTTTGAAGTGTATTATCTCCACCTTGCCTTAGGACAAATTGTGTTAATAAAAGCAGGGTCCTGAGTCAAGGAGTAGTCTTTAGTTTAGCTCCTTTAGCTGATGCTCCTCTGACCCCCAATGCCTTGCAAAACTATCTTTCGTTCTTGGACTCCTTAATAATCTATGCACAGCTCCTTTCTCCAGATTGCTGAACCCTTTGTAATGCTGGGACAAGAACCCCGGCATTAAGGGACACCCACCCAGCGGTGCCGATGTTAATGGCAACCACGAAGGGACCCCAATAGCATTTTAATGGTTCTTGTATATTAAATACTTTTCTGTCTAGCTCTAATGACATATTGATATTCCAATAAATTCTCCACATCCTGAAGTGGTTCTGTTTTACCCTTTTGAATTTGATGGAGTCTTTTCCTAGTCTCAGTTAGCAACACCTGATGTGCAGTTGAGGTGCAGGTGTTGTGGTGGCCGTGATGGTGTCCTGAATGCAGTGGTGACAGGTGTGTCATCCACACCAGTGGGCTCCTGTAGCATAATCTTGCAGTAATTCCTGCCAACTAGCTTCTTTGGTTTCTTGTCACTCTTCAAATCTAGTTCTCCATCTCAATGTTTCCCAATAGCCTTCCAATATACAGTAGTTTTCCCTTATCTGTGGTTTTGCTTCCTGTGGTTTCAGTTACCCTCAGTCAACCCAAGTCAGAAAATATTCAATGGAACATTCCAGAAATAAACAATTCTTAATTTGTGAATTGCTTGCCATTCTGATGAAATGCTAGCATGATGAAATCTCCTGCTGTTCTGCTCCAGCCCGCCCAGGGCGTGAATCATCCCCTTTGTCCTCCAGCCCCTTAATCACTTAGTAGTCATCTTGGTTACCAATCAGGTCGATTCTCAGAAAGGGACACCACATTCACATAATTTTTATTACAGATATGTTTATAATTGTTCTATTTTATTACTGTTATTGTTAATCTCCAACGTTGGAGTTGTCTGGACCTGTGTGGTCTGCTTCCAGTTCTGTGGCTGGCTGAATGTGTGACCAGGGGCAGGCCACCTCTCTCTCTTGGTCTTCACTTCCTCTGCTGTGGTGTGAGAGGGCAGGACTAGAAGATCCCCGAGTTTCTATTGTCACATTGAACAAATCGTGTAGTGTTTAGGGATTTCCTGGCAACGGGGGAGAGACAAATCCCGGCAAAGTAGTGTGAAGACCAGGGAAATGACCCAAGACCTGGTAGGTTACCCAGCACCCAAAGAAGCAGCCTGTCCAGATGACCCCTCCCTGAGGGCTTTCCTGCTCCCCTGAGGACCCCACACTCTAGGGAGAACTAGTTGAGGCACACTGGGCATGGGTAATAAAAACAGGGGACCTAGTAACAGATAGGGTGTGAGAATCTTCAGTGAGAAACTTTCCCCAGAGGCCAGGGGCCTGGGAACAGACGCAGTCCTGGGTGTAGTCAACTCATGGCTGATGCTGTTCATACTCTGGACAGACATCATTTCAACAGGGATTAAGATTGCAGACTTTTAAGCAAAGAATCTGCACATTTGATATTTTAAGAATTTGTAATATGAAAGAAGCTCTAACCAATTAGAATAAAAGGTCAGTTTTGAGATTCTTCTTCAGAATACCAAATTGAGTAATAGTTTTAAGCTACTGTATTTTTAAAATATACTTTTTATTTTAGGAATATTTTTGATTTACCTAAAAAATGTATAGTACAAAGTTTTTATAGACCCCACACACCACACAAATCCCCCTATTGTTATCAACTTAGATTAGTGTGGTACATTAGTTATAATTAATGAAACAATGTAGATATATTCTATTTTATTATATATATATATATGTGTGTGTGTGTGTGTGTGTGTGTGTGTGTGTGTGTGTGTGTGTGTGTATAGTTGATTTCAGAGAGGAAGGAAGCGTGAGAAAGAGATAGAAACATCATTGATGAGAGAGAATCATTGATTGCCTGTCTCCTGCATGCTCCACACTGGGGATGGAGCCCGCAACCTGGGCATATGCCCTGACTGGAATTAAACCTCAATCTCCTGGTTCATAGGTCTATGTTCAACCACTGAGCCACTCTAGCCAGGTTAGATATATTCTTATTATCTGAAGTCCATACTTTTTCAGATTTTATTAGTTTTTAGCCATTTTTTTTAGGATTCCCACCAAAGATAGCACACATCACTAGGCCATCATTTATCTTACACCCTCAGTTGATTAGGCTTTAAGATGAAATTAAAATATTTTACTCACTTGAAAATAGATGTCCGTGAGATTTCATCCACAGTGAAAGCTATGATTTTACCTCATGCTGGGTTCAATTGTGGGAACAGGGTTCTCCAAGATCCACCTCAGCTTGATGATGACTGTGATTGTGTTATTCTCAAGGTGCCTTTGGGCAACCCATGGGGACGGTGCCCCAACAGTGTCCTTCGTCTTGTATCTAAGTCAGACACACAACTTGGAAAAAGCAGGCGTACATAAAAAATAAAAACAAATAAAAACTTTCCCTCATAAAACTTCGTTTTACTAACATATTCTACCTTTATGCAAAGCTGCCGAAAACTTTTCAGACCTAAAAGTAAGCAGTTGTGGGTAGTCAGCAATGTTGACACAGTTGGACTTGGCATATACATATATTTTTATAAAGTATATGTTTTTAGCATCATCGCTAGCTATCTGAAATATTGGGAATAAGAAGCATTTCTGATGTACTATTGCGGGTATTACACATTGCGTAATGACTTGCAAAGAACATCTGTGCAAAAGGTAAGGGTGAGCTTGTGCTGTTTCATCCAGTGGTCTCTAGGTGGAGCCGATGCTGATTCTGCATAAACATTTAAAGGATCATGGGTCACTGCTAGGATTTGCCGTACAAAGTAGGCACAGATGAAAAGAGTATCAGTGTAACTTTGCAAACCTATAGCCTATCTTTGGGGAACATTTGATTAGAAAATATGAGTGAATGTAAAATTGTGTGTATATTAAGACTACCTCTGATTGATAACAGATGCTTTTGAGGATATGAGGCACACCTGGCTTTGCCAGGTACTGTTAGGTTCTTTCTACTGTTGTTGGACAATCTTTCCTAACAGCAAATGGGTAGGTTTCCTAATTTTTTAGGAAGTTGTCAAAGCATTTGGCTCTTCTGATCACTGTTTCCATTTTTTACTTTTCTTTCCTTTTTCTCTTGGTTGAGAATATGTTTGTATATTTTCAGAAAACAACTCCAAGACCATGTGGATTCCTGCAACAGAGAGGAATTGACAGGACTGCTCCAGCCATGAAGACAGAAGAGAGACAGTCCAGAGATGGAAGACGCTGACGACGCCTTGCCATACTAGCAGTCAGCAGCTGTGCATCACTGCAGGTTGCCCAGGACCAAACCAGAGAGGGTCGGACCTGCATTACCATCATTTGTCCACCCTCCAGAACTGAAATATCATTGCTGACATGTACACATAAGGAACTGTTTGACATTGAAATTGGGACTCAAAAGAACTGTTGGCCCAGAAAGAAACTCACTACAGACTGATTCATTTGCCTCTCAGCATAACCATTATTGCTTGTCCCATTTTTGGTTCTTATTAAGTGTATTTCTAGTATCACATGATCTTACTCATCTAGGGGAAATAATGAACAACATAAACTGATGAACAAAAGCAGACCCGGAGACAGGGAAGCATCGATCAGACTGTCAAACCTCAGAGGGAAGGTAGGGGAGGGTGGGGGTAAGGGGGAGAGATCAACTAAAGGACTTGTGTGCATGCATATAAGCCTAACCAGTGGTCACGGACAACAGGGGGTTGAGGGCATGCTTGGGGAGGGGTTTGGGATGGGAATGGGGGGATGAGGACAAATATGTGATACCTTAATTAAGGGATATATCCTAAGAAACTAGAAACACCAATCAGAAAGGATATATGCACCCCTATGTTCATAGCAGCACAATTTACAATAGCTAAAATTTGGAAACAGCCTAGGTGCCCGTCAGCAGATGACTGGATCAGAAAACTATGGTACATCTACACAATGGAATACTATGCTGCCATAAAAAAGAAGGAATTCTTACCATTTGTAGCAACCTGGATGGAATTGGAGAACATTATGCTAAGTGAAATAAGCCAGTCAATGAAAGAAAAATACCACATGATCTCACTCATTTGTGGATAATAAAAAACATTATAAACAGATGAACAAAAAGATAGATACAGAGTAAAGCATCAAACAGACTGTCAAATTACAGGGGGAAGGTTATGGAGAGGTGGGGGAAATAAGAGATCAACCGAAGGACTTATATGCATGCATATAAGAGTAACCAACGGATGCAAAACATTGGGGGGTGAGGGCATGTATGGGAGTGGGGTGGGGGGGCAATGGTAAGATATGTACACATATAATACCTTAATAAAAAATAAAAATAAAAAAAAAAAATAAATAAATACAGTCAAATAAAAAAAGACTAAAAAAACAACAACAAACAAACAAACAAACAACACTACAAGTTGCCCAAGATTTGGATCTTAACAAAACTGGTGCCCATTTCCAAATCAGGGAAATTATCTTGGTGATAGGATACTCACTTCCTAACTGGTCAGCTCAGCATGGATTATAGTGGTACACATTGAACAAATCCAGATCTTTTTTTTTAACTTTTTATCAGCTCCTAAAAGCCTTTAAAATTTTTTGGCTATAGGACTGGTCATTGTTGAAAGGGATAAGTATGTGTTTTTTTTTAGAATATTTTGCAATATAATCAAAGTGAACAGAAATCAAAATAAGCCAAATATCCTATTTCTATTCTAAGGCTCATGCATTGTCCCCTTCTGTTCTCTCTGATGACTGTGGGTGCTAACATCTGATTCTTCCCCACCCCAGTATGAGCAGACTATGTTATAGAAAAACATAATCAATACAGTACACTCCCAATCTTTCATGCTCCTTTTTTAGTCTGGCTCACTGGAAAATGATACTCTAGAATGGCAATTAAGATTTGGAATTGGAGTCAAAGGGACCACAAATAAGTGTACACACTATTGACAACTTGATACAAAATTAATCAGTCAGCACAAGAGAGGAAAATTAAGTAACTCGACCCCAGGAAAAATTAATAAAAGCAAAATCTACTTCATTTCACAGGCATTAACGACCCACGATTCTGATACAAAGCTGTCTTAGCAACAAAGTTGAGATAATCACAGGGGACTGGGTGTCCATCATACAAAACTTTTTATTTTAGTTTTATGTCACAGTGCATAGAAGATGGATGACTTCCCATCTTTGGGGAGTGTTTGCAAAAATAGACACTGTGTCTCTTTCCTGACATGAATGATGGTGAAACCTGACTGGGCATGGAAGGCTAACAATTCTCTGCAAACCATGGAGGAAAGCAGCTTGAATTGATACCAAAAAGGGGCATTAGAAACCCTGCAGGTTTCTCTTCAAATCAAACCCTCATTTTCCAAGCAATTAATGCTGCTTCAAGTCCAGAGGACAATAACAAAGAGGCACACCTAGAGGAGCCCTGCTGCTTCAGACAACTGTGTTTGCTAAAGCAGCTCAGCCCCAAATCCTGGAGCAGAGATCTCCTGGGGAGTGTGAGCAGCATGGTGAGCTAGAATCCTGCTCTCTGTGTGTCTCAGGGTCCAATAGTGACGATTATTCATCTGGTAATTAACTCCTGCCTCCCAGAGAAGACCAGGACGCTCTTGTGCTTCAGACTCTCTTCAGACATCACACACACACACACTAACAACAACAACAATAATAATTAAACTATTACTGAAAACTACCAACCTCCCTCCTCCAATAACACACAAAAGAAACAGTCCAGTGACACCCTACACTAGGTGGAGCATGACTAGAAGAATGAGGCTACGTCGTATACATCACATCTCAATTCAGTTTGACTCATTGTCTGACTTTAGACCTAATACCAACACACGATAAGGGTCTTATTTCTGATTTAATCTTAGTAACGACAACAACTATTTCTGGTTTAATCTTAGCAACAATCACAACAACATCTATGATTCAGTCATCAGCAACTATTAATAGGCATCTGGCACAGTTCTGGGTACTGGCGGACAACCCAACAGGAATGAATGCAGACCTGGTTTGTGGCACTTACTGGGCAGCGGGGGTGAGAGACCATCTTCAGCTATAAATTCAGCACATGGTATATCTATGGTACAAGCACTTGTAATGTGTGGCCTGTCTATGGCTGAAAGTGAGTTGGGTAGAGGCCAAGGAGGACTGGTGCAGGGCTCAGTAATGGGGTTGCTCAAATGTAACCCTTGAATGAGCGCATATTTGAACACAAATCAAAGTGAAGTGAAGCAATAGCTTCTCAGATAAAAAGAAAGAGCAGTCCAGAATAGAGTATGGCAAGGGTAGAGGCCTGGAGGCAGGACGGCCACCTGCCTGAGCAGTAAGTGTGTAGAAGCAAAGAAGGCCAGGATGAGGGCAAAGGAGGGAGAAGTCAAATGGTAGAGGAAGGAGATAAGAATAGGTGGAGGATAGATAACACAGCTTTGTAAGTCTTTGGAAGGACCTCTGCTTTTCACTGGGAGTGAGATGGAAACCTGCGATGGCTGAGCTGTTCCAGAGACCTGGTAGGACCCATAACCCTGCATCCCATACATTAGAGCGATGCAAAAGAATAGAATACACCCAACACAAACAGGAACAAATTACCTGACACTTAAAAGCAGATCCATGTTTTGCTGGACCTGAATCTTATCTATGTCTAGGTGTGGGGGCATTTCTATAAGAAAAAATGGATATGCATTATGAATATAAATTATTTATAAAAGTGATTTTGTTAGAACAAAAAATTACAACAAATTTCGAACCCACTGTGTATGAGAATTACTATCAAGGATTGTATCTGTGAATAAGTATTTTGTAAGTAATTTAAAGGATGTTTCAAGGTAGTCATTGGAAGATAATTCCCATCTCACTTGAGAGAAAATGCCACAGATGCTCCCTTTTAAAATCAGGTATTTCTGCAAATAAATAATGGAATATGTCCTCTAAAAAGAATGGTATTGGATCCATACATTTAAACATAAGGTTCGGAAAAGAGAAAACCTTGTCTTTTTGATATGAGAAGAGATAAGGTGGCCTTTGAACATCTTTGTTTTTTCAGTGATGAAACCTCATAAGATATGGAACAGTTTCTCAATAAATCCATTTGTTTGATGAGTTAAGTCTGAATATTCAACATTAAAATTCAAATTATTCATTGAAAAGTTACACTTTAGGGCATATGAAAATAAGTATCTCAACTTATAATTTATAATATACTATAAAATATTTGATTCTGAAATATGTTGTGTTAAATAAGGAACTGAATAACTAACTCACCCAAGGTCATATAACTATTAATTTTTAAACTATCTACTAACAATACCAAACAAAATATAATAAAAAATGGTAATAATTATATAGGTTGTAGCAATCACCAAGGTGCATCTTTAATCAGTAAGAAAATGTATTTTATGCTACTCAAATCCAGCCTGAATGCCAGCAGGACATGTAATTACAGTGACTCATTCCTGAAACAGTTGTTATGACTAGTCATTGTTCCTACAATAATGCATTGGTTTTAACATTTCCCTAAGTTATACAGCATAGAGGCTGTACGCAGAAATTATTACATCATGTACATCCATAATGTTTTGAGACAATGGATTTTATGATTTTCTCTACTTTTTAAAAAATTCCTTCTCCTCTTTCTTTCAAACACATTGTATGTTATAGAGACTTATTTCTATCCAGTTGAAGTCATGAGCTTGATTAATTATATTATGAAGCTATCAAGGATAAAATATAATAAAGTCATTGGATTCTGCAAAGAACCTTAGAAATAAATCTGATTCAAACTTTTAATTTTAGAGAATAGGGCATTAAAACAGTAAAATGACTTCCTCCAAATTGCATTTATAAAATAAATTGCCTGGTATTTATTCTGATCTCTCCAATGTGCTGTTTCTTTCCTGTGCCAGACAAATAGCTGAATCTTCCTAAAACTTTGGTTATATTCTTATTCTCATTTCTTCCAGAATAAAATTTAAATTCCTAAGCCTAGCATTCAAGACTCACCCCAAGACTCACTTAACGTAGATAACCAAGTGCCACCTGTAGACAGGACTATGATATTTTATACAAATATGGCACCACCTTTAACTCTAATCTTCTTGATTAACTCTGTGTAATCAAAATTGGCAGATATTTCTTGGAGGGCAAAGAAAGATCATCACTCTTTTTCTCAATACTTCTGAGAAGCCAGTGGTCATAGCAGAAGTTTGAAACAAAAACTCTAAATGTGCGCGCGCGCGCGCACACACACGCACACACACACACACTTCTAGACAGCTATGCATCAACTATTTCTCCTTCTCCCTGTCTATCCAAATTCTACTTTCTTTCCTAAGGTTGGGGAAGACACGTATACTGCTTATTTTGTACACATGCTCTTTCTCGGCTGGTTCATCGTTGTTTTAAGATCATTCACACATTTCCTTCAGAGAGGTGATTCAGAATGAGAAATTAAAAACTGTAAATAGCAAGGCCAAAGTTTAGCTTAAGCGTGATGGAATATGGCCACGAAAACAACAGAGCTCCTCCAAGTTCATCAGCATTGAAAGGAAATATAATGTGGGGCAAGTTTCCATTGCCTCTGGATGAACACTTGTCTAAATCACAGAGAAATGGGTGGATCCAGAAGCTCAAAATGAGGGCTCTTCACACAGTCAGCTCTAAATAAAATTATTGCTGATGTTTAGGACAACTGGAAAGAGCAGGAAGAGCAGAACAGGAGACATCAGAAACATTAGTAAAATTGTCAGCACACCAATACCATGTGTCACCTCCAATCTAAATGAAACTATGAGTACAATGTTATTCTACTTAGCATGTCTTCTTAAATGTAAAAAACAGGGAGTATCAATTAGATTCCCATAATATTTGTTGACAAAAGTATTATAAATTTCTCATTATTCTGCATTTTATTTATTGTGTAAAATGGTGGCTGTAGCCTTAGAACACAGAAGCATCCATTTATTCAGTATTGAAGAGGAACTTGACTTTTGGAGGGATCACTTCATCCTATATAATAAAAGCCTAATATGCAAATAGACTGAATGGCTGAACAACTGGTCGCTATGACGCACACTGACCACAAGGGGGCAGACGCTCAATGCAGAAGCTGACTCATGGTGGTCAGTGTGCTCCCACAAGGGGAGTGCTGCTCAGCCAGAAGCTGAGCTCGGCAGGAGAGCGCAGTGGTGGCAGTGGAGGGAGCCTCTCCTGCCTCCATGGCAGCACTAAGGATGTCTGACTGAAGCCATCAGTTGGACATTCCCCGAGGGCTCCCAGATTGCAAGAGGGTGCAGGTGGGCTGAGGAACCCCACCCCCAGAGTGCACGAATTTTGTGCACCGGGCCTCTAGTCCTCTATAATAAAAGCTTAGGTGGTATTGCGTGATGTCGCCACAAGATGGCCGCGCCATGTCATCACAAGATGTCATCACTGCCATGTCATCACCCCCATGTTGTCACAAGATGGCCACCACAAGATGGCCAGCAGGGGAGGGCAGTTGTGGGTGAACAGGCCAGCAGGGGAGGGTAGTTGGTGGTGATCGGGCCAGCAGGGGAGGGCAGCTGGGGGTGAACAGGCCTTCAGGGGAGGGCAGTTGGGGGGGACCAGGCCTGTAGGGGAGGGCAGTTGGGGGTTATCAGGCCAGCAAGGGAGCAGTTAGGTGTCAATCAAGCTGGCAGGGGAGCAGTTAGGGGGTGATTAGGCAGGTAGGCAGGTGAGCAGTTAGGAGCCATCAGTCCTGGATTGTGAGAGGGATGTCCAACTGCCAGTTTAGGCCCGATCCCTGTGAAATTGGACCTAAACTGGCAATTGGACATTCCCCAAGGGGTCCCAGATTGGAGAGGGTGCAGGCTGGGCTGAGGGACAGCCCCCCCCAACCCTGCCATGTACGAATTTCATTACCTGGCCTCTAGCAAGTTATATAAATGTCTAACCATCACACTGTGTACCTGAAACTAATATGATATTGAATGTCAACTATAATGGAAAAATTTAAAAGTAATAAAAATACTTGAGATACTTAATTATAATGAATAAAGGTCAGAATTCATAATCATTCTTATGATGTGAATTTTCAGTTTTTTTCCTAAGAGTTAAAATTTAAGAAAGCGACCAGTTTCCTTTGAGCTACAAAAACACATTTGTAAGCTCTTTGTATGGTTAGAGTTTCCTACTAGTCTTTGTGCATGAGTTGTATCTGATTGACTTCCATACTAGTATTATTCATGGCTGTCTCTGGTCAGCAGGAGTAAGGTCTGTTTACCTCAAGCCAAGCTCAGCTCATGAAAATTTGTATGTATGAGATGAGCACATCCATCTGGTGCAAAGAAGCCTAAGAGGATGTGAAAGGAAGGCACATGCCGAGGCACCTGCTTCAAACTATCTGACTTCTGGCCTTCCAAGAGGCTTTGCTAGGCATGTGGAAATATTAACTGCACTGCGATTTACTGCCTAGTTGCTCCTCACTGTCTGATGCACACTTCTTCCATGAGGCAAATCTGTTTTCTAACTTCAGCCTCTCTGATGACCAGAAGAGAAGCAAAAAGGAGCAAGGAGAGCAAAAAATTCTAGACAGAATTTTCAGGAGAGAAAAATAACTGTGATCTTCACAATATCTCTTGCTAGACTTCATTTGTAGTCTTTTGAAGACATTATATTTCCTTATTTGCCAAATTGGCACGCATTAAGGGCTCTTTGTTGGGTCCCTAAAAGAACAGAATGTCTTATTCATTTACATACAGTAAACAGATGTTTCCTCTAAACAGCACAAAATTGAGAAATAGTTCTGAAACTCAATCCATTCATTGTAGCTTTGACAATCCTGGCTAACAAGAATCCCAAAAGGATGTATTGCCAGTTGTTTATGTGAGCAGATTATGTTATCAAAATATGTTTATGAAAGACCATTCATCTTTCGTTTCCTGCATACTGAGGTTCAGTTTAACTACGATTTCAGAGACAAGCATTATGGGTTTCTATTATTTATCTATTTGGGTTGTGATAAAACCGGGATTCATAAACAGACTGGCAGTATATATGTCAAACTTACTTTATTGTCTTAGTTTACTTCTACTTGGGAAGTTGAAAATAAAATGTGAAAGAGAATATATTCTTCCAGGGGTCACTGTTTAATCTTCATTTGACTGGCAGAGATTAATTTCTGTCTTTATATTTCATTCTGGAAATTAGGAAAAAGCACAAGAGTTCTTCCAACTGTTCTGGGATTTTCTTTTAAATTTTCATTCTCATCAATTACCTTGGCAAGTCAACTATGTGGTATTCTCTGAATTCCAAATGAAAAACATTTGATGCTGAATGTCAGCAGATCCTAAGGTAATAAATAGCAATGGACATAAAACATTACTCTATGTATCTATAGAATAATTGCTCAGGTCTCTGTAGGTGTTTTGTTTTGTTTTTTAACAACCTAACAAACAAGATTGTATAAAGCCTAGCAAACTGAGAAATGCAAACCAGTAGTAAAACAGAGCAAGCACTTTGAAACTACCTTGCCCACCCCACCTCTGGCCTCTTATATCAGAGGAGGAAGACACATCCTGGAACAAGCCAAGAATAAGGTCTTTAGTGGATATAGGGCTTGGATTCTCAGGTGGTTTCCTTAGATGGTCTCAATTCTAGAAATTACCTGATATTTAGTTGTTTCATTAAGTGGGAAGTTGGCATTTGCTTAACTGGCGAGGCAGTTTCGAAGATTAAAATATAGTAATAAAAAACCCAGCCTTGGACACAGCCCAAGTTTTTAGCCTGAAAGTATTCCCAGTGCCCACGCTGGCATCTATGAGAAGGTATTGCTTTACTTTCACCAAGCTGAAGAAGGAAGACTAGAATATTCTGAGGTGAAGGGTACACTCATGTTGCTTTCATTAAAATTAGTTTACAGGTATTGATTAAGCACCTACTGTTTCTGATACCATTCTAGGTGCTGGGGATATAAAAAAAAATCCCTTATACTCCAGTGGGGTGGAGGAGACAGACAAAAAGCAATCACATATAAGATATGTTAAATGCTAATTGCTAAGGAAGGAAAAAAATGCACCAGGAAAGTATATAACATGTCGGTGGGTAACATTTGAGACAGAGTGGGTTGAAGGCTTCCCCATGACTGCGACATTTGCGTCAAGCCTGCTTCCCCTCCAGAGTGAGAGAATTCCATGTCAGCAAAACAGTGTTCCTCACCAAGGAAACAGCAAGTGCAGAAGTCCCGAGACAGGGTCAGGAATGACCCCTGGAGTGCTCGAGCGACAGTGAGGAGGTATGATGGCTAAGAAAACTGTCTGGATTTCCTGCTGTGGGGGCAACAGTTGGCAACAGCCTGGCTGTCACTGCCCCTGGGTTCACCACCAAGTTCACACTGCAGCCATGCTCCCTACAGACTGACCCCAACCGACCACGGACCATGGCGAGGGCCCCAGGGCAGGCCCTTTCCTGGGAACCTTTCTCATCGTGACTTTGGAGATTTAATGATTTTTGAGGATTCTCCATTAGCCTGGTCAAAACTTTCTTAGACTGCTATTATTCTAATCCAATCCTCCTTTTTTCCCTGTCTCCTGCACCATGTCCCAGTATCAAACCGGCATCGTTGTGTAAACACTTCCCTGCTTCCTCCCCTTCTTTCACAGGCATTTGGAGAACTGCAGAACTCTCCGTAGGCGCATTACAACTCTGTCCGAACACCTGTGTGAAGGAACTTGACCAAACTCTAGCATGACTTCTAGCATAAGGCTCTGTCCCTAGGATGACCCTACCCCATTAAAATACCTTCCTAAGAAAGCTCAAGACAGCCAGGAAAATTTACTATTTTTTCTAGCCAATATCTGACAATAATCTCAGATTTCCTTCTCTTAGAATATTTACTAAAAAAGGGATTAGAGTTGTGACTATGTGCTTCTTCCAACTCAGCAGCATTCTTCTCAAGGACCTGAGAGCCATTCCTTTGAAATATTATCATCAGGAAGGAGAGGGCCTCTGTCTCCCAGATTCTGAGGGAAGGCAGAATTCTAACTTCAATAACTGCCAGCTGGTGAACACAGCAGCCCAGTCACCTGACACTGACCAACACTTGGTCATTTTTCACTTCTCTGTCTGTGTGGAACACCTGCTCTCCCCCCTCTCACTGTCCCTTTAAAATCATCAAGTCACCCCTGCACAAATTGGAATGGAGCTCAGCTTTTCCCCCCTTTATCAGCAGCAACTGAGCAAAATCTGTTTTCACTGCTTTAACTAATGTCCAACTGGGCTTATCTTTGATAAATTCCTACCAATAAATCTCTTGACCATCCCATTCCATCTTCGTGTCTGCTTCTAAGAGAAACTAAACTGACACAGGAGCCCAGTGTGGCTGGAGTCTCCAACAGTGGAGTCTCCAGGAGGCAGCAGTGGATCAGGCTGTGATAAGGACTGAAGCTTTTATTTTGAGTGAGATGAGAAGGAAATAAAGAGATGTGAATAGAGAAGCAATACGATCTGCTTTCCTTTTTTAACAGGATCCCTTTGGCTACTTTGGGGAGGCAAAGACAGGAGAACCAGGAGGTGGCTATTTCAATAATCAATATGAGCAGTGGCTTATATCAGGGTGGCGCCAGTGGAAGTGATGGGAAATGGCCATGGTCTGGATATATTTTTAAAGCAAAACTAAAAATATTTGCTAATTAAAAACATGTTGGTTGTGGAAGAAAATGAAAGGTCTATGGAGAAAAGAAGGCCATCGATTTGAGCATCTAGATGAATAAAGTTATGGATAAGCCTGCAAGGGGATGTGTTTTGGAGCAGAATTTCAGGATCTCAGTTTTAGTCATGTTATATACATGGATAGAAAAGTATCTGAAAATGTTATCTTTTAGTTGCATATGAAGTATTTTGGTTGAGAAAAAGAAAGTTAACTTGAAAAAAAGGTAAAACATTTTCAGTCACGTAAATAACTTGAGGAAAATTGTTAAAAAATAAGATGCTATTTATTGTCAGTTCCAAACTGAAATTCAGTTCCAGATGAAGAACACTGAATTTGCAATTTGGTAACATGTTGCTCTTGCTTTGGGATCCATATGGGTCTTACAATCAGGATCCTAAAGCATGAGCAATGGATATATTTCATCTGGACTGCAAATGGTATTTCTGCTCAAACTCTAGAGATTTGTAATCATGAGCATCACTACCTCCTTCAGCACAAATTAACTCATTAGAATAGTTCATCTTAAACAATATCTCAAAATCTCATTAATTTCAATAGTAATATTTTTGGTACCTTTATTTACATAGTTTCTTTTCTCTAAACATTGATTTCTACCTTTGATGCTACCCTGTACTCTGTGATTGAACCCCTTGCTTAGACATCCTTGAATGGTTTTTTATCAAACCCCTAAAACTCTGAGCTTAGAGTTAAGATTAATTGCCAGTAAAGTACCCCCACTTTTACCTTGGCTTAATGCTGGCAGCCATCTACTCCTCCATATCTCAAAAAGATAATTTATTCACTTGATCTAGGATATACAATTTAAATAGCAAATAACCTTATTTTAAAGCTTGTTCCTCCTATTTAAATTTAAAAGTATAATAAAGTCAACACTTCTTTCAACTAGCTTAGAAATATATTCTACTGAAAAGAATATTACCCCTCCCACAAGGCCCATGACCTATTCTATTGTTAGAAAGTGGTAACTCATTTTTTAGCTTTCCACTATTAATTAGTAATTGATTTGTAACAGTATGGCACTTAATAAGGGAGTTTGAGACATTGGCTAAAATAACTGGTCTACCATTTTTGAATATTTCATAAGCCTCATTTGGATGATCAAAATTGTAAAGATCTTTCAACGTAATTTATGGCTAGTGCTGAAGGTAAAAGCCCCCACCTCCACAGTTGGGGAGGAAAAATGGCAACTAAGTCAATGTGCATAGAGCAGCATCAAGGAAGACATGACTCTTGCAGCTGGGTTCTAATCCACAATAACTCGGACATTACTTGAGCAATGCCTGTGAACTCAGACAGCCAGACTGGGACATGGAGAAACAAGATAGAGAAAGCTTTGTTGAGGTGATGAACGTTGGGGTAAGGCTGGCACCATCAACAATCAAGGAAGGGGAGGGAAGTAAGGCTGGATGAGTGCAGTGTGGTCTCCTCATCAGAGAGGACGCTGCAAGGCAGATGACACAACACTTAAACGTGCATCTAGGGTATTTCTGAGCAGGGTCCTGTGTGGCAGTCAGTGTAAATCCTCTCATACTTCTCCTCAAAAATATATATTGCTCACTGATTTATGAGAAATGTGTATGTGCATATTTGTGTGGTTGTGGAAGGTGTGGTTAGGATGATAAAATGTTGAGTGTTGCTTCAACTTTGGACTAAAGTTTGCCCACAAGAATTAAATGAGTTAACTAGTTACAAATGAGTTAAAGTGAATATTTTAATAATAAGTTACCAGTAGCAACATTTATAGTTATTGTTTATAAAAGACATATCCTTAATTCTCACAATAACTAGCTTACTAATAAAACATTGCATATCATGTTAAACATTTTGAGAAAAATCTCATTTGGTTCAGGTGGAGAAAGTAAGTCATGGGGTAATAGGAATCTGGAAAGGAAAGTAAGGGCCATGTTAGACAGGAATTTTAGGTCATATTAAGGATTTGGCAAACTATTAATTGACTTTAACCAGGAAAGGGTTACGATCACATTCATCCTTTTAGAAATTATTGACAGTAAAAGTATAAAAAATGGCCTTAGCTGGTTATGCTCAGTGGATAGCATGTGGGCCCATTGACTGAAGAGTCCTGGTTTCGGTTTTGATCAAGGATACGTACCTAGGTTTCAGGCTCTATGGCCTGCCCTGGTTGGGGTGCATGCAAGAGGCAACCAATCAATGTGTCTCTCTCATGTTGATATTTTTCTCTCTCCTCCTCCTCCTCCCTTCCACTCTCTCAAAAAAAAAAAAAAAAAAGAAAGAAAGAAAGAAAGAAAGAAAGAAAGAAAGAAAGAAAGAAAGAAAGAAAAGTCAGTGGAAAAATATCCTTGGGTGAGGATTAATAACAACAAAAAGTTATAAAAAGGTATTGGAACTGGGCAAAAAAATGATGAAAAAAAATTAGTCAGTAAACTATCACAATATTTTAGGCCAGAGAGGATGGTAGCCTGGAGTAGGGTGGGAGGATTAGGGTTAGAGAGAAGTAGACGTATTCAAGGTGAGATTGGACTTGGTAATTTTTGGATGGAGGCAACCGGTGAGAGGAGAAGATATGATGATGCTAAAGTGTTTTCTATCAGACAATTGACACAATCATTTCCTGACATTGGAAACATGGAATGCAGAAATGTTGAGTGGGAAATATCACTTTGGACTAGTTTATTTTGAAGTGTTCAAAGATATTTAATTGAACATATTAAAGAGCCACTTGACATACTAGTTTTAATTTCCAAAATCAGATCAAGGTTGAAGATTTGGGGAGTCATTGTTTACTCAATATTTATTCACCCTTTTCCACTGCTATCAGGAATCCAATTTGGTACAAAGAGATAATATGCCCAACTAAAAATGCACACCTTCTCAGACTTAATGTCATTTGGGGTTAACCATATGACTCAATTTGCTCCAATGAGACTTAAAGGAACTCTTTTAGGAGCTGCAGAGAAAGCCTTTGCTTTTGTGACACATACACTGCTCTCTTGCCCACTTGCCCTTCTGCTTCCGTTCTGCCAGAGGAACCATGGTATATCTGGAGATGCAGCACTACATTACAATTATATTCCTAATATAAGTGGTGGTTGACATGAAGGGAGTGGATAAAATGTTGGAAAAACAGAAAGAATGTAGAGCAAGAAGCAGATATATTCACATATAAATCCTAAGCAACTTCAAAATTGAATGATTAATTAGAGGAGAGTGCTGAAAGAAATAAATGAGATTGAGTAACCAAAGATGCTGAAAAAAATGACAATATAAAGGGAGAAAAGGTAAGACAAGAGAATGTTTCAACAAAGAAGGAGTGGTCGATCATTTTATATTGTGTTGGGAAATTAATAAAAATAATATTTTCCATCTAGAAAATCCAAGATCAACAAGTAGAAACTTAATACAATGTATAGGAGAGTTCAGTAAGTAGATCAGATAGAGGATAAAAATATTAAAATCTATCCCAAGTGAACCTTTAACCCATGCTGTAACATGAATGCCGTTTGAAGATTACTTTTTCTGCCTTGACTTGACCTATTTTTTCTTTGTTTATCACTGTTCTAGATAATTCTCTCAATGCCATTGCCAGTTAGTCACTGGTGCCACCACAATGTCATTTTCATCCTCTCAATGTCATTTGTAATTCACTTGCAGAAAAATAAAATTTTTAAAAAATATATTTTATTGATTTTTTATAGAGAGGGAGAGGGATAGAGAGTTGGAAACATCGATGAGAGAGAAACATCGATCAGCTGCCTCCTGCACACCCGCTACTGGGGATGAGCCCACAACCAAGGTACATGCCCTTGACTGGAATCGAACCTGGGACCTTTCAGTCCCCAGGCCGACACTCTATCCACTGAGCCAAACCGGTCAGGCAGAAAAATAAATTTTTAATGTTTGAGACATTTAACTGATCATTTTATATATTTTTCTGAAATAGTGAGGCTCTAAAAGTCATTATTCTGTTGGAAATCCTAAATCATCCCATAAGGAAAATTCAATCCTCATCTGACAGAGAAAAATCTAACAGCAATATTGAAATAAAGCACCCCATCCAGGGTATTCACAATATTCCTTTGTATAAGAGAATATTGTTACTACCTGAGCAAAACTTTTCCCAGCATGAGAACCATCTAAGACTAAGACAATTATTTACTATTATTACAGCTGAGAGTCATGTAAAAAGATGAATTGTTGGATCACTTTTATGATTAGAGAGAATGCATTTTGTAAAGATGAATGTCATAGAACATTTCTTTTTACTTCAGGCCATGACCACTGTATAGGACCCAATAAAATATTCATTTTCTGCTGTCCTGCCTTTTTTTCGGGGATAATGGGCTGTCATAAAGAGCCATAAAACATCATTAGACTAAGACATTTGAGACAAAGGAATCCAACACATCTCCTCTTCAAATGAGGAGTTAGGGTCTATGTGACATTATTGTGCTCCTGTGTTTGACAGCCAGCCCAGTCCCCATGAATTGGTGAGCCAGAGCTTCTTTAGCAGGGGAGGGTGCTGTGCCAATGAAGACTCATTCCCTGACTGCCAGGTATTCCCCAATGTGGTTTGAGAAATAATATCCCATCTGAGCATCTGGTTGTTCTGCCTTTTCTCTTGAAAGTGAAATTCTGAAGAGGTGGGATTTGGCTGAGAATGTTAAGTTGTTTGACTTGCCTTTGGGGACAGCAAAATTGGTAACTGCTAACATAGTGCTGTATTCGTTTTCAATCACTTCATAATGAATTACCCAAACGCTGCGGTTTAAAACAACATCTATTACAATCCCACTCTTTCTTTAGGTCTAAAATCCAGGCACAGCATAACTGGGCTCTCTGCTCAGGGTCTCAGAGGACTGAAATCAAGTGTCAGCTGGCTGTGATCTCATTTGGAGATTGGTGTTCTCTCCCAACATCTTTCAGGTCCTAATGGTTGTAGAATGAAGCCCCCTCTTTCCCCCATTTTTAACTGTCTGCCAACCAAGGTAGCTCTCAACAACGAGAGGCCACCCCCAGGTCCTGGTAATTCAGTCCCCTCCATTGTTGGTTGACAACATGGCTGTTTTCTTTCTTCCAATCTGGCAGGAGAGAAATTCTGACTTCTGGGAAGGCCTGGACTCTTTCAAGAGTTCACATGATTGGGTCAAGTTCACCCAGTGAAATCTGATTTACTCAGTCAACTGATTAGGGATCTTAAATGTATCTCCAAGATCCATTTTGCCATTTATATAGCATAATCTCAGTAATAAAATCCCATTATCCTCTCAAGTCCCAGCAGCACTCAAGGGGAGGGCATTACCCAGAGTGTGTATATTAGGAGGAGGGGGTCTTAGGGATGTCTTAGAACTCCGCCCCCCACCCCCACACCATTCTGACCATATTAGAGAGGCCTTCTCCAGACAAAATTCCTCCTTAGTGGGCTTAATTTTTTTCCATAGCACTTACTGGCTCATATCATATTGTTTCTTTATTTATTATCTCTCCCATTAGAATGTCAGCTTCGTTGGAGCTGGGATTCTGTCTCTCTTGTCCCCCATACAGATGTGCCTGCACATAGTACGCATTCAATAAATATTGCTTAATGTAGTTAACTAATGAATGGATGAGTGAATGAGTAAACAGAGAATCAAAAATGCAGGGATTTTTCTTACATTCTAATAAGGTACTCTTTCCCCGCGCTCTGCCAGGAAAATGAAGAAAGCCCCATCAATCTCCACGCCTCTCCTTCAAGACTGCAGTCCTACAGACAGCTCCGTAGGTTTGCACTCAGGCCGGCATGAACTTGCTCTCTAGCACTGCTCTGTGATTAATTCTTTCACTAAGCTTTGCCCACCACTCTTCCTGTTTTTAATTTCTAAAGTTAATTTTATATTTTTCTCAAAGTAATGTATATCCAGAGCTAAAATGTTTGACATTAAAGTCACGTGCGCGCGCGCGCGCACACACACACACACACACACACACACACACACTCACCCACCCAGCCCCTTCTCATTCCTTCCACACATCCACTCCCAGAAGCAGTTTTGCTTCTAATATACTTAGAAATAATGAACCTGTGCAATTACTCCTTGACACCACTCTCGGGGAATATCTGTTGTGCTGGCTGAAGCCTCAGCTCCAGACACGTGGTGCAGATCATTCAGTGGGCAGCTTTGGGATCCTGAGATTCTTTTACTGTAACAGCTACCGCATGAGGCTGAACCCAGGGGGTGGGAGGATGGGAGGCTGAAGCTTTAGCTCATTAGCACTGAGAGCTCAGAAGGGGTAGGATTGTGGTATTAGCCACCTGTAATGAGACGGTGACAGATCTTCTGGAGAGCAGGATTGATTGGAAAGGTTTCTGTTACCAGGCTGCCATGGGAGGTAGAGGGAAATCCACACTGACATTGAATAATTGAAACATTTTATTACCTGAGTGATTGCTAACCTGGCATGCCTCCTCTCTAGCATGTGTCTCATTTGCCATTTTTCTTACTCCTTCACATTCTGAACTTGTTCTTCAATCTGACCCCCTATCTACTGGTCACTGCTAGTGTAGGTTGCTCTTTTCCTAGCCTATTCTCGCTATTCCTCAGTTTTTAATTAACCTGTCCTGTATTTGGATGCAATCTCAATGAATCTGGCATCCCTGCTCCCTTGGTATTTTGCAAGGTATTTCACCTTACATAGTTTCTTATTTGAATTTCAGCTTTGAAATCAATGGGCTTTGTGACACTGGGGCAAATGGTTTAACCTCTCAGATTCTAGTGCTCTAGTTTGTAAAACTTGGTTAAAACGCCTCAAATTACTCCCCAGTGTTGTTAAGTGGGTAAAACAATAATATATGTTAGCATTGTTTGAGAACTATAGAGCACTATTCCGATGCTTTTGTTAGAATGCAGAGAGATGACTATGTGGTTGCTGTGGATAAAGACCTAGGTTCAAGTCTTGCCACCATTATTCCCTATGTCTTAGGTCAGTGGTCTGCAAACTCAGTCAACAGAGCCAAATATCAACAGTACAATGATTGAAATTTCTTTTGAGAGCCAAATTTTTTAAACTTAAACTTCTAACGCCACTTCTTCAAAATAGACTCGCCCAGGCCGTGGTATTTTGTGGAAGAGTCACACTCAAGGGGCCAACGAGCCGCATGTGGCTCGCGAGCCACAGTTTGCCGACCACAGTCTTAGGTGAGTCTCCTCACATGGCCTTTCATTATTCCAACTTCTCTAGCTCTTGCTTTTATTTATTTTCATGGTCTGTGGTGTTCATTCCCACTTGCAGATTGAGCTCTGGTCTGAATGGACTGAAGCAGGGACCTTTAACTGCTTGGTGACTGGCACTCTCCAGTGAGCCACCTGTCTTTCTTTGGCTTTGACAGCTCAGAGAACCCACAAGAAAGGGTGTTATGGTCTGAATGTGTCCCCTTTCTAAACCTCACGTGTTAAAACTTTACCTCCAAGATGATCACACTTGGAGGTGGGAGGTGATTAAGTCATGAAGGTAGAGTATTCAGGAATGGGATTGGTGCTCATGAGAGAGGCCCCAGAAAGATCCCTTATCCCTTATACCACTGGAGGGTACAAGGAAAAGTTTTCAAAAGAGGGGACCATCCTGCCACCTTGATCTTAGTCTTGCAGCCTCCAGAATTAGGATAAATAAATCTCAGTTGTTTGTAAGGTACCTAGTCTGTGGTATCCTATCTAATAAAGAGGGAATATGCAAATTGACCATCTCGCCATAACAACAATGGCTTAGCCCACAGTGGAGGCAGGGATTCTGTACCACAAGATGGTTGCGCCCACAGTGGAGGCCGAGTTCCTGTAACGAGTTTTAACAAGCTATCAGCAGGTACCTGAGGCTGCGTAGTGCTGAGCCAGGGCAGGGGACCTGAGGCTGCGCCCCCCACACCTGGTGGGGATTGACAGGGGGCCTCAGGCCACGCCCCTCGCCCCAGCACCAGGCTGGGGGACCTCAGGCTGTGCCCCCTGTCCTGGCGCCAGGCTGGGGGACCTCAGGCTGCACCCCCCAACCCAGCGGAGCTTGATGGGGGACCTCAGGCTGCACCCACAGCCCTGGCACTAAGCCAGGGGAACTGAGGCCATGCCCTATGCCCTGGTGCCAGGCTGGAGGACCTGAGGCTGCGCCCCCCACCATGTGGGGCTTGATGGGGGACCTCAGGCTGCGCCCCCCATCCTGGCGCTGGGCCGGGGGACCTGAGGCTACACCCCCACCTGGAGGAGCTTGACAGGGTACCTCAGGCCACGCCCCCCGGTCTGGGCTGGGGGACCTCAGGCCGCGCCCCAGGCGACCTGAGGCCATGCCCCCTCACCCAGGGGGGCTTGACAGGGGTGGGGCCAGCCAGGTCTGAGTCTTTGTGCGATTTTGAGGTGCATGTGGGTGGATGGGGACTTGACTCTGGTTCCTGTGGCACGCCCCAGACTCTGACATGAGGAAGATTTTCATATACATTTTACTAATTTTCTTTCATTTCTGACACTTCTATTATAGAGAAAGGGCAAATAGCAATATTAAAATACTAGGGGCCTGGTGCATGAAGATTCGTGCACAGGGGGTGGTTCCCTCAGCCAGACCTGCACCCTCTCCAATCTGGGAGCCCTCAGGGGAGCCCTCCCCAATCCGGGAGTTTCTGTCTGTCTTTGTAATCATATGAGCGAATTGTCTGAGAACCCAACCCAGTTTGGTTTGGTGCTCACAGAATAATAGAGGTCTTTTTTTTTTCTTTGCTCCATTGGTGGAGATTTCCTAGAAGTTGCAGGATATCTTCCTTTTAATTTTTCCTCACACACTGACTTTACTTATGTCTCTCATCTTTGCTTTCCCTCCATCCCCCACCTGCAACAGTAACTTGCTCCAGGCTCACTTTTCTCTAGTGTCTAGGAGATCCTGCAATGGGTCTGCCACCAGAACTATGATTCCCAGCATTCCTGGTGCTCCCTGTGCCCTTGGTTTCCCTTCTGGTCCAGGGGCTGCACAAACCAAAAGGACTGCGAACTCCAGCCGCCCCCAGGCCGGGCTGACAGGACTGGACACTCCAGTGGCGTCCACAGGACCCCAGCCGCTTGGCGCTGGCGTGCGTGTACTGGCCACAGGCTCGAAGCGGGCGGGGTCCTGGGGACACCTGGTGCATCGCCCCAGCTACACGGATGGCGGGTAGATATCCCACCCCGCCCTCGGCTGCTCGGTGCCTGAGTGCATGCGCGCTGCCCACAGGCCTGCCATCTTTGTTGGGTTAATTTGCATACTCACTCCTGATCGGCTGTGGGTGTCACAGAGGTACGGTCAATTTACATGTTTGTCTATTATTACTATAGATTTCCTCTAATTAATTCCCTTTTAATGTGTATGAATTTCATGCACTGGGTCACTAGTTTTATTATAACAGCAAGAACAGACTAAGACAGAGGGAATAGCCAGGTGGTGTGATCCTCACCATAGCAACAGGCTTGGGTACATGCTTCACAAGGATGGACCTTCACCTGGAAAAGGGATGGACAGGAGGCAACTCTGAGATAGCCACTACTAAGTCAGCACTGGCGTGCTCCATGGAGCACCCAAAGGACCTGAGCCAATTCTCCCCCCACTCCCCAAGGGCTAAACTCAGAGAGCAAAGAGGTGGGCACTCAGTACATGGCTGCAATACCCAATAAAGATCAAAATCCGTTGTTAATCAGGAAACTAACTGAATCCTCCCTTATTAGGAGACCTGGGTCCCTGTGCCATTGTGCCACTCATAAAGCAATTTCTACCTTGACTTCATATCATATTCTTGAGTTTTTTTAAATGTTTTTCCATTAGCAATTTGTATTTTTCCTTGTTATGACCTTGAAAGCTTGTGCAGCTGTGCCAATACAACCTTCAATGCCAAATTGTCTTTGGAAACTGAATAGCAAGTCTACATAAAGCTAGCCAATGGACAAATGGGGGATACAAGGATGAGACTAGGCAGACAGCAAATAGAAATATAGTGTAGGGTCTGTTTAAGTTTATATTTTGCAAATAGTAACATTCTGCGACAACTAACTCTTTTAATGCAAGGAATAGCCCTTCACGGACATTTTCACTGAAAGGCTGAGAATTATTGGATTAGGATATGGGAGGGAGAACTGGAAAACATATTTGCTCCTGTTGGTTCATCCACACAGACAGACAAGTTGTGAAGTGAGCTAGTGTTCATCTCCAGTGCTAATGGCCACAGACACCAGACAGGAATGTTTCCACAGAGGTGCAAATTTCTGGCAGTAATACACTTCACTGGATGTGAAGCAGAACAAGGGAGCTGGCTGGTGATGCACAGGGACTTTCACACATTTTGATATGTAATTGACACTGTATTTTGCATTGTAACCCAGTAAAACCACACAGAAATACACACACACACACACACGCATGCACACACACACATAGATACAAACAAACACACTTGACTAAAACAAAGGTTTATAGAGCAATATTTAGCCTTATAATATGGGATTCAGGTTTGCATTTTCTATTTCATTTTTATAAAATACTAGATGCCCAGTGCACGACATTCGTGCACTGGGGGCGGGGGGGGGGGGTGTCCCTCAGCCTTGCCTGCACCCTCTCGCAGTCTGGGACCCCTTGGGGGATGTCCACCTGCTGCAGAGGCAGGAGAGGCTCCTGCTACCACAGCTGTGCTTGCCAGCGGTAGCCTAGCTTCTGGCTCAGCAGCCCTCCCCCTGTGGGAGCGCACTGACCACCAGGGGTCAGCTCCTGCATTGAGCGTCTGCCCCCTGGTGGTCAGTACACATCATAGCGACCAGTCATTCTGCCATTTGGTCAATTTGCATATTAGGGTTTTATTATATAGGATGATGAAGACAAACACATTGGATGTGACCCTCCATTTGAAAACTATGTTGGGGTATTTTCTGAGAATTATGGTGGGTCTGTCTTTCTTTTTCATTCTTCTTGGAAGTGAAGTTTTGCCTTTTTGGAAGGGATGGAATTGGGTTGAGAGGTTATGATAATAAGTGATTTGGGTGCACAACTTTCATGCGCAATGGGATTTCCAGACCACCAAGAAATCCAAATCTTTTCCTTTCCACAAATTCATCATGATTGCCATTTACTGCTTCAGTAGAATTGTATCAGGTGTCCAGAACTTTATTGTTTTTTAAGAAAGAATTTGGGTAATTATTTTCTTTTTTCTGCTTTTGATAGGTTCCTTTTTCCTAATAAAAATACTTTATCTAAAAGGGAATATATTTTAGAATTATTTTCAGTGACTTGGAAAAAATAATTTATTTCCATTTGTTAAGAATATTATTAATTAATAGAAATAGACTTATTCAAATTATGACTTGAACGTTCAAGGTTCAGTTTAATATTCTGAGAAGGAAGATGGCTGTACATATGAAGAAACATACAATAATATCATTTGTGTCCAAGTGCTTTTAAAATGCATAACCTATCATCTAGACATGCCTGTCGATTAATTCCTAACATCTTACTGGCATTTGGGAAAATAAAAACATTTCATTGGCCTTTTGCTGATAGAATGGAAAGGGCACCAATAATCGCTGGATACCTGTTGTCTAATAGAGGCTGTCCTATCTTAATTTCTAATAGTGTGTCAAGCTGTCAGCCAGGAGAGAACAACAAAAAATGATTTGGCTCTTTTTTCCTATTGATTTATTTTCCTTGGCATATTCAGAAAATCAGTCTGAATGGCTTGTCTTACCTATCATAATTGCCTTACGTTTTCTAAGGTCTCATGTAATATTCAGATTCTCATAAAACATGTTGGTCCTTCTCACCCCTATTACTCCACTGGCTTTCTGATTAGGTTCTTTATCCTCCATGTTTAGCCTCTGAAATTTAGCCTACTTAGTATTCTTGTCAAAATATACTCTTCACAACTTATTATTCAGGTCCCCCAATTTTTTTCTCTCTGTGCATTGCTTGCTCTATGCTATCAATCCTCTTGGAATGTCTCTCCTAACCTGGAGTGTTAAAGTTTACCAGTCCTTCAGGGTTCACCTGAAATGTTTTTATTCCAGGATCTCTGTTAAAGCCCAGGAAAGTTATATATAATTATAACATATTATCATATATTATATTATGCATGCTAATAATTACATAATTATAATTATTATTATTATTGTATTAAATCTCATTATGTTTACATTTCCAGTGGAAGAGCAGTAAAGGGACAATTGCATTACCATGTTAGGGGAGGTATAAGGTGTTCTTAGTTTCCATAACAGAAACATTTAAAACCAGATTATTGGAATTAGGAAGACTTTGGGATAAGTAACATTTAGGCTTAAATGGAGATAGAAGAAAGATAATTGGAAGCACAGAAAAATGATCCAAACATAGGGAAAAGCTTATATGAAAAATCTATAGCTGAGAGAACATGGAACCTTAAAGGAAATAAAAATACTTAGTAATGTCAAGTTAAGTTAAAGCAAAGTTGAGGCTTATAACCTAAGAACAAAATCAGATCATGCAGAGACTCCATCCTGAAGGAAACAGGGAGCCCCTGAATATGTTAATCAGAAGAGAGTCTGTATCAGATTTTCATGTGAGATGCCAGTTCTGACTGCTGTAAGGAAATCTGATTAAAGGAAGCCAAACTTGGAATAAGAGATCCATAGGGACACATGAAAGTGAACTCATCCTGATATACAGAGGGGGTTCATGGGTGGAGTAGAAACTATAAAGAACAATCTGAAGTCAAATTTCTAACTAGAACTCAATTAATCAATGCCATTAATTAATCTATCTAGGGTTTGTAGGTTTTTTGGGGGGGGGTAGTATTTGATGTTTAGGAGAAAGACCCTATTCTCCCCACTGTCACACCCCCCTACACTCTACCACTAAATTCCAAGGATATATTATGGAATAAAAAATAATCAGCTTAATGTCTGCATCAGACAAATTGGAGACTTGTGCACAGTAAACTTTAAATTACATTGGGGTAAATAATTTCTACTATAATATATTTTGCAAGGAAGAAACAGTTTAGAAGTTTCTAAGTTACAGGGTTTTTCCCCCCATTAATTTTGAGAGTACCAAAAATATAATGCCATTGTTCAAGTAATTCAGGAAATTAAAATTTTCCTCTAGGGCATCATTAGACATTTGACTCTATTCAAGCTCATCTATTTAAAAGTGTTTATACAAATGAAGAATTCTTACCTCTACATTTTGCAATCATCTTGCAATTATCTCACCCTGCCTGGAGTGTCTTTCCTCCTAAGTGGGCCCATCGGAGAGTTGCACATGAGCACATTCCCAGCCTCGGTTTGCAGATATGTCTGGAGCATATTCACTTTGAATCTCTGCTTTTGCGATTTAGAAAAAGACTGTTGACATGTTTTAGCAATGGAGGCAGTGTCCAATGATCTGATCCTCCCTCAATTTGTTGCTGTAAATTCCACCTACGATGGCAGGGCATGTCAGGCCAACTGTCCCCAATCCCTACTTGAATGAAATACCAACTAATGTGAGAGTCAAACCTTACAATAATAAGGGAGAGTAGTTATTCTGGGAATTTTGATTTAGATGTGTTTCTTTTCCCCAATGTTGCCATTCAAGTGACAGTGAAACCCTCCAAAGGTGAACACAACCAGCATGGTGGTCATCCCCCTCCTACTTCCAGTCCCTCTCATGTGTTCAGGAACAGGATTTATTCCATAACTCCAATTGGTGAATGGCAGATAGTCTAATCATGGTGATTTCATGTCCTTTGCCGATAATCAGCTCAGCAATAGGCATATGATAAAAATGCTACTCAATAAGATGTAGGTAAAAATTTACTCAAAGTCTCTTATATTATTACTAGAGGCCCAGTGCACGAAATTCGTGCACGGGGGGGGGGGGGGCGTCCCTCAGCCCAGCCTGCACCCTCTCCAATCTGGGACCCCTTGAGGGATGTCCGACTGTCGGGCCTAAACGGGCAGTCGGACATCCCTCTCACAATCCAGGACTGCTGGCTCCCAACTGCTTGCCTGCCTGCCTTCCTGATTGCCCCTAACCACTTCTGCCTGCCAGCCTGATCACCCCCTAAACACTCCCCTACCAGCCTGATTGATGCCTAACTGCTCCCCTGCCAGCCTGTTTTCCCCTAACTGCCTTCCCCTGCAGGCCTGGTCACCCCTAACTGCCCTCCCCTGCAGGCCTGGTCACCCCTAACTGCCCTCCCCTATAGGCCTGGTCCCCCCCAACTGCTCTCCCCTGCAGGCCTGCATCCCCCCCAACTGCCTTTCCCTGCAGGCCTGGTCGCCCCCAACTTCCCTCCTCTGCCAGCTTGGTCACCCCTAACTGCCCTCCCCTGCAGGCTTGATCGTCCCCAACTGCCCTCCCTTGCAGGCCTGGTCCCTCCCAACTGCCCTCCCTTGCTGGCCATCTTGTGGTGGCCATCTTGTGTCCACATGAGGGCAGGATCTTTGACCACATGGGGGCAGCCATCTTGTGTGTTGGAGTGATGGTCAATCTGCATATTACTCTTTTATTAGATTGGATAGAGGCCTGGTGCATGGGTGGGGACCAGCTGGTTTGCCCTGAAGGGTGTCCCAGATCAGGGTGGAGGTTCCCTTGGTGCGTGAGGCAGCCTGGGCGAGAGGCCCGTGGTGGTTTGCAGGCCAGCCATACCCCTCTGGCAACCCAAGTGGAGGCCCTGGTATCTGGGGTTTATTTATCTTCTACAACTGAAACTTTGTAGCCTGGAGCAGAGCCAAGCCTTCTGCTTGCTCCGTGGCAGCAGCCATTTTTTTTTTTTTTTTTTGGATTTATGTATCTTCTATAATTGAAACTTTGTAGCCTTAAGCAGAGGCCTGGGCCGGCCAGGGTGTGCAGAAAGCTTGGCTTCCTCCATCACCGGGGGCAACCCTAGCCTCCTGCTCTTTCCAGCTCCGTGGCTGCCACCATTTCTGTTTGGATTTATGTATCTTCTATCATTGAAACTTTGTAGCCTTGAGTGGAGACCTAGGCCGGCAAGGGCAGGCGGAAAGCTTGGCTTCCTCCATTGCCAGGGAAACCCAAGTCTCCCTCCTGCTTTCTGTGGCCATAGCCATCTTGGTTGGGTTTATTTGCATATTCGCTCCTGATTGGCTGGTGGGCGTGGCTTGTAGGTGTGGCAGAGTGATGGTTAATTTTCATATTACTCTTTTATTAGATAGGATTACAAAAAATGTTGTAAGAAGAGGCTCCCATGTTTTTCTGACACTTAGCCAGATTGTGTGTGAATAGTTGTCTAAGGGTGGGTTATCTGAAGGCTTGGCTGCCATTCTGTGACCATGAAGGGACAAGCTGGATGGCCATGGTCAACGTGGTGCAGACAGCAGAGTGGATATATGGAAAGGAACTGGGTCCTTGATGATGTTGTCATATTGCTGAGCAAACTAATTCTGCAGCCAACTGCCTCTAGGCTCATTGTTACCTGCGGCCAAAAGCTCTTTACACTATGCTTAATTAGTGTTACATGAGATGATCTCCACCCTTTGTTCTCATCAGGACAGGGCTCATTCACAGGCCTTTGACTGGCTTCTTAATGAAGCAAATACCCACAGCTTCATTTCAGAGAGGTATAAAGTAGCATAAATATGAAAGAGTAGCAAGGAACTATGTCCTAGAATTAGAATGTCATTCATGCTAAATAGTCCATACCCCACAAGCCTCCTGACCCCTGAGTCAGGAGCAACATGTCTGTCTTTTGTTTTTAAGTATATTTTTATTGATTTCAGAAAGGAAGGGAGAGGGAGAGAGAGATAGAAACATCAATGATGAGAGAGAATTATTATAGGCTGACTCCTGCACACCACACACCAGGGATTGAGCCCACAACCTGGGCATGTGCCCTTGACCAGAATCAAACCCTTCAGTCCACAGACAGATCCTCTATCTACTGAGCCAAACCAGCTAGGGCAGCACCTGTCTTTTTGCTGCCTCTGTTGACTTTCTTAAGCATTGCCACCCTGTACCTAGACCTCTGCATACCCCTGACCTTTCCTGTTTGTCTAGTTCCTCACACAATCTCAGACTCTGTTATGTGGCCTCATCTCATTGTCATTCACAAACCAACATGATAGGTTTCCAAATTTGAGCTTGACTCATAACTTTGGTGGTACTCAAAAGTACTCTCTGTGTCCTCATCTTCCACCCAGAACCCCTAATAGTGTCTGAAGATTATATGCCTTTAACCAGAACCTGATTGAGATGTGAGTTTTTAAAACCAGACATTACACTACTGTTAGAGCATGAATCTTGAGACTGTCTTGTCTTATGTGCTCATTAATTATCCAACTACAACTATCAGCCAACTTCTTTTCCTCCTCTCCTATCTCAGGCTCCAACATGTTCTTCTGATCTACATTAGGATATCTTAACTTAAGTTTTATTCCATTCTAATATCATTTTATTTTTTATCTTTTTTATTTTTTAAATGATTATTGTTGAAAGTATTACATATGCCTTCTAGCCTGCCCCCACTCAGGCCTTCACCACCCTGTTGTCTGTGTCCATGGGTTATGCATATATGCATACACATTCTTTGGTTGATTACTTCCCACCCACCTTCCCCCACCTTCCCTCTGAGATTCTGCAGTCTATTCTATGCTTCTATGTCTTTGGATCTATTTCATTTATCAATTTATTTTGTTCTTTAGATTCCATATATAAGTGCGATCAGGTGATACTTATCTTTCCCTGACTGGTTTAGATAATCTTGGTCTCTAAGAAGGCTTAAGAAATCTCACTCCCTTTCCTCAATTTCCCTTCAGCTTCCTACCATCTGGCTTCCATTTCTCACTGCTATGACTTTAGGATGACCCGTTACAGGCAACCTTTTCATTTCTTTCCTACTCACTCATTCTGCAAATGTTTACAAGCAGGCTTTACACTAGCATATTATTCTCTCGCAAGCCACCATTGCTCCCCTAGTTTCCACATCTGGTGAATTGAGTCTTTTATTTCTTTTGAAACAATTGACTTCTATTTTCTTCTGCTTCTTCTATTTCTGATTGTAAATCTTTCACCACTTCTTGTAGTAATAACTTTGACTAAAACTTCCTGATTACTTATATCTTGTAGCCTCATCTTGAGGACATTACAAATATTATACATTTAATGTGCATACTTATTCATGAAGTAGGTACTATTATCATCCCCATTTTGTAACTGAGGGACCTGAGATTCAATCTGGTTAAGTAACTGACTCAAGGTTACATAGCTACTGAGTGATGTACAGAAGATTTGAACCTAGACAGTCTGACTTAAATCTTATGCCCTTAATTCCCAATCAATGACACCTGACAGCTATTTTTATCAGTATTATTTCTAGGGTTGGTTGTCCAGGACCTCCCATGTTAGCCTGTTATTGCAGCATAATTATTAAAGCATCTCTTTTTAATAAAATGTCCTAATTTGAGTATTAAATCAGTCACACTAACTTTTTCTGTGTTCATCCCAAAGTTGCCATTTCCAAAGTGCCTATTAACTGTAATATGCATATTCATCCACAACTACCAATCCTTACAATACTATGTTGAGATTTGTCCTTTATCCCCAGTGAAAACTGAGGTTCAAGTAGAAGTTAATTGCCTTAATTAAGGCCACATACATATTAAGTAGCTAAAACTGGCAGAATAAAAACGTAGGTGTGTGTGGCTCTAAAACCTCCTCTCAGCTTTTTTTTCTCTCTCAGCATTCTACATTTCTTCATTTTTCTTCTATCTTATATGCAGTTATCTATCCATCGGTAATGGGAAGTCTTCCCCCAATAACATGGCCTGTGCTGCAATAATTTTTAAAAATGCATTTTTCAGTTATGGTTGACTTACAATTTTATATTAGTTTCAGGTGTACAACATGATGATTAGACATAGTTATTGAAATGTTATTGACTATATAGTCCTTTAGCTGAACTTTAAATCTCTATGACTATTTTAATAACTGGCAATTTGCACTTCTTGATCCCTTTTACCTTTCTTACCTATCCTCCCAATTCTCTCATAACTGATGACCACCAATTTGTTCTCTATGATTTTGTTAAATGTAAGACCTGAAAACAAAATTTCTATTAAAAAGAACTAGGCATAAACTCCTTGATATTGCTCTTAGCAATATTTTTTTTTGGTTATATCTCACAGGCAAGGGAAACAAAAGCAAAAATAAACAAATGGACCTACATCAAACTGAAAAGTTTTTATACAGCAAAGAAAACCATCAACAAAAGGAAAAGACCACCTAAGGAATGGAAGAAGATATTTGCTAATGATGCATTAGATAAAGGATTAATATCTAAAATATATAAGAACTCGTAAAACTTAACACCAAAAACACAAAACAATCTGACTAAAAAATGGGCAAAGGACCTAAACAGATATTTTTCCAAAGATGACATACAGATGGCCAATAAACATATGAAAAGATGCTCAATGTCACTAATCATCAGCAAAATGCAAATTAAAACCACAATGAGGTATCACCACACACCTGTCAGAATACTATTATCAATAAATCAACAAACAAATGCTGGTGAGGATGTGGAGAAAAGGGACCTCTCATGCATTGTTGCTGGGAATGCAAATTGGTGCAGCCACTATGAAAGACAGTGTGGAGTTTCCTCAAAAAATTAAATATAGAACTACCATATGACCCAACAATTTCACCTGTGGGTATTTGTCCAAAGAAATCCAAAACTTTAATTGGAAAAGATATATGCACCCCTATGTTTATTGCAGCATTACTAGTCATAGCCAAGATATGGAGGCCACCTCCACGGTCCACTAACAGATGAATAAAGATGTGATATGTATAAATATTACTCAGCCATAAAAAAAATGGACTCTTACTACATCCCCATGGCCCAGGGCATTGTTAGTTTGTTCCATGAAAAGACCTTACTTATATATACATACATACATACATACATACATACATGGCAGCTTCACAATTATTTACATTTATCCCAGATGTTGAATTTAAGTCTCATACTTTTCTGGCTTTCCTAGAGGCAAGCTTCTCACATATTCATTTCACGTACTACTCCATCCTCTGACATAGTCAGACACAGTCTGTTGAACACAATTTCCACCCAATGATTAGAAAACGCAATCTAATCAAAAGCACATCTGCCCCAACATCCTCTGTTATAATTTGTTAGCACTGGGTGCCACCTCTTGCATTTTGAAAGCACTGACATTTTCCCCCTACCCAAGTTGATGTTTTCTCCATTGGCAAAGGACATGTATTCCACTCTATATTCACATGCTGAGGGAGTATTAAAACAACATTTTAAATCCTCTACTCAATAAGTAATGCTTAACATTACATGGTTTTAAGGTACAGCAGTGCCTCTCAATGCTGGATGTACAATAAAATCCTCCTGAGGAGCCTTTAAAAATACTGATGCGTGGGCCCCACCACAGACCAGTTACATCAAACCTCGGGGTGTTCGTGTTTTTTGACCTCTCTTTCAAGTGATTCTAATATGCAGCCAGATTGGGAAATACTAACCTAAAAGGAACTTTTCTTTGAGATCTTGGAAAACATTCTAAAAGAATCCCCCAAATAAGAGGATGTCAAAGAAGATTTTAAAAAAGCCATCCTATTATTATGGTGCAAATGATTTATTTATGCTACTTATACAAACCTTGCTTCTACAAAAATGCAGAGTCAAATCCATTCTTACACGTAAGTGTTAGAGAAGGTCTGAATTATTTGTAAGATGGCAAGTAATTGTTAAGGTGTCTCTATAGCTGTCATCGACAAATTGCTGTTATCTTTCATCAGTAAATATATGATTTTTAGTGAAGACACCTGTATCATCAACAGATGTTATGAGATAAATTGTATGCTCCCAAAATTTACATGCTGGAATTCTAACGCACAGTACCTTCAGAGTGTGACCAGGTTTAGAGATAAAATCTTTACAGAGGTAACCAAGCTAAAGTGAGATCATTAGAGTGGGATCTAATCCATATAACTAGTGTCCTTCCTTGGGTGGAGGTGGGCAAAGGAGGGGATGGGGGGCATTGATAATAGTGTCAATAATAAAAAGAAGAGGAAATTTGGACACAGCGTCATGCACACAGGGAGAGCACCATGCAAACTGAGGAGAGAGGCCTGATCAGGTCATTCCCTCACAGCCTTCAGGGAGAACCAATTCTACCAACACCTTGATTTTGGACTTCCAGCCTTCAGAACTCTGAGAAAATAGATTTCTGTTGCTCAAGCCACCCAGTTTGTGGTACTTTATTACAGTAACCCTAGGAAACGAATACAGATCACCTTCTACTTACTATTTGGTTTATCAGAAAAATGATTTCTAAATCAGTTACAGTATTTTTACTTGGAACACATTTTCCCATAGAAACATGAACACTTGATTCCCAGATGAGCCACAAAAGTTTCTTTAAATCTGAAAGGTACTTCCAGGTCTAGACAAAAGAGCCCTGTAACAAGAACATCAAGAAGAAGGGAAACAGCCAAAACCGGTTTGGCTCAGTGGATAGAGCGTCGGCCTGCAGACTGAAGGGTCCTGGGTTCGATTCCCGTCAAGGGCATGTACCTTGGTTGCGGGCACATCCCCAGTGGGGGGTGTGCAGGAGGCAGCTGATCGATGTTTCTCTCTCATTGATGTTTCTAGCTCTCTATCCTTCTCCCTTCCTCTCTGTAAAATATCAATAAAAAATATTTAAAAAATTAAAAAAAAAGAAGAAGGGAAACAGTTGTAAAGAAAACTTGCAGGGGTGGTGTATGGACTTTTTACCCTTACATGGGGAAGGCCAGACTTAGTGGGGTGTTGGGAAATGTTAAGTTCTGATGATATGAGGGAGTGGGGGAAAGAGCTTAAAGTTTGCCTAGGGAGGTCCCCAGCACAGTGTGTTGAAATGAGGGTATATGCAAATTCAAGATCTGAGAAGAGCAGGCTAAGATCCAGAAGCCACAGAAGAAACTTCAGGTGAGCTTTGCAACAGGGAGGTGGCCTCCAGGGGCCTGAGCCTGAAGGCACAGGACCGATGTTATAGAGAAAGAAGCAAAGATTATATAACTAAGGCACAGAGGTGGTTGGGCAAGTGGACAGCCTGGGCCAGTGCCAGAGAACAATGGTTGCTGAGGTCATCTTCCCAATGTGTGACGGAACTGCTCCATGAAAGGCCCAAAGACACGCATCTTCTTACCTCATTAGGAAAAGGTTTTTCACCTTTTTCTCATGCCAGACCATCAACCATTGCTAGGCCAAACATGCACTGACCATCTTTCTTCTAACTGCAAATCTCCTACAGGTATCACGAACCACTGCTACTGCTGGGCAGGTAGAGTTTTCCTGGGGTTGGAAATGCTCATTCCACTCAGTTCGGCTTAAACTTAGTGTATTTCATGCTTCAAATCCCTCTCTATTCAAACCTGACTCCAACTTGACCAATGCAGGTAAAGTCACACAGGCATTAGAAGCAATCTCCTCAAATCAATGCATGATGGGTTAGCAACTCATAGCCCATTGAAACACCTGGAAGTGCTAGCATTCTGTAATGTGGATGCTTATCAACCTAAATAAATCTCTGCTTCATGAAACTTCAGAGGCTGAACTGAGAAATCCTTCAGTTTGGGCAAAGCTTTGGGGGGGACTTTAAGTCTGTGCAGCTGGTTATTCAGGCTGGCCAGTCCTAACTTCTAGTTTTATTGTCAGTTACTCTCACATCTTCATAATTTCCTCTATTCTAATTTTACAGGTTAAAAAAAACACCCTAAATTTTCTGCATAATGTTTCCTTTGGCAGAGGAATCTGGTCATTTAGATGTTTTATAATTTAGCTTATTATAAATTGGATTGTCTCTGACCACTGGGCGCTAGAACACTTCTCTGACTTATGCCTTACATATGTATCAATCAACACCAAGCTGAGGGTGAAAGGGGCTATCTGAGGAATAATTATGGGGTCCCTCAGTTCCCCCCTAGGAAGATAGAGAGGCAGTCTTTGAAGGCCAGGACAAGGCCAGCTTCCTGCTCTGTCCTTTCTAGATGTGTGACTTGGGGTGAGTTTCCCTTTGCTTTTTGACAAATTTAGAAATACCAATACATGCCTTGCCAGCATCTTGTTGGGACCAAATTCCATAACATGTTGGTCTCCTTTCTTTCTTCTAACTCTAGAGTACATGGGAAAGGACTTCTGCCTTCAAAACTCCATCAAAACAGAACTATGAGGGATGATAATAACATTGCTGTATGTGGGGTTTGAAGACAGGAATAAGCCTTCTATGTTCCATTTAACACATTTTCCTAATATCATAGGGACCAGGTAGGTATATAGGATACTTAAAAAAGGGACCACTTTCAGCATAGATCCCTGGAATTATTACTTAGGAAGGATAAGGATAAGAGAAAAGCTGGTATTGATAGGTTGAAGGATCCTGCCTGGGATCTCTTGCCTATTCCACAGTCTGAACTTAATGGGGCTACTTTGACTGGTGACCACTCATTTTTTTGGTTCACTCTCTCATCTAAATTCTAACCTTCTGTTAGGTGAAATTTCATCTCTAGTGATGCTGACCTTGGCTGAAGTGCCTCCCAATGACTTAAATGGCTTAAATATTACTGGTAAGGGAGCCTCAGTTGTCATAACCCAGTAATCTCATTTAGGCCATGCAAGGCTGGGCTGGCTGGTTCACTAAAGAGAGACAGACTCACAATTGGGCAGAATTATCAAAATCATCATCACGTTCCTCAGAGGGCTTAATCGCAATTATGCATGCCTTCTAGTGCCATCATTCCGTTCCTCCTTTGGAGCATGCTCAGCTAGGCATGATAACTATGTCTGTGTTCTAAAAATGGAAAGTCTTAAAAGATCCTATTTCATATTAATAACTAATTACATCTTGGGTGGATTTTTTCCTGAGTTTGAAGGTTAATGGTTTAATTAAGTCTACCGCCCACCCCCGCACCCACACCATCTCGCCTGGACAGCAGGGAGGCGGACTCTGCTAACAGCAGACACTGAAAGGAAGGCATCCACAGAATAGCAGCTTAGAGTTTTCAGTTGATGACAGTTTTATTATTGCATCTGGAACTAATGTCATTAGCACATGGAGTTGCAGGGGAGAAGTGCCTCTGATTGATAAGGTTCAAGTAGAATCTATGCTGGAAAAGAACAGGACTATAAAAAATTCATAAAGGAATCATACTATTTGACAAGAACAAAGATCTCATTCTTTAAACTGCTGTGCTTTAAATCTAACAGATCAAGGTTTGAGGCCATTTTGTAGGCGATGCTGTTTTCAGGGGCAGCAGAAATGGCTTAGGCAGTGGCCTTCTTTTCTGCCCAGAACTGGATAGCATAGCTAAGAGCCCACATCTAATGAGTGAATGGAGGAAAGCTACTTGAACACAAATCCTATGGCCACCACTCACCTACTGTGTAATCATTCTTCCATCCATTCCATTCATTCAACTTTTGCTTATGTTCTTTTTGTTAAGCATGGGATACTGGAGATACATCACTAAGAAAACAACAGAGATCTCTATCTTCGTGAAGTTTTACATTCTAGGGGAGGAGAGAGTAACAAAAATCATATGAAATTACATAGTTTATAAGAAGATGGCAGAAGCTTGGGGAAAGAAGGAAAACCAGAGGTAACTGCAGAAAGGGGAAGGGTATACAGATTTCCATTTGAAAACATGAGGGTAGATTAGACATGATTGAGAAGGTACCCTTTAGTCAGAGACACAGAAGGTGACAGATGTAGCCAACAGACATCTGGGAGAAGAGCAGTCTAGGCAAAGAGAAAAAAAATTTTGCAAAGGTTCTGTGTTGATCACCTGGGAAACAAAGAGTGGCAGAAGCAGGTTGAGTTAGGCAGGGAAGGGACAGCAGCCAGATCATGTGAGGCTTTGGAGCGACTCTATGGACTTTAATGATTACTCTGAGTGAACAAGGAGTTATTGTAGGTTTTAAGCAGAGGTGTGATCAGATCTGACTTGGCTATTAAAATAATTTCTCTATTTTAAAAATTTTAAATTTACTGGGGTGACATTTGGTTAATAATAATATATAGGTTTCAAGTATACAATTCTATGATACCTCATTTGTATATTGCATTGTGTGCTCACAACCCAAAGTCAAATCTCCTTCCATCACCATATATTTGAACCCTTTACCCTTTAATTCCTCCACCCACTTCCCCTGTGGCAATCACCATACTGCTATCTGTGTCTATGAGTTTTCCTTTTTTCTTTTTTTGCTTAATTCCTTCACCCTTCTCACCCAGCCCCCATTCCACTACCCTCTGAGAGCTTTCAGTCTGTTCTCTGCATCCATGAGTTGGTCTCTACTTTGTTAGTTTATTTTGTTCATTAGATTCCATATTTAAGTGAAATACTAGGCCCTTGTGTTTATTTGGTTAGCATATTTGGTTTGTTCACTTGTTGCTTTCAGTTTTATATCCCACATATGGAACGAAATGATATAGTTCTTGACTTTTTCTGTCTGGCTTATTTTCTTTGGCATGATATTCTTTTTTTTTTAAAATATATTTTATTGATATTTCACAGAGAGGAAGGGAGAGGGATAGAGAGCTAGAAACATCGATGAGAGAGAAACATCGATCAGCTGCCTCCTGCACACCTCCCACTGAGGATGTGCCCGCAACCAAGGTACATGCCCTTGACCGGAATCGAACCCGGGTCCTTTCAGTCCACAGGCCGACGCTCTATCCACTGAGCCAAACCGGTTTCGGCTGGCATGATATTCTTAAGATAAACCCATGTTACCACACATGGCACTGTTTTATATATACCAGAATGAGGACCCCAGAAATAAACCCACATGTATATGGGCAAATCATTTTCAACAAAGGAGCCAAAAACATACAATGGAGAAAAGAAACCCTCTTTAATACATGGTGCTGGGAATATTGAAAAGCCACATGTAAAATAATGAAATCAGACCACTGTCTGATTTGTTTTGTACATGTTTATCCTCATGTACAAAAATTAATACGAAATGGATCAGAGGCCTAAATATAAGACCCGAAATAATAAATTACATAGAAGAAAACATAGATCCTAAACTTATGAACCTTAGTCTTAGAAAGAATTTTATGAATTTGATTCCAAAGGCAAAGGAAGTAAAAGCAAAAATAAATGATTAAGACTGTCAAAACTGAAAGGCTTCTGCACAGCAAAAGAAACTGTCAACAAAACAAAAGAATTATCTCCTGCTGCCTTGAACAGATTGGAGAATATAGGCCAGAGTAGAAGCAGGCTGGGCATTTAAACTCTTCAGACTCTGCTTTTATTTAGCTTAGGACATTTTAGGTTGTTACTTCTCTTTTTCTACTAGTGAGGTGATCCTAGCCTTTGGTAGTGGTATTATAAACCAACTAGTGTCCCGGTGCACGAAATTTGTGCAGGGGGTTGGTGTCCCTCAGCCTGGCCTGCACCATCTCCAATCTGGGACCACTCAGGGGATGTCCAACTACCAGTTTAGGCTCGATTTCTAAACCGGCAGTCAGAAATCCCTCTCACAATGTGGGACCACTGGCTCCTAACCACTCACCTACCCGCCTGCCTGATCACCCCTAACCACTCTGCCTGCCAGCGTGCTTGCCCCCAACTGCCCCTCCCTTCCGGCCTGATCACCTCCAACTGCCCCCCCTTGCCAGCCTGCTTGCCCACAACTGCCCCCCCACTGCCAGCCTGATTGCCCCCAACTGCCCCCCCCTTCAGGCCTGATCACCCACAACTGCCCCCCGCCAGCCTGTTTACCCACAATTGCCCCCCCCCCCCCCCGCCGGCCTGCTCACCCTCAACTACCCTTTCCTGCCAGACTGATCGCTCCTAACTGCCTCTGCCTCAGCCCCGCCACCATGGCTTTGTCTGGAAGGTCATCTGGAAGATCTCTCAGAAGGTCTCCCAGTCTAATTGCCATATTACCCTTTCATTAGTATAGATATTTTCCTTTTTTTTTTTTTTTAATGTTCCAAAACTTCTGTTTGGTCTGGTGGACAACACTGACCATAGTCAGTTCAGCTGCATGCCACAACTCTTTTTGAGGAACCCCAGAGCCCTATAGACCCAGCTCCTTCACAGATATTCAGGGTCATAGACAAACTTTGCCCATTATGTTCTCCATGCTCCCACCACCATAACGGACCACACTGGCTAGACTAGATAAGCTCTAGCTCCCAAAATAAACCTAATTTTGTAGCTCCTTCACCCAGGAAGCCTCCAGCTTGCTTATCATGCCCATGCTTACACTGATTTCCACCTACTCAGACATTACTAGTTAGTAATGATCCATTTTTTTTCATCTCAATTCAGTACCCAAACCTAGGGTGAATGGTGATTGTTCACATCATGGTAAGTCATGTGGTTATGTAGAATAAGTCCCAGTGATAAATTTTAATTATGAATTGTATCGGCCTTGTAACATGGTCCTTCAATAATAAACATAACCGGTATCCTTTTTCCTATAATTAGAAAAAGTCCAAAAGATTAAAAATTTAACCAAAGTCTTCATCTTTGCCTAATCTCACAGAATTCTCAGGGTCAGCTTCCACAGCCATTTCAGTGTAGTGTTAGTATATAGAACTTTAGAGGCTAAATATTTAGGAATTCTGGGACATAGTCAGACAACGAACTTTATGATTGGTAGACATTTGCTAAGGAATCAAATCCAGAGGCATGACTTGTAGTTCCAGATGTCCCACAAGGCAGAAACTTGTGGATTCCTTGATCATGAAAACATTGAAATTGTGGGATACAATTTCCATAAAGAATGCCTTATGTCTCATCTTTCCTAAATAACACTGACTCTGGGTTTTTAATTATGCACAAGATACATTAGTAAAACTATAAATATACATAGGCATTTTGTCCCACTGAAACTGTTGTTTATGCACTGTGAAGATAAGATTTTTTTCTAGTGAAATAATAAAATGAGTTATAAATTTTCTTTAACACCTGTGGCATTTTACCTAATAAGAAGAATCTAAGAATTTAGTTATCATACCAAATTCTAAAAATTTAAAGAATTATATAATTAATGGGCTATAATTTATAATAAACATATCTACCCTCTCTTTAGCATCACTATTGGTTAAAATAGTGTTTATTTTATTTTTAAAGTGTTTTTATTGATTTTAGAGAGGAAGGAAAAGGGAGAGAGAGATAGAAATATCAATGATGAGAGAGAATCATTGACCAGCTGTCTCCCATGCACCCCCACTGGGAATCAAGCTGCAACCCAGGCATGTTCCCTGACAGGGAGTTTGAACCATGACCTCCTGGTTCATGGGTAAAGGCTCAACCATTGAGCCACACCAGCTGTGCTAAAATACTGTTTGTTGATACAGAGTTTAAAAGTATTATGAGTCTGATTAATGTGATTAGATTTCAACTTCCTTACCACATGACAAAATTCATGACTGGGATTGTGTCTTTTGTGTGCTATTTTTATATTATTTTCCACAGAAACCAGTCACACAAGGGAAATATGGTTTGAATTTATTTTTGTATTTATTTTTGTTTCAACTCATCTGGGGGCTGAGAGCAGATGACGGGGTGTTCTTAGCATCTGTGTGTGAGCAACTTGTCTTCCCACTGCCAAGTCCTTCAGAAAGGTATGATTTGGTAAAAAGTATAACATAAGCTTCATATTCACCTGTTGAATTAATATGCATGGTCTTTAAGCCTCTTTCCCTCTCCATTCATGTGACTTCTAGGGGTCTCAAATTCATTCAAGTTCAAGTAAATTTTCTCAGTAAACTTAAAAAAAAGCAATAATGCATATTAATGTTTCTAATGGGATACTAATAAAAGTATACTCCCTCTAATATAATTTTCTTATGCCATAAAGTAAATGTATATGATAATTTCCTGCAGTGTTAAGATTCAGTCTACTTGTCTCATAACTTGATTGATGTTTTTTTAACACAAGCTAGGAGTTGGCAGGAAAAAAATGCAATCCATTCTCAAACTAGAATCCAGGCAAGTAAAATCTATTTATCATGTAAGATTTTAGGCACTATATCTACATGAACAATAAAATAAAGAGAAAAATAAAAGGTCTGTGGTCCTCTGGTTTGCAGTAATATTTTGGAGGAAAACATGCATATTGGATGAATGTAAGAAAAATGTTAGATAGTGTTTGCATCATTGATAGAGCAGAGCTATGTAAGATTCTGAACACTTATTAAATGGAAATATATATTTTGACTCATCTAAGAAAAATGCTTCAAGAAAATGCTTGATATGGCAAAAGAAGAGTGATGGTACTCATATGACTATGACATGACCTTTATTGATAGAATAAAAGGTAACAAATGGTGATTGCAGATGAATTACTCTGTAGCCTGGGATTTTCATGAGGAATCTTATTTCTGAATCTTGAAATAGTGGGACCAAAGAGACATATCTGTTTCTATTATTAGGAAGAAAGTATATCTCAGAATGAAAATCAATCTGTATCTTCAAAGAGAAAGAGCTGATAGCTAAATATTTGAATTAAAGAAATATAGGGTTGTTCATTGGTAAGTACTTTTTGCAAACATCTGTGCTTGTTTCCACGGAGATTGTGGCTGGTTTATTTTGTTGTTAATATACCATATGGGCATGAAAGATATTAGAGGAAGATACCTGATGGAAAACTAAATACAGACGTTTCCAGACAGTCAGAGAGAAGCGACAACTTCCAGATCTAGGCAGAGGATAATTCAACTCCTTGATGAAATGTGCCAAGTTTCATGAACATTGGCTATTTTGTAAATAGTTGCAGGCTTCTTAGAAATTATAGCAAAATATACTAGTCTCAATGCCCATCGAATGGGTTACTCAGGGTTGAGAGTTCTAAAAACTAAGTTCATCCATTTCAAATTTTAAACATATGATAAATAAGAAAGCCAGCTCCTATGAAAACACCTCTTGTGAAAGGCTCAAATGCTTAAGGTTTTGTTTTATTATATGGGTCTTTCACTGTCTTTTTCAAGGTCACCATTCTCCATTATTCGTTCATTTTTATCTAAATCAGAGAGGTCATTATATACTTTGGATTATGATTTTCCCACCTGTATTTCTTTCAAGGTGGAGAAAAAAAAAGATAAGTAAGAATCAGTTTTAGAATCCTGAACTGCTTCTGTTAATTTTTTTATCTTTCTTTCTGCTACAATCTCTCCTTCATTAACCGTGTGTCTTCACATCTTGTCTATCAGTATAATTAAACTATATCAATGCAGCCAAGACCTTTTTCCTTCAGAGTACTTAGAGTTGAAGGGAATGAAACATTATGTTCTATGGTTTGGCATGTTCATTCAAATTTTAATTTATTTCAGAATTGCATGGCTTCCCTGTCAGGCTAGCAAACTTACATCCCTATAATGTCATCTATTTATATGATTAGTGCATATGAATGCACTATTCCAAGCTGCACCAATTATTAGTCCTAGAATTTCTCCCAAGATGGGCAGGTATCTGCAGAAGCCAAACACATTTGAGTTGTTTCATATCTAATTAGTAACAGAATGATGGCACCAAATTAACCTCAATAACTGCCCTTAAAATGCCAGTACCCATAATGATTTAGTAATTTGATGCCATGCTGTTTAGAGAAACAGAAGTTTCTGAACATTAGAATTGATCTCACAAAATATAGTTTGGCCCCATGTACAAAAATTAATTAAAAATGGATGAAAGACCTAAATAAAATATCTGAAACAATAAATTACATAGAAGAAAATATAGGTACTAAACTTGTAGACCTGGGCCTTAGAGAACATTTTTATGAATTTGACACCAGAGGCAAGGGAAGTAAAGGCAAAAATAAATGAATGGGACTATATCAACCTACAAAGCTACTACACAGCAAAAGAAACCACCAACAAAACAAAAAGGCAACCAACCAAAAAGGGAGAAGATATTTGTAAACAGCTCTGAAAAAGGGTTAATATCCAAAATATATAGAGAACTCATACAGCTCAACACCAAACAAACAATCCAATTAAAAAATGAGCAGAGGACCTGAACAGTTACTTTTCCCAAGAAGACATACAAATGGCCGGCAGCTATATGAAAAGATGCTCAACTTCACTAGCTATTAGAGAAATGCAAATCAAAAGTACAATGAGATAGCATCTCACTCTGTTAGAATGGCTATTATTAACAAGACAAGTAATAACAAGTGTTGGAAAGGTTGTGGAGAAAAATGAACCCTCATTCACTGCTGGTGGGAATGTAAACTGGTACAGCCACTATGGAAAACAGTATGGAGGTTCCTCAAAAAATTAAGAATAGAGTTACCATATGACCCCTCTTCTGGGTTTCTATGCCCTAAGTTGGAAAACATTTACTTGTAAAGATATATGCCCCATTATGTTCATTGCAGCATTATTAATGGTGGTCAAGACATGGAGACAATCAAAGTGTCCTTTTCTAGATGATTGGATAAAGAAGATGGGTACATATATACAATGGAGTTCTACTCAGCCATAAGAAAAGATGAAATACTGCCATTAGTGACAACATGGATAGACCTTGAAAATATCATGCTAAGTGAAATAATCAACCAAAAAAAGCTAAAAACTAAATGATTGCATTCATAGGTGGGATATAAAATGAAACTCATAGGCACAGACAACAGTATTGTGGTTACCAGAGGAAAAAGGGATGAAGATTAGTAAAGGGTAAAAGGGAGTCAAATATATGGTGGCAGAAGATGATTTGACTTTGGGTGGTGGGCACATAATACAATATACAGATCATGTATCATAGAAATGTACTCAAAACCCATATAATCTTATTAATAAATGTCATCCCAATAAATTTAATATAAAAATAATTGATCTCAAAGTCTCATTTAATAAACAGCAATACTTGAACTATGAATGTCTTGTAAGTTAATTTTGAATTATTTTCTTCTTAAACACCCACCATGTAGACAGGTAGTTAAGGTTTCCATTAACTTTGTTGTCTAAGAATTTACCTCTGTTATATAAAAATTTACCTCTCATATCAGCAAAACACTGTTCAGTGAGTGATTAAAGAGAATATAAAATAAAGTATCAAATACAAGGTAAACTACTACAAAATAAGCACCGATTTTCCATTAAATTCTCAACGATATAGATGGATCAAAAGAAATTTTTATGAAACTGGTAAATTTTTAACTACTCACCATGCTGCACTGCTGTGTACCCATAAAACTTGGGCAAGACTTCCTTGAAAGGTCACAATGACATAGTCAATAGAGCAGGAGACTGAGTTCCAGGAAATTTGATGGTGTTTTAGTTCTGCCTCTCACTGAATTAAAAATATTTATTTTTATATCAATAATGTTATTTTTCAAATACGAATTAGCTAAACTAAAAGAAACAAAGATAAAACAGCACTTAAAAGTGACATAAATAGCACTTACAATAAGCCAGGCATGATTATAGCACTTGCATATTTTCATATTTTGCAAAATTCTCTGAGGTAAAAATTATCTCATAGAAGGAGGCAGCCAATTGATTCTCTCTCATCAATGATATTTCTATTTTTCTCTCCCTCTCCCTTCCTCTCTCTGAAATCAATAACAACATATTTAAAAACTAGGGTAATAAGTCATGTCGTCTATGATTCCCTTGAGACTATGAAATGCCATTTTTCTTAATTTTCCTTGTTTTGCTTTTTTTTTTAAATGAGTAAGGCTCCTTGTTTTTCTTATTTCAAATTTCATCCAACTTTTGCTTATATTTCTTTCTTTTCTTTTGATCTTTCCAGTATCTGTGCATAGATCCTGTGCGGATTCTTTCTATATCACGTCAATTATTGTACTTATGATGATTGCCCATAGATATCCACTTGTTCAACTCCCAATTATATATGCAAACATTATACGTTGTAATATTTGCTAAAATTGGAAACAGCCACTTCTAAGAAATAATAAAGAAGTTGTGCTGAGAGAGCTAATTAGAAACATTGGAAGGTCATTGTGAATCTTTCATGTCAGGCATGCAGAATACATCACATTTAATGTGGTAGAATCCACTCACTGATATCTGTCACCTGTTAACTCATCCAGATCACACTCAATTAACCTCCACTGGCTCTTTCAGCCCTTGCTTCAGGGAAGGTAGGCACACAGTGGGGAGTTGGGTGTTCCAGGGACCAGAAGTCACAGCCTGGTCATCAGACACCATCTGCTTGTTCCAACTGCCTCTGGCTCCCTGCCTGCAATGGGAGGTGAGCGCTTGCTAGAGCAGCAGGTTCACTATGGGACAGCATGGGCTCTCTCATTTTATAGAAGGTAATCATCATTAAATTGGTTATGAAATGTTCACCAAGCACATCTTCCTGTTTCTTAGTCAAAACAACTTAATCAAGAAAGCTTTCCAGTAATTTAACCCGACTAAATATAGGATAAAACTTACTCTTACTTAAAAAAAAGTCTTCTATTTTAGAGTAGATTTAAATCTACAGAAAAATGTGGAGATGGTACAAAGAGCTCCTATCTACCAACTATGCCATTTGCCCTATTTTAACATCTTACATTTTCAACAATTAATCAAGCAACATTGATACATTATTAGCTTTTTTAGATTTTCTTAGTTTTAACTACATGCCCTTTTTCCATCCCAGGATCACATCTACATATCTATATCGATATATCTATATATCAATATTTATATCTATATCTCTTTTTAAAAAATAGAACAAGAAAAAAATTTCAAAATTTGGGGTGAAGAAAATGCTTGGTTTGATTTCTAAGGAAAGTACCTTAGAGAGAATTTATGATGATGTTTAAGTGCTTTGAAATGTGAGCTACAGGATAAATACTAAAGGAAGCTAGATATCTGTGGTCTTTTCAGTAAAAATTCAAACCAGCATTTCCTAGGGGCCTTTCATCAAGAGCTTCAAAGTATTCAAAGCCACTCTCAGATCCTAATGATTCTTGATAAAAATCTAAATGCTCAGCCTCAGCTGCAGAAGGAGGAGAAAACAAAACAAAACAAGAACTTCTGTCTGTTAGCACTGAAGCAGCACAAAGGAAGCCCAGGCAACCTGTGGGGAAAGGGCTATGAAGAAAAGTGGTAAATTCCTCCCTTCTCCCCTCAGTTCTTCCCTTGAACCCAGACCTGGTGATATTTCCAGACCAGCGCTTTTGCTTCTTAAATACGTGGTTGCTAACTAACTGCTCAAACACACCAAGACCCAGGCAGGCCATGCTGGCAGAGCCAGATACATAACTTGCCAGGCACAGTAAAAAGATCAAAATTCAGGACCCTTTTTTCACAGTTTTTAATCATTTCAAGATGACTGCAACAGAGCCTTAAACTAAGCACCAGGTCCTTCTGAGTGCAAGGCTCTGTGCACCTGCATAAGTGCACACCCCTGAAGCCAGCTCTGCATGCTGGACATGCAAAGTGTCCCCCAGGAAAAATGTTGTTCAGACTGCAGAGTGGCTTTCTCTTCTGAAAAGTAGTTGGAACTAGGGAAGAAGTACAATTCCCAGGAAGCTGTACTCAATGGGATCAGTTAGGTGTTGAAACTTTCATACACACACACACACACACACACACACACACACATATATGATTATATATGTGTATGCACATATAATCATATATGCAAATGTATATGATTGTATATATCATATCCTATCTAATAAAGACAGAATATGCAAATTGACCATCACTGTGACAAAGATGGTGGTGCCCACAGCCAATAAGGAGGGAATATGCAAATTGACATGACAAAGATGGCGGCAACCAGGACGGCATTCCTCCCTGCCCCGGCTGCTCCAAGCCACTGGGCAGCATGCATGCACAGGTGCAGAGCAGCCAGGGTGGGGCAGGACGCCTGCTATGAGGGAGGGCGGGGGGTGGAGGGAACTACAGGAGGGTGTCAGGGCCAGAGTGAAGGCAGAAGGCGGTTCTGGCTGGAGCGAAGGCCTGGGTCCCGGTTGCCAGAGGGAAGCCGGTGCCGGCAGTGAGGGGAAGGAAGGCCTATTCTTGCACAAATTGTCATCCATCAGGCCTCTAGTTTATAAATATGATTGCATATATATTTATATTAGTATATGATTATATATGTATATACATTTTATAGATCATTGTATATATATGCACATGAGAGCATATGTATATATTTATTTATGCTTATATGTAAGTATATATATTATATTTATTTACATATGTATAAGAGTATGTGTATATATACACACACACATATACTATATAAAATGACAATTTTATTTTTTAAAGCACTCACCAGCAGACTACCACCCTATATCTGCACTTGGCTACTTCTTTGACTTATCAACCAACTAGAGGCCTGATGCATGAAATTTGTGCACGGGGGTGTGTGTCCCTCAACCCAGCCTGCACCCTCTCCAATCTGGGACACCTTAAGGGATGTCCGATTGCCCGTTTAGGACCGATCCAGGTAGGATCAGGCCTAAACGGGGAGTCGGACATCCCTCTCACAATCCAGGACTGCTGGCTCCCAACTGTTTGCCTGCCTGACTTCCTGATTGCCCTTAACCACTTCTGCCTGCCAGCCTGATCACCCCCTAAACACTCCCCTGCCAGCCTGACTGATGCCTAACTGCTCCCCTGCCAGCCTGTTTTCCCCTAACTGCCCTCCCCTGCAGGCCTGGTCCCCCTCCAACTGCTCTCCCCTGCAGGCCTGGGTCCCCCCAACTGCCTTTCCCTGCAGGCCCAGTCACCCCCAACTTCCCTCCTCTGCCGGCCTCATCACCCCTAACTGCCCACTCCTGCAGGCTTGATTGCCCCCAACTGCCCTCCCTTGCAGGCCTGGTCCCTCCCAACTACCCTCTCCTGCTGGCCTGATCACCCACAACTGCCCTCCCTTGCAGACCTGGTCCCTCCCAACTGCCCTCCCCTGCTGGCCATCTTGTGGCGGCCATCTTGTGTCCACATGGGGGCAGTCATCTTTGACCACATGGGGGCAGCCATCTTGTGTGTTGGAGTGATGGTCAATTTGCATATTATCCTTTTATTAGATAGGCTTAGATAGGAAAGAGGCCTGGTCCATGGTTGGGGGCCTGCTGGTTTGCCCTGAAGGTTGTCCTGAATCAGGGTGGGGGTTCCCTTGGGGCGTGGGGTGGCCTGGGTGAGGGGCCTGTGGTGGTTTGCAGAACAGCCATGCCCCCTGGCAACCCAAGCGGAGGCCCTGTTATCTGGGATTTATTTTACTTCTATAATTGAAACTTTGTAGCCTTGAGCGGAGCCAAGCCTCCTGCTCGCTCCGTGGCCGCAGCCATTTTTGTTGGGATTTATTTATCTTCTATAATTGAAACTTTGTAGCCTTGAGCGGAGACCTGGTCCCACCAGGGCAGGTGGAAAGCTTGGCTTCCTCCTTTCCTGGGGCAACCCAAGCCTCCTGCTCTCTCCATGGCTGCAGCCATCTTGGTTGGGTTAATTTGCATTCTGGCTCCTGATTGGCTGGTGGGTGTGGCTTGTGGGTATAGTGGAGGTATGGTCAATTTGCATATTACTCTTTTATTAGATAGGATGAAGTAAAAATGTAACCTTGATTTCCAGTATGAGCTCAGAGAATGGGGTGACTCACTATGAGCTTTGGGACTTAACTGACTAGGGTCATACAGAAGTAGATATATGTTAACACTGCTGGCTCCTGCCTGCTGCTGTACAGAATGTCACAGAAAGAGAAAGAGTGTGACCGTGTCAGTGTGCACTGCTTGGAACACCTTCTACTCCCTTCAGGATTGGGGTTCATTACTTTCATATCCTTTCAAGTCCAAGATGGACAGTCAGTTTGCTGTCCTCCACAGCCATGGTTTATGAACAGTTAGTATTAGCATCACTGAGGAACTGTTGGACCCCATCCCAGTCCCACTAAAGCAGAATCTCTGGGTACAGAACCTAGGAAACAAGCTCTCTAGGTGGCTGTCAATTAAAGAGGCTTCGGAGTACAAAGCTGGTGAGTTATTCTGCTGCACCTCTTCTGTCTCCAAATTGGAGCAGGCTCAGGAAAATATTCCACCTCCCAGGGAATAGAAGGGTGGAGGGATGATCTACCCTTTGCTCTGGGAATTTGGGATTGAATGAATATGCATAGCTGAAGGCAGAGGAGCACTTTGCAAAGGAAATGTGGTATTGAGATTCAGTAATTGTCAGAGGCAAGACTATTAGAGTGAAATGTTCCTAACACAGTTATAATTCCTGTTAGATGAGTTTTAAAACATATCTGGTTTTGTTGGAAAACAAGGCTGATAAGAATTTGGCACCAGTGAGTCTAAAGAGGCCAGCTTGAAGTTATTAATTTAAGAACTATCCCTCCCTTTTGAGATTCTATTTTACCTGTGTTTATGTTCCCACAATTGAACAGGCTTGCATCATAAACAGCTGAGCACTCATCCTGAAACTGTAGGGAATGACTGCCTAGAAGAGAGTATCGTGCTGTGTTTTTTATTATCACTGATATTGATCATTTATGAGTAATAGCAAAAACTTGGGATTATTCTGAACGTAGGTTTGAAAATCCATCTAGCCATTGGGTTCAAAGTGCAAATGAGTTCAATGAGAGACAGACTTGAAGAGGGAGAGGGGAGGAGAAAGCCAGCCATGCGAAGCAATCAGCTCCTCGAGACAGACCATCTAAAACATTTGGAACACTACCTTGTTTTTTAGTTCAAGTTTGCCAAGGCCTTTGGAAACAAGCTTCTTTTCTCTTCCTCATTCTATTAACATTTACTTAGCACTTCAAAGCTATTAGGCATTCCTTACCACTCTTCAGTGGGATGATAATAAGAATTGCCAGTTGTGGTTTCCTGATAAAGAACTAGAGTCACTGAGAGTTCACAGAAGTGATGTATTTTTGAAGCAACCAGCAGTACCCATCAGTGTGGATTTTGGAGCCTTTCATTTCTTTGCTGACCGCCTCCAGTCCTGAATCACCACACAGTTTGCACATAAAATACTTGCATTTATTTGGTCATGAAAATTAGAAGTTTACACACATGTTTAAAAAATCACCTGCTTAGGTTAGATCAAAAGGATTGTGATCAGAAAGCCAATTTCTGGTTTCATAGTTGAAAACCAAAAGGGTCTAGCTGTCATTTGCTATTCTTACTTGCTTAATGACCCCTGGTTTTGCCTCAGTAGCAATAGTCATCATAATTGCATGTAACGAAGCCCAGTCATGGTGAGTCGATTTCCTTTGGTCTAGGTTTGGATAGGGACTATGTTCCTGCAAAGATGTAAGAGGAAGTCTGCTTCAGGTTTCTGGGAAATGTTTTCCTTCTGATATAAAGAAAACAGAGAAAAGGCCCCTCTTGTTACTACCACCTTCCTTTCTGCTTATGATGCTGCCACAAGACTATAATGCTTGCCATCCTGAAGCCATCAAGCTGATAAACCACTGATGGTTGCAGAACAGGGTGACGTCAGCAGCCTGGGTCACAGATGCCAGGGCTCAACCCTGGAATGTCTGAGCTCCCAACAGCCTATTATATGGGATTAAGAAATAACTGCTATTTAAGCCACACTCATTGGGTACTCTGTTACCCACAGCCATATGTGTATCATCAACGATACTCAACGTAAGAATTATATTCACAGGCCATTACAGAAGCACAACGTGACAAATAAGAGGAAAACATCTAACCTCTTAAAGATTTTGTTATAAGATATGGAATGCTTGGAAAATAAAGCTTCATGTGGCTCATTTTAGCCCTCCAAATCCTTATTAGATTAAATATAAAAGGCCTCTTTTGTAAAGTGATGCCATGTGGCTGGGAAATTCACATGACAGACATAATAAAACCTTGTACCACCAGAACATCGCTGCCCAGTGAAATTGTTAACACTGGGACTTATGTTGAAAGAAACAGTAAGAGGTGATATAGATTACAAACATACTCTAATTAAGTACAAGATAGTAAGAATGTTTAAGAGCAAACTAAAAAAAAAGTATTCCTCTGAAGTTAAAATGGTAGGAGCTAGAACCAAGAAATATTTTTTCCATTCCTAAAGTAAACCATGAAGCTTTTTGCTAATGCAAGATGCACTAATACAATATGTTATATGTGTGGTGTTTAGTAAAGAAAATTAGAAATCTTGAAGTACAATAAGCAACAGCGCATCAAGCCTTTCAGGGATTCAGAGAGGTAAAATACATACTATTATGAGGTGTGTTTTGAAGTCTGGAAAGAAAAGGAAATAGTTTTTTTGCACAGGCACAGGATTGACTGTAGTTGGGTTGTGTCCAGATACGGAGTCAAGATAGTGTCATTCAGAAAGTAAATATGATTGGTGACCACGCAGAGACCAACCTAGAGATGAGATGCATTTGAGGAGTTGAAGATAAATGTAGAGGTGTTTAGCTCGGATGAATAGCCTTCTAGGTCCATGAGTATTTGTCATAGGAATAATCATTCAACTCTGAATTTACACTTGATGTGAAGATAGAGAGCTTGGAGTCCAGGCAAAACCAGCTTGAAGGTGGAAAAACAAAGACTCGGTCACTACATTGGCTGAATTACTCTAAGAAAGTCACTCAATATCTCAAGCTTCAGTCTCTTCATCTGTAAAATATGATGGTTAGAACTAAGTGACTGTGATGAGTCTAACTTCATCAAACATAATAGAGTAATCAAGCCTTGAAGGAAGGACCTCAGAATTGAAAGTGAATCTGGTGACCAACTTTTCAAGCTTGCTTAATTCACAGACGGGGAGTGGAGAGGAAAGGTGAACCCACATCTGCAGGAATTCATGACGGTCAATTGACAGATAGGGACTATGATCCCCGTGGGGATAGGGGATTTTTCAGGATTGAAATTTTCGGTGCAAAAGCCAAGCAAGTTCATGCAAATCCAATCCATTGGACACTTTAGGACTAGGTTGCCTAATTTCGAACTCCTTAATCACATCTATGTACCATAAAAATATTCTTCCAGTGTCACAACGCTCTGGTGGCATAGGACAGTGGTTGGCAAACTCATTAGTCAATAGAGTGGCAAACCGCAGCACTGGCATAGGACATCTGCAAAGGCACTCCATAAATGTCTGGGTCCCTTCTACTGTTGGTGACATTTACTGTCAGATCTTGCCCTTGAGATTCATTTATATCTTCAAGCTCGGTTCCTTTAACAAGAACAGAGGCGAATGCATAGCAGAAACTCCTTCAAAGCATGGGTATGGAGGGATGTAACTTTGTGTCTACTCAGATCTGGTAGCTGCCTGTGAGACAGTCTGAGTGGCACCAAGAGGGTCAGTGCCCTCCCCCCCCCACAAGGTCTTTCTACCATGAAAAACAATCATTTGGGTAAATTACTGATATTACCTGTCTTTCTACCTCCGTTGTCACCTGGAGTGTAGTTTGTCAAATTGCAAAGCACAGAAATTTAGTCAGGATTATTCGTTATGATGCTTTCATTAGTAACAAAACCAGGACAGAAACTAATGTCAAAAATACTGAAAATTATTATTACACAATGATAATCAGAAGTAGGGCAGTCTTCAGGCATATTATATAGATTTGTATCATTGTCACTTAAAAAGGGTTTTTGCTCCTGTCTCCTCTATATTTTTCCCTTAATATCAGTTTCACTGTGGTTACTTCATGGTTTCAAAATGCTGCCTGTAAAAATGTCAATTATGTGCTTTCTTGTGCATGTTAAATTGAAAGCAGGAACATAGAAACATGCTCCTTATACAGAAACTAAAGCTATAAATTATGTGCTTATCCCTAGACCACTCACCATCACTGGGGTATGCCATGTCAACCAAATTCTACCTTTTTCTAAAGCTGGGGATGAAGTGGATGCTGGGCTCTGCTATAAAGAAGGATAATAGGCAAGCAGCTGTACTTAAAATCCATTGGCAACTCAGTGCCACCCCTGTCTCTATCTATTCCCTACATTTCAAAGGCTAAACTCCTGCAGCAACATTTCCCAGAAGCCCTCATTCATAGAAGGCTGATATTATTTCTTTCAAAGAGAGACTATTCCGTGACATGTGGATGGCAGAAGAGCAGCAGAGCTATTATTCTCCTCTGGCAGCAGCTGGTAGACTTGTGGACAACTGCAGTCACAAGGAGCTCAGTGGATTCCAGGTGTTCTGTGAATTACTCACAACAGCAGCAGAGATAATTGGAGGTGGCATTCTATGATCCTTGTAATTCCTAAATATTAGTGGTTGTTGTCCTTGACCTTCACTTCCCCAAACTTTCTGATAGTTCTGCAAGCACTTATTCTTGGTACTAAGCCTTTTTATTTTCTTTTTAAAATATCTAGAAGAATGACAGTTTCCATGGTCCAACTTTAACTTATTTTAAACTCAGCGGGGAAGTGAGGCCGGGGTGTGATATTAAATAGAGTGACTCTGACTAGCATAAATGCTGTTAGATAATTCAGGGGAAGGACTGCCAAAAAGGAAAGCAGTATTTCCACTGTCATTTCTAATCTTCTTCACAATGTTTTATAAGATTAGTTTAGATGCATGACTGACTTGCCAACATTCATTTATTGAGCAGATAACCCACTCACCCCCCATAAAACATAAACTTTACATTTGGTGCCTTATTTATGGGATATCTCTGCAAAGAAAGAAAATGAGAACCTCAAAAACATAATTTCTAAGAAACTCCACCCTTAACTGTATTAGAACAGCAATGAAAGAAATGCACATTCAAAAATTGAAATCAGATTTTATCTATGAAAATAGGGCTAAAGTTCAGTAAATAATGCCTAAGAATGCCCAAAGTAAAATACAAACAACTTTCCCATAAATGCTGTTAGAATTGTGAATTGATTAATACTGTCAAGTTTTCAATTTGGCAAAATATGTCAAGAATTTTAAAAAATGTAGTTTTGACTCAGTAATTTCAATTCTGGGAATCTATCCTAAAGAAATAAGTCCAACTTTAAATAGCCATCTGTCTGACTAAAGGTAGTACACTCTTTTTCATAATAGCCAAAAAGTATAAACAACAAAAATGTTCAGCCATAAAAAATTTGGTTAAATAAAATAAAAATAAAATATATCAACTCACCTGAATATTTTGTAGTCATTTAAGTGATGGGCATGTGCTCTGACAGAGAATTGAACTACCAACCTGTAGGTGCATGGGCGTACACTCAACCAACTGATTCATACTTTTTTGAAAGTAATTAGGGTTAGGGGAGGTCAAGAGGGTGGGGCCCTAGTCTTATGGGATTAGTGCCCATATGAGAAAAGATATCAGAAAGTTAGCTTTCTTTCAATCTGCCATGAGAGAAGATAGCAAGAAGGCATCTCTATTTAGAAAGAGAGCTCGCAACAGAACCCAACCATGCTGGCACTCCATTACAGCCTGCAGAACTGCAGGAAAAAGATTTCTGTTTTTTAAACCACTCAATCTATGGTGTTTTGTCGTGAAAGCCCAAGCTAACTAATGCAGTGCATATGCGTATGTTGGCTGCTAATGCAGGCTCTTGGATGGAGTCTCAGTTGCTCTCTAAGTAGCCTGAGTACGTGGACTACATTGGGCTTCCACCCTGCCTGGGGCTGGCTTCCCCCAGAACAGGCATCTCAAGGAAAGGGAGTCAGGTGGAGCTTTACTTTTTTACAATCAAACCTCAGACATTACATAGCATCACTCTGTATCCTAACAGAGCAGTCATATACCATCCAGGCTCAATGGGAGGGCAAAGAGACACCCTCCCTTTCCTGGCAATCAGACATGTTCTGAAAGAGCATATCACTCTGGCCTTTTCAGAAAAATAGAATATGCTAAAATTTTCTTTTTCCCCAAAAAACTATTAGGGACATATGTCATATCCTGAAGTTCTTCTCACTGAACCTGAGTTAAGAAGTACCTCCATCCTCTCTTCCATGTAGGGAAAGGAGGGAGGAAAAAATGCCAACAGCACTCTCCAAAGAAATTATCTTTCTCTTTCCACTTCCAACTTGGGCCTTTTTTATTTTAACCTTCTAAGTAGGTGTTGGACTAAGGAGAAAAACAGGTCTTTACTTGATTTGCAAATCTTGTATAAGTGGCCTGGTACCTGAGTTTGGGAACTCCGGAATGCACAATTCTCATCCTGGGCCTTTGGGAAGATTGCTGAAATGGAGACAGAGTCTCACTTAAACATCTCATTAATTAGAAAGTAGAATCCAGAAGCACATCAGATAAATACAGCCCAATTCAATGGATTTATTAATTTTAGATACGCAAGGATAGGTCGATATTTAGAAATATTAACATAATATTTGTCACCCATAAAATATAGAGTGCTTTTACAAAACAGTAGAAAAAATTCACAGAACCTTATGGGAAACAGGGTAAGGACATAAAGTGACAAGTCACACAGACATAAAAATGTAAATAACCAATGGAAAAATGTGCAACCTCATTCAATAAACAAAGATTATACAAATGAAAGCATGTACTATTATTATCAAAATTATAGATAATATATAATAATAATGCTCAGGTGTTTTTAAATCCTCTCTCAAGAGTCAGATAAACAATATCATCATTTTATTAAAACTTTCCATGATCCTCCAAAGGAAAAGAATCTTAACCCTTCTTCCAACCCCCAAGCACTTCCTTGTTAGCACATTTATAGCATTTTCTACTGCTCATCTTAGCTATTTGTGCATAGATCTCAGCTTTACTACTAGATGGTATTTTTTTTTTTGAAGGCAAGAACCATGTCTAGTTAATCTTTTGTATTCTTAATGGCATTTAGCTCAATGCTTTACATAGCACTTATTGAATAACAAAGACAAAAATGATGTTAATAATAAGGCTGATATTTATTGAGTTTACTATGTGCCCCACATTGTACAAAGCACTTGGTACGAATTATTTAAGCCTCACAACCCCTTGAGATACATGCTATTATTAGTCTAATTACAGACTAAGAATCAAAAGCAAAAAGAGAATAAGTAATTTGCCTATGCAAACACAAATCTCTTTATCATTTGAATTGTTTTCTCTAATGGGCCTGACAATGAATTCTGGAGGTCTTACAGCATTCTTTCAGCACATAATGACAGACAAGGGGGAAAATAAAAAAATATCCAAAGAATAAAAATAAAGGTAAATAAATGGTATATACATTCAAAGGAGAAAGGATGATTGGATTCTAAAGTTATCTGACAATAAGAATTAGAGAAATAGAAGAATGTAAAAGTAGTAAAACATAATTGCTATTTAAAGATTGTCATCTTAAGAAAATAATTGGTTATATGACTTTTCAAAATGTATTCTTTAAAGTGTGAGCACAAAGAAAAACACTCGACATGCCTTTTCATTCTGCTTGAATAAGCATTTAAAGGGGAGTTCTCTATTATTATTGATTATAGCTTTCTAAAACCCAAACCATCTTCCCTTTTAAAGGAAGAGCTAGTCTGCCCTAGCTGGTTTGCTCAGTGCATAGAACAGCAGCCTCAGGACCCGGGTTCAATTCCAGTCAAGGGCAGGTATCTCGATTGTAGTCTCTATCCCTAGCCGTAGAGGCATGTGTGGGAGACAACCAATCAATGTGTCTCTCTCACATCAATGTTTCTTTCTCTCTCTGTCTCTCCCTCTCCCTTCTCCTCTCCTTAAAAAATCAATGGGAAAAATGTCCTCAGGTGAGGATTAAAAAAAATAAAGGTACCAAAAATAAAAAGAAGAGTTAATCGATATGAACTAAAATGTTTTATACTTTTCTAATTCACCGTGGAATTTATTCAAACCCCACAGACCAATAACTTTGAGTATATTGAATTTGGATAATTTAAAGGACAAAAGGACATATCTAAAGAGGTTGGTTGTGGCCTCGTGTGCTTACAGGATACAGTATTTCTGGTCCAGAACAATGGAAAAACCTGGCTTTTTCTACTCAGAAGCTCATGGGCTCAGAAGGCTCCAGACAATATAGGCATTCACCAGGCTCAGCTTTTGCTGGATGAAATTGAAACATTGGGTCACAACTGAATGTAAATCTAAACCTCTCTGAATATAAGCATCTATGAGTGTGTAATTCATGGCAGAAACTTGAATTTGTAAAAGAGGAATGTTAGAAGTAATAAAAACAAGAAGAAATGAAGTGAGAATCCCAGAGCCTTCCTTGCATGCCAGAATAAAGTAGATGTGCGCTACATTCTTTCCTTTTGTGGGTCCCTTCCACACCTGTTATTGCTTTCCTGGGGGATTAGCCAAAGTGATCCAATTTCTAAGTCTTAGTGGGGAGAAATGATTTGGTCCCAGAAATAGGAAGCCAGGGTTTACTTTTTCCACTATTTAAAAAAATATCTTCGATATAGGAATATTTAGTGCAGTGTCTCAGGGAAAGCAAAATGCCACTGGTGTAGGCACGCAGCACAGAAAAGTTGGTTTATATGGTAATAGATTGAATTACTAATGAATCACCTGTGGCTCAGAGCTTGGTTTGTTTTTTTTGGTGGGTTGATCGGTTATTGATTGGTTTGTTGGCCATGTTGTATTAGAGAAATGACCCCTGAGATGGTTGTATCTCTTGATGATGTCATACATACTTAGTTTAAAATGGCTGTGCTCCTGGACACCTGGTTCAGGCTCTGATCTTATTAAAGTAAAAAAATTCTCTGGCAAAAATCATAGCACACTGGTTAAAATTTATAGGAGGAATGTTTTATGCATAATACTCATTCACCAATACTATTTTGAAATAGCACTTATTCAGCCAGTACTGAGCTTCACCAAATGATTGGAAAGACAGTAATTATCCACAGGAAATCAAAAAGCTGTCAATAGGACAAAAACTAATAATGGTAGCCATAGATGGTCTACTTGAGACCATGTCACACATTCTTGACAAAATGTTGCCTTACCAACAAAATGATTTTACAATATGTATTCAGGCAGAGTAGATTAATGCTATACTTTTTCTCTGCCACAGTGATATTTGAAAGCATACTTATTCATTCATTCCCAGTTCGTAATCCAGTACTGACCCCTTCACCAAGTCACTTAACTTCACCAAGCCTCAGTTTTCTCCACTGTCTAATAATACTACTTACTTTCCAAGGTTGATGGGAGAAACAAATGGGATAATAAAATCCATCTTTTCAGGAATCATAATAGCACAGTTCTAACTAGGAAAGCATATCTCAATGACTAAATCACAGACATTGGCACAGAATAAAATGTAATTCTAGCAGCTGGAGGTTTCCAATACAGAATGAATGGCACTGGGCAGTCGTGACTGCTGCCACAGGGGAGTGTTAAGCTCATGATCACTTGGACAGGATGCTGCAGAAGAGATCCAAGCTTCAGAGGGGAGGCTAATTGACTTTCAAGATCCACTTCTGGTATTCTATTATTTTGGCCTGTTACTCATGTCTCATACACTCTTCCTGGATGAAGTTTTTATGTAACTCTTTCCTAGAATGAATATAAAGTGAAAACAACAGCAACCTGCCCAGCAGCCCTGGAAAAGGCCATGGAGCTGACCCTTCTGATATGCTCCATTGGTGGATTTGGATGATCCGAATGAATGTAACTCCAGGTTGGAAGCAGCCAAGCTGGGTAGATTCAGTAGAGGTTGGCAGTCTTACGTGGCTCTTTTACATCTGGTGGAAGACCCAAGTGACAAACCCAGATCTATCTGATTTCAGAGCCTTTGCACTGAATCACTACCCTGCACTGCTTTCCAGATGTATTTGTCCACTGCCAGGCAAAACTGGCGAAGGATCAGCAATGGAAGTTAGATTTTTCAGCCTGTCAACTTATTCAGCAAATAAGTCATAACCAATATTTACCACAAACCTATATACGCATCATAATATAGTTAAGGTTCTTGGGTTCTAGCTATAATTAAATGTGAGATGTGCCACAATTTTCATATTTTTAAAAGTCCACATTGGAAGTATTTAATTAAATGTGCATACCTCCAGACCAATACATACCAGTGAACTTAGAAGCTTTTTAATCTCTGGTTCATAAGATTCACTAACCATGATGGTCCTGGCTAGTGGTAATTCTGGGGCTGCACAGCACTGGGCTGGAAGAGGGAGTTCAATACTTCTCGCCCACAATTTTAACTCATAGAATTGAGAAGCAATTAACATACAAAGTATCACAAAAAGTTGTCCCTGTGAATAGGGTAAATAGTCTGAATTGGACTAATGTGTCCAAGAGTGATTCGACTTCAAGAGAAAGCCAAGAAATGAAGCTGAAAGGGATAGGAAGGAGAGGGAATTGCCACTATAGCAAATTTGATTCAGCTTGAAGAAATATAATTCAGCTGGAGAAATAGTATTCTTGAATTTGAATAAGCTGGAGAAATTCCCTGGTCTAGTGAAGTATCCATCTTATATAAAAACTGCTGTTTGAAATTTTAACCCTGCTATTTGACTTCTGTAAATGCTTGCTTGCTTAAATAATAAGGAAAATAAGACTACTCCCACTTCAGAGAGGCCATACCTTTCCTGGACGAAGTTATCAGTGCTGGCACCAGGCCAGGCCTTTGGTTGAGGTCTCAAGGCCCCAGCACATAGGGGCTCTTTAAGAACTTGCAAAGGGGGCCAGAAACACCCCATATTTGGAGACAAAGAAGGTAAAAACATATAAATGGAGTAAGTTCCTCCATGTTGGGGCCCAGAATTTGAGAGACATTTTCCTCTGACCCGCGCATAATAAATGTAACTGCATCTCTCTAAGTATTGCTTGATTCTTCTCCAGTTTTCTGTAACATTAATGGTTCCCTAAGCCAGGGAACAACTGTGCTTGGCCTTTTGGCCTCTGGTGAATGGGCCAGGTTTGGGGCCCGGGGGAGCCGGATAGGCCTCCGGGAGGCGCTGCTCTGCTGATTTAGCAGAATTGAACCGGGGGACTCCTGGGCACTCCTGGGATTCCTGGGCACTCTGGGCACTCCTGGACATCAGCCTAGGACCCCGCCAGCATCTGGAGAGAGTGGACAGACACTTTTGGACCTGTCAACAGAATTGGCAAGGTAGGGGCCCCAGTTGGTTAGACTCATTCCGAGTGAGTGGAAGGGGGAGCTTGATCACCTCCTGGAAGTCAAGGACTTTTCCTCGGGGACTAGCCGAGACCCCGTTGGGTTAGGAGGAGAAATGGTGTTGAAGTCTGCAGCTGCCCTGGTGATTTAAAACTGGTTGCTAGGCAGACTCAGCCCCCAAGAGCCAGGTGAAAGAAGGGGGTGAGGGGGGCTGGATGCCCGAGCTGCCTTCAGTGGCCCTGGAAGAAGCCGCAGCAGCGAGGAAAGCGGGGGACAGCAGACATTTACCTGACACTAGAGCTGCCCCGCTGCTGCCTAGAGAGTAATGAGCATTTTACAACAAGCAATACAAGACTTAGGCCTTTGGCTGCAGCAGTTAAACCAGAAGCCAGTGACTGCTACTAGCCTTCCTGCAGCCCCAGGAATAGAGCAGCAGGCCTGGGATCTGTGAAAGCAGCAGATAGAGCTAGTGAAAGCTCCCTGTTTGCAAATGTACTGAAAGGGTTCAGTACCTGTTGCTGCTGGAAGAGGAGGGGCTGAGATTCCCTTCCAGTGCATTCCCTTGGGAGAGGCCTGGTCACTGCTCTTCCACAAAGGGGACTGGCAGGAATACAAGGGGCCTAATGTCCAAGTCAGTGCCACAGAAGTGCTTTGCAATATGCAAAGCTGTTTCTAACTACAACTCTGGCTGTTTTGGACTGGCAGCTTATGGCAGGGCCCTGTAATTAGTAAACAGGGTTAACAAAAAGGGCAAAGGAAAGGCTGGACTGGGGAGCCTTCAGGACTTTGAGATTCTCTAAGAGAGGAGGAGTCTGATTGAGGGATGGCAGAGACCCTGTTGGGTTGGAAGGACCTAAGGCCTCATGTTAAACTTATAGATTATGGCTTTCTAGGCAGATGTCTAAGTCTAGTTATGTAGGGGTTAAGCTGCCTGTTTACAGCAAAACAACTTCTCCCATGCCAGAATAAATTTTAGGGAAATTAGACAGGCTGTGTTTGTGGCTAGGAAGAACTGGCCACCATGCATAGCCCTGACAGTGGCCTGCAGAAAACTGTATAATAGACTTAGATGATGCCTGTGTCTTCATGGACATGACTCCAGAAAGACAAGGACAATTTTGCTTTGTGTGGGAAGGTCAAGAATAGACTTTAGTCACCTCCCTAAGATATTTGTATAGCCCTACCATGTGTCATGTTTAGTAGCAGAAGATTTTGCTGTCAGAAGTGGCCGCAGTGCCAATGTTACAGTCTTGCAGGCCTGTGTGACACAAACCTCAACTTTAGGAAACTGGGGAAGGCCTGTGCAGAACAGAGGGAAGTGGTGAGTACCAGCCCTTCGTTACAGGAATTACAGACCTCGTGAGGTCCTGTGACATGTGAGGCCCTGTAAAGGAATAAAGCTCCCTTAGTCCTTTCTGAGAGGGCATGTCACCCCTCCCAGAGACCATATGCAATTTTAAGGACAGTCAAGTAGGGGGAACCCTACTACAGGGACAGCTGTAATTGTCTAATTGAATATAGACACATTTTGAATTTCTTCTTGCCATTTAAAGACAGTTATATTACTTTAAAGAGTCCATGAAAAGGACTAACAAGAAAAATCAGAAGATCTTAAAACAGGTCAGTATATTTTTCTCCTTATATAATTCCTCCAAAATTTGGCAATTCTTAATAAATAAATCATGGCAATACATTTCTTTGCACAAATTCAATAAGACCGGTTTCTAATAGTGGTTTTAATAACTGAAAACTTTGACTGAAGTGTCATGTTTTAAAGAGCCCTGTCTGAACTCTGAAGACTTAAAGCCAATGAGTGCCAAGGAAAAGCCTGGTATCCTGCTTGGAAGCCCTGAAAATGGCTGGCACTGGAGCATCAGGCCCATGTCCTACCATCACTGGTGGTTGGTCAGAGTAGAAGGGGAGCAATAAGGATGCCTCTGTGTCCCTGCAGAACCCCCACACACTCTAGGCTGTGACGAGTAGGAGGGCTACTGAGATGGGCCTTAAAACCTAGGGCGTGGGCCCAGGTAGAGTCGCTGCAGGTGAGGGATTCACCTAACTCAGCAGATACTGCAGGCAGGCCGGACAGCAGCTGGATGGCTTGGCTTCCTGGCCCTACTAGGCACACTAAGATTCAATCATGAAATTCTGGCAAAGGTAGTCAGTTACCATTCTTGTTGTGTTTATGCAAACAATCAGGCCAAATTGAATACAATAGATAAATTGGTCTTGATCTGGCTCTTTTGATAAACATAGAGGTAATTTTGAGGAGAAAAATTCTATTTCAATAGAGGTCATTAAAACTGAAATGTTTTCTTTTCCTTCCACTGGACCATTTGTTACAGTTTGTCTCTGCCAGGTCACAAGCCCAGCTCCTTCTGTGCCCAGGCCTCATTGTCCCTCTGACAGACAGCAAGGATCTCTTGGCTCTGAGAGAAAACTCCGTCCCTCCTCAGCATGAAGCAGCTACAGAAGAAATTCAACGTCCATTTTCCCTAAAAGAATTCAGAGCCAGAATCCTTGAGGTAATATATTAGGCAGTTAGAGAAACATGAGCAGAGCAAGGACAATGGACCAACTAGTGCTACAGGATGTAACTAAGTCTTTCCACCTCTATGTATGTGAGACAAGGGGCATAGCCAAAGAGATACTCACCCAAAGTCTCAGCTCCTAGAAAAGACCAGTAGCCTATTTGTCCAGAAGACTTGGGTGACCTACTTGCCTCAGGGCGGTAGCAGCCACAGCTATACTTACCAAAAAAGCAAATAAGTTAACCCTAGGGCAAGAACTAATCTAACTGCCCCACATGAGGTTGAGGCTTTACTCCGGAACACACTAGAGCGCTGGATGTCAAACACTCGAGTCACCCAGTTTCAGGCTCTCAGGTGGACAAAAGAAAAATCAGTTACAATTTATACTGATAGCAGGTATGCATTTACAATGGCTCATGTACATAGAGCTATTTACAAGGTAAGGGATCTCCACAGAAGCAAGAGGAACCGGGCCACAGATGAAGCTGCCGGGAGGCTGCCCTAAAACCAGTGGGACCTCCACAGATTCTAGTGACTCTTCCAGACCCTGATCTATCCAATCTAGAAAAGCTGAAATCCATAACCAATCTTTATTCAAGTTCTTATAGGCTTTACAGTCTACCCAGGAAGCAATCCAGAAGCTCGTCCGAGATGCTCTGCCTGTACCAACTTCTGATCCAGTTCATCCCTTCCACCCTGGTGACTCTGTTTGGGTAAAGAAATTTGCCACCCAAGGACTGACTCCTACCTGGAAAGGACCACCTCCACAGCAGTCAAGGTCGACGGAATCCCAATGTGGCTTCATCACACCTGGCTTAAGACAGCCCAGGCAAAATAGAGAGTCCAGGACTCTTCGGACTCTCTAAAGATTACTTCTGGCCCTCATTCCGGGCCCTTATCTTATAAGCAGGCCCATGAACTTTATTAGGCAGAAAATTAAGATTATAGTCCTCAGGGGTACATATAACTCCCTCCCTGACAATGACTAAGAGTCAATGATTTGACTCACGTACATAAAACCAGTGGGGAAGGAAGCATCCATCTTATATAAAAACTGCTGTTTGAAATTTTAACCCTGATATTTGACTTCTGTAAATGCTTGCTTGCTTAAATAATAAGGAAAATAAGACTACTCCCACTTCAGAGAGGCCATACCTTCCCCAGACGAAATTATCAGTGCTGGCACCAGGCCAGGCCTTTGGTTGAGGTCTCAAGGCCCCAGCACATAGGTGCTCTTTAAGAACTTGCAAAGGGGGCTGGAAACACCCCATATTTGGAGACAAAGAAGGTAAAAACATATAAGTAGGGAAAGTTCCTCCATATTGGGGCCCAGAATTTGAGAGACATTTTCCTCTAGACCCACACGTAATAAATGTAATTCCATCTCTCTAAGTATTGCTTGATTCTTCTCCAGTTTTCTGTAACACTAGAACTAGACATTTACTGTGGCTTATTTTTCTTTAGCAGCACTGTGGTGGGCAATTCTAGATTTCCCCCATATCTGGTGAACTTCTACTTTCAATTAAATGAAATATTATTTCCCCATCAGTATTTAGGCAAGGCCATGAAACTAGCTTGGGTAAGTGAAATATGAGAGGAAGCTATATGCATCTCTTCCAGGATATCATTGTAATAATTGCTAGAGCCTGACTTTCCAGCCCCTCTCCTCTTCACAGGGAACCCTGATGTGTATTGAGATGGCAGTGCTATAAATTATGTGGAATAAATAGAGCAGAGCCTTCTTCCAACTTGCAATGGACAGACACACAGCATAAGGGAGAGATAAATATTTGTTCTTTTATGCAACTGAAATTTGGAGTTGTTTGTTACCACAGCTAACCTGTCTATCCTGACTGACACAAATGCTCATGACCACAGGTGTGAATACAACAGATCTAGTTAAAGGAGTTACAGCAAATGAACTGCAACATGCAACTTCATATTCATTTCTCCATATAGCACAGGATTTTATTTTTCTAGGAACTTTTATAAAGGAATAATTACTAATAAAAGTGTTTGTTTTAGATTACTACTTCAGGTGCAAAATTCTATCCATCAATATTACCCTTACTTTACCTTTCTAATTTAATTTGATTTGATTCTTGGGCTCCTCAGGCTAGAAGGTCTTGCATATCCTGTTCTCCCCATTTGAAATGCACACCTTACTTCCCTCTGATGAAGTTCATACCAGCTGCAGAATCACTTTCAAGCATAAATAGCTCAAACAGTTCTCAAATCTTGTGGTCTCAGGATCACTTTAAACACTTAAAATTATTGAGACTTCAAAAAAGTGTTTGTTCATATGGGTTATAGTTATTTATATTTGTTGTATTATAAATTAAAACTGCAAAAACTTAAAAATGTATATTTATTTCTTCAGTAATAACCATTACATGTGAATGTAACCAATGAACTTTTATGAAAAATCTCTATTTTCCAAGTCAGAAATATTTTTACTGAGAATAGCATTGTTTTTACATTTTCAAAAATCTCTTTAATGTCTGGCTTAATAGACAACAGCTGCATTCTCTTATCTGATTCTGCATTCAATTTGTTGCAATATCCCACATCATATATCTGCTGAAAATCTACACCATATATGTGTGAGGGTAGGAGAGTAAAAATAAATAATGCCATCTTAGTGTTATTATGGAAATTGTTTTTAATTTGTTCACCCCTAAAGGCTTTTGGAGACTCTCAGCAGTCCCTCTCTTTCATCTCTGAAATGCTGATGCTTAGGAAATATGAGGACAGAGTTTACCACTTGACTATTCTCCGATTGCTTTTGTATATTAGTCATGGCTCCCAACCTAAATTTTAAATACTATGAGAGCAGGGACAATGAATGGTTACAAACTACAGAAAAGTACAAAGCCTGCTATCACTACTACCACAGACTATGATACAGGATCATCACGTTTAAAGTTTCATTATATCGTAAATAAACATACCATTATAAAATTATCTAACCTTTGAAATTTTATTGCATTAAACTTTATCCCACCCCCAAAGACAACCAGAATAATGAATTAGGTAGTCATCTTTACAATTAGTTTTTATACTTATATTCAAAAATATTTGCATGCAGTATTCAGTATTGATTTGAGTTTTCCTTACATAAATATTGTTCTATGCATCTTACTTCTTTTTAACTCAGAATCCTGTTTTTGAGATCTATCCACATTGCTACTTGTAAACCTAGTAATGCCATATCTTATTTGCTCACTTTCTAGGTGTAGACATTTAAATTGTTCCCAATTGGTCACTCATGCCAATAATATTAAATGAATATCCTTGTCGATGTCTCCTTAGCTAAGTGTGTAATAATTGATCCAGATTAAACTCTTAAAAATAGAATATCTGGTACTTTGTCTATGTGTACTTTTCTGTTTCACCAGATGTTGTCACTCTACAATGTGGTCACCATCTATAATAATAAAAGGATAATTTGCTAATTAGACCGGACATCCTTCCTGGCATCATTCCAGACGTCCTTTCAGATGAAGCCGGGGCAGAGTGAAGACTGGGTCCCCAGTGCCTGCCAGTGGCCGGAGGGAAGTAGCCCAGGTCCCAGTTGCTGGAGGGAAGCTGGTGCTGGCAGCCAGGGGAAGGAAGGCCTACTCTTGCACAAATTTTTGTGCATCAGGCCTCTAGTTCTAATATACATTTCCACACCCAGTGATTGAGAGCACCATGTACCTTATACTTTATATTGTCAGGCTCTTTATTTATCTCTCGCTGTGCCCTTCTAAGCCTAGCACTATGTTAGGACATAATGGGCCTTCAACAGATACTTGGTATCTGATGCAGCTTTAGCCTGAGGGTTGGGCATTTAGACATGGGCACATTTTACAAGCAGAGTTACACGGCTTGTTTCCTTGTCCTACATGATCCATGCAGTGGACTAGCAGGCTTATTTCTCAACTAGATCGTGCAGGGTATAAAATAAACAGAAACTTCTTTTTCTTTCTCCAAGGAGCACTTTGTGCTCCATGTTCTTTAAGTACAGTAGCCCTGCCTTCTTTGATTGTCCACATCCTTAACCTACAAGGCAGCCATCCTGTCTTGAGTTCACCATCACCAAAGCATGGAACCTAGCACAGCTGACATGCTTCATCCTGGACAGAAGCTGCCAGAATCCTCGTCTGCAAAGCAAACTTTGCTGTGGGATACATAGTTGTGCAATGAGAGAACACTTTCTGCATTCAATTATTCTTCTGCTAGGCTAATGTGATTGTTTCAAGACCCTACAAATTACCAGATGTCGACAAGCAGCTCAAATATGTTTCCCTGTCCTTATAAACTGAGGGAAATGTTCAAGTTGAGGGGAAGTGTGGTATCTACTTGATTGTGGTTATTTCAAATATGTATCTTTCATTTGAGGGAGTAATGGATGTGTGCTCAAGAAAATGTGATGATAGCACTGATGTAACCCAGCTTGACTTAAATACCTGTGACAGACTAAGCTTGTAATAAAGTGCACATTTTATGTCAAGAAATATATACTAGATATAGCAATGGGCAGTGTAGGATGACATACACTAACTATTCCTATGAATTAAGCAGAACTGTGGGTCCACATATCTTTGTAATTTTCTTGTAAAATAAAACTCAAATCTGCAATGAAATAAAAAGCTACATAGCATGTAGGATATTAAAAAATACTAGTGTAATCATTTAAAACATCAATAATGGTCATATTTGAAAGAAGAGCTGAGGGATGAAGCATGAAAATTACTTAGCAAGATGGTTCAGCATGAAGACCAGAACCCAGTCACCCAACCCAAACATAATCCTTGACTCTTCCCCCACCCACTTTGTGTTTACAAACAAAATGTTCTGGTGCTAGTTTCTTCCAGGTTCCAGGGCCTGATTATTTCCAGGGCAAACTCAAAGTTCACAGAATTGGAGATGTGATCTGACAATTTGCATACTGTGAGTTGTTTCTGCTGTTATTCAATTTTCTTAGCTAATTCCTCAGTATATTTAGTGAATGAAACAATCTCTGGACTTTAGAAATTTATGAATTAGGACTTGATTTTTATTCTTTTGAATTTCAGATTCTTTCTTGCCCATGATGAAAATAAATATGTTTATTCATCCTCCTTTTCTCCAAACCCACTGAAAAGTCTACTGGATTTTAAATACCACAATGTCAATTTTAGTCCTATCTACCATGACTTCCAAAGCTAATAGTATTTGGTTTCATTATTATCTTAGACTATTTATAAATAATTTACCATTCTTTCCTGAGAGAAAATAATGTCATATCAGGAATAAGCAAACCTAGGATGATTCTAATGTAAATTCCTTGTTATTATCACATAAAAGTATTTTTGTACATGTATAGTATTTAAAAATATATGTTTCCTTTTGGAGAAAGAATTTGAGAAGGCATAGTTTTGGTTTCTTTGAACCTTGCAGAAGGCAGTGGTAAGAACACACCTTTCCCAGCAACTTATCACAGTCAGATAATCTGGTTACACAACACAAAACATATGCCAAAAATTGTAAACTCATTAAAATACAATAAATAAATTTTACTTATCAAAAGCAAACAAAAATGAAAAGGAACAGATATATCCTCAAGCTGGGAAAATCATTTAAAACTCTCAAACATTTGATATTATCTTTCCAAGAATAATGGAGCAAAAATAATCACATTCCTTTTCCTTTACATACTTTTGTTCAGAGAAGCCAGATGCAGCATGAAGCTTTGCTTTCCTGCCAAACTGTCAACTTTGTTTAATATTTAAGTTTCATACAACACAAACAAAAGAAGCAAAATTATTGCAAGTGTGAAGGTTCTGAATAGGAATCATTTTTAACTGATCACTGTATATTGTGAAAATAGATATTAATCTTCATATTCCCTAGATTTTTTAAGTGTTTCCCACTGTAATTCCAGTGGTGATGGAAAGTAGAGTGGTTTTATAAGTATGGAAATGCATACATGCTTTATATATATTTCAAGTGGTATGGTTTCTACTATTGAAATTTATTCATGTCTTTTAGAGGAATATCTGTTATAAGGAAAGATTTAAAGGCTCCCAAAAAAGACCTTCTTGTGTATGGCAATTATGGTCAGAGTCAATATCATGATAGCTAATACTAAGTGCTTACTCTGCACTTGGCACTGGACTAAGTGCTTTACCTTCATTATTCACTTAATCTTCACAGCAATCCTTCAATGAAAATGCTATTTTCATATAAAGAAACTGAGTCAGAGAAATTAAATAACTTGACCCACTTCATGTGAATCATGACTGAGTAGTCTTTTTTATTTTTCTCCCTCCCAAGATTCACTAAAATCTTGGTAAAGAGCGATTTTATTTGTTCACAATTAGTTATCCCTGCTGAATTGTTTCCATGCTTTCCTCTAGATGGCATATATTTAACTTCCCTGTTGACTTTTGGTGTGGCCATGTTAACAGTGTCATTTTACAAAGTGGAGTGCACAGAGAAAAACTTTAATCTTGATGAAATGGGAAATAAAGATATAATCTTTGCTTTGGGTTTAATTTTGTCAACTCCAAAAGGATATGTTGAAGTCCTAATTCCCAGTACTTCAGAATGTGACCTTATTTGGAGATAGGGTCTTTACAGAGGTAATCAAATTAAAATGAGACTGTTAGGGTGGACCCTAATAAAATATAACCAGTGTCCTTATAAAAAGGGGATTTTTCATGCAAAATTAGTAGAAAGATTATGTGAACAGATACAGAAAGAAGAGGGCCATCAACAAGCTAAAGAGACTAACCTGCTGATATGGTGATTTTGAACTTTTAGACTCCAGAACATTGAGACAATATGTTTCTTTTGCTTAAGTTCACCAATTTGTAGTACTTTCTTATGGCAATCCTAGTAAACTAGCTTAAAGTTATACATTTATCCAATAAAGAACCCGAGAATAGTTATGTCCCTATATTGAGAAAAATAGGGAAAAGAAGAGAGTGCTTTACATCACTTGATCCTTTCCTGTCAAAGCAAAAATCAGGAGAGAATACTTAAAACCTATATATATATAAAACCCTAATATGCAAATAGACCAAACGGAGGAACAACTGAACAACCAGTCACTATGACGTGCACTGACCACCAGGGGGCATGCACGGAACATGGTGGGCATTGGCCATGGTGGGATTGTGGACCAGATGAGCGGGGCGCCAGACCAAGGTGGGGCACCGGTCACTGTCATCAGGGTGCGCCACCTGCTGCTGGCCCCAATTGCCCCTGAGGGCTTCTCCACCCTGCACTGCTCTGGAGGGGCGATCTGGGCAGCAGCCGCTCCTCGCACCCGCTGTTGGCACTGGCCCAATTGCTCGGCGCTGTCACTGAGTGCGAGCGGGGTCAGCATCGTCAGCATGTAGGAGTGGTGGTGGCGGGAGCAGGGCTGCTGGCAGACAGGAAACCCATGGCCACAGCGGGAGGGGCCAGGCGGGGCCGCTGAGGATGGGCCGAGACCCGCCCCTGTGCCCACTGCAGCCTTGAGGCCCACAGTTCCTTTCAAGGTGCACGAATTTGTGCATTGGGTCCCTAGTTGATAAATAAAGAAGCAGCATTAAACACATATTTAGAGAGATTGGAGTAACTTTCTCAATTATTAGAAACAGACTCAGTTTCCTCTGGAGACAGAACTGGGGTGGGAAATAATGGGTCAAGGAATGCTGCTTTTCATTAGAATTTGTTCTATATGAATGAACTTTTAAATTATGGCATATATTCTTCTAATTAATTTTTATAATTAATTTTAAAATTTTCAATTCAGAACTTTTTTTGGTGGGTGGTGGGGGGGAAGAGTCAAATCCTATGTAAACAAGTGTCTGTTTCATAATCTAGATCTCTACCCTAGGTCTAAATATGAGTTACAGCTTTCAGTTTATCCCAGTTAAAATATCTTAGAGAATCTGAAAATGATGATACAAGTTGCCCCCACATCAAGGAAAATCCCAGGCAAGTGAGGTGCTATAAGTCACAAAGTTCTTTAAAATGAACAGTTAGCATTATTGTTGGATGTTTAGATATAGTGACTCTTAGTAAAAGCAGAGGTAATCTCAACCTTGCAGTATGCCAAAGCTATTAGGATAGAATAGAATGAAAAAATCTTGAGAAACATGCATGGGGTATTACATATAGTATTATATAAGGTAAGGTGACAGGAGGAGCCAATTTCATTGTGTCCATTCTCTAATTCAATCATACATAATTCAACTTCCTACCCATAGCAGGAATGCTGCCTGGAGGATTAATGGGGTCAGTGTTCAAAGATTAATGGAACAATGTCAAAAGGACATAGGAATCGGCTTACAGGGGCTCCCATTGGCCAAATGGGGGAATGTATGAGTGTCAAAAAGATTGACAGTGATGGATTACAACACACATAATTTTTTTAAAGCCCATGGGTCCATTGTAATAATCAGAAAGAGAGAGGGGAAAGCAATGAAGAAGAATGTTCTTTACATAAGAATAAGAAAGGACTTACCTTGTTCTTAAATAGAAGAGTATAAATAAGATTATCTTGCTCTTAAAATAAGACCAAACATTTATAATAATGTCAACTCTTCAAATATTTATTATTTTAATCTATGAAGAGAATGCAATTCATATTAATAGCTATGTGAATTCATAAGGGACTTAGGAACATATTGAGAAAAGTAAGCTAATAAGAATAACCTGAAGAATTCTAAAAAGTATGTGAATGAGACATAGGGAAAATTTAGAGATTTTATAAGAATTCACATAGCAATCAACAAAACAGAATGAGTATAGAAATACATCTGGGACTTTTTATATGTTTAAGTTTGCATTTAAAATCAATGGTGAAAAATAGAATGCTAAATAAGGGGAGCTGGGACAATGTTGACATGTTTATGGTAAAAAAAAAAAAAGAAAGAAAAATATGGATTTCCTGTCTTTCTCATTTCCAAATAACTCCAACTCATTCTAAGATGTAAAAAGTAATTTAAAAAAACCATAAACATAATGGAATAAAATATAAGTACATATCCTAAAAGATTGAGTGTGGAAATATATTGGTCAGGGTTTTTATTTGGAAGTAATATGAAATAAATGGTCAACCAAAGTTATAAAAGAATGTACACAAACTAGAGAGCATCACTGGGACATGGCTTCTCCCGTGAGCCCCAGTGCCTATGTCCCTAGGCCACAAATGTTACTACAGCTGCTACTTCCCCAGGCTTAAGTGTTTATATTACTGGCTTCCCATGCAAAATACTGAGCAAGAGTCACAAATTTTTTTAAAATATATTTTTATTGATTTCAGAGAGGAAGGGAGAGGGAAAGAGAGAGAGAAACATCAGTGATGAGAGAGAATCATTGCTCTGCTGCTTCCTGCATGCGCCCACTGGGAATTGAGCCCACAACCCGGGCATGTGCCCTGACCTGGATTCAAACCATGACCCCCTGGTTCATAGGTCGACGCTCAACTACTGAGCCACATCAGCTGTGCGAGACACACATTGACTGAACCTGAATTGAGGTGATGTCATCAAGATAGCAGCAGAGGTTGTTCCCAAATCCAGTTCCTCTTACAGGAAGACCAACTTGCAACTCTCTATAGACAGGACACCATTGTGCAAATCCCAGAACCTGGGGATGAAGTATAAGCACCCACTGGGTCACAGAGACTGAGGAGGCCCACATTAGAAAGGCAAGAGGAGAGGTTTTATGTTGACCACTTCATCCTTCCCCCCGGCTGGCACAATTAGAAAAGATCCTAATTATATTTCATCTGAAAAATAGTAGTGGATGATCTGGAGGGAAAGGTCATTTCAAACAAGAAGACAGCATGTGAAAATACATAGAGAAGTATCACTGGAAGAATAGGAAAAATAGGCAAAACAATTTGGGTGAGGTTGTCTAGGGAGATACTTTAGCCTCTACACCAGTGTGCATTAGAATCATCTGAGGAACTTGTTGGGATCCACATTGTTGGGACCCTGTACACAAGATCCAGATACACTGTACGCTGGGGTGGGGCCCAAGAAATTGCATTTCTGGAGATACTGATGAGTCTGTATCAGTACCACATTCCAGGAACTACTGTTCTATGTATTTGCAGTGCTTTAAAAATGTTAAGGAGAGGGTTAAGATAAGAATTATTTTGAAAAGTCACTCCAGTGACAGATGTGTAAAGGATGCTGGAAGGGGAGTAAGTAAAGAGAAAATTGTGAAGGCTTTGCCAACAGTCTAAGTGAGAGATGATTAGGATCTGCACTGGATGTTTTTTTGAGGCAGATAGAGCAGAGGATAAGCTTTTGATACCTATACTTAAGGATAAAGTCACACAGATCATCATGATAATCTTGGTATGGGAATGAGAGAGATTATGAAATAGAAAATAACTCCAGATTTCTAGGCTTCCATGGCTGGGTTAGTTCTATTGCCCTTAATCAGAAAAGATAAAGTAAGAGATAGATAAACAGATAGGATGCATATATACATTATATACATACATACATACATACACTCATATATAATAGAAAGCCAGATAAACAAATATAGATAGCTAGATGTGGTAAGAGGGAGACTCTAAATTTGGCTCTATATTTTTATCTTTTGAGATTAGGGTACATGTGGATTCATCCCCACTTCAGCATGTTATTTTTTTAATAAATCTATCAAAGGATCAAATTCCTAAAAATTATGAACTGTGGGTGCTCAATGAATGGGCACTAGGAGATGGGGAAGTGAGTTACTAGTCAATGGGCATAAATTTTTAATTATTAAAGATGAATAAATTCTAGAAATCTGCTGTAGAACATCGTCCCTATAGTTAACAATACTGTATTGTACACTTGAAAGTTTGTTAAGAGGGTAGATATCATGTTAATCATTCTTTTTTTAATGTTAATCATTCTTACCATGACAAAATAATTTTTTAAAAAAGAAAATACTGGCCTGGCCAGTGTGGCTCAGGGGTTGAGCATTGACCTATGAACCAGGAGGTCACAGTTCAATTCCTGAACAGGGCACATGCCCAGATTGCAGGTTCGATCCCTAGTAGGGGGCATGCAGGAAGCAGCCGATCAATGATTTTCTCTCATCATCAATGTTTCTATCTCTCTGTCCCTCTACCTTCCTCTCTGAAATCAATTTAAAAAGGAAAAGAAAAGACTGGAACAAAAGCTATAATAAACTGCATTTTTCCCAAGCAAATAAAAATTTAACACCAACCAACCACTGAGCACCAAGGAATTACTATAGCAACACAATCATGTGAAATATCAATGGAGGATTCCTTTCTTGCTCCCTGTATTACAAGTTGTTCCCTTCTCTCTATCACTCACCCTATCTTCCCACTCACCTAATTCTGGCAGACAAGTTATATATGTGTGATTGCCATGGTGAGAGCTCAAAACTAAGAATGAAAGCCACTACATTTAACAGAGACCTATCCATCAATGAGAAATCAACAAAAATGATTTTTCTCAGCACTGGAAAAGTTGCTCTAGAAGGAATAGAAGAATGTGTGAAGGGGAGTGAAAACAGCATGCCTGTCTTCCCTCACTTGGTGATGACAGAGGTCTGGGAGGCAACTCTCCCTTCACCTTTTAGGGTGACACTGAACAGGAGAGACTCAGCATGACTTCATATCTCAACTTTGCAGAGTGGCAGAGATATAGTCAGTGTTGCCTGATTGGGTACAAGAAAAACTATCAGAGAAGTAGAAGAGTAGCCTAGGAAAGTGGAGAGGAACAAGTCAGGCCCGGTTTTTCATAAAGCTCTGCTTGTCAAGTTCCCCTTGGGTTTCAGAGCTTTCCATGGGTGAAGGTTGTTCCTCGAAAGTTGGCTAGAATTCCGAACCAGCTCACAGCCCTTCAGGAAACCCCAGGAAGGGCTCTGCTGAGGATAAAAGTCAGAAGCAATTCTTCCTCTGAAACAGCACCTGCCCCCAGGAAGCTGATGGGATCCTGGCTGAGTGCCAGGTCACTTCGTGTGCCCCATGCAAAGGTGAACATCAGACGCCTTCTCAATCACACAAGGTATATTGCAGTGGACACAGACACAGGTCTGAGAGAGCTGGGACTTGCACAGTCGACTGAAGTAGACTGGAAAAAAATGGAATTATTACCTGAGATGATGTTCTAAATATTTTTCATTGCTGAGCTAGAATTGGTGCTTGTAAAGAAATGGAGCTCTATGATCAAAATAAAATGTTCACTACTTCTACACACTTCTGACTTGTGACTGTTCTGTAGACCTGTGACTTGTCCTCATTAACATTTAGCCCTTTTCATAATCTCTTTCTTTTGGAGTGATTATCATCTTACCCGCGCCCCTCCGCCCCGCCCCCCCCCCCCCCCCCCCCCCCGCAGAATAGGCCAATACCTGCATTGTTTTCACCCATGTACCTGTTAATGCCTTACCTACAGTTTGTTTTCAACTCATATTTACTAAATGCATGAGATAAAGGCTACATAACAAGGATAAAGAGCCTTCTCCATGTACAGGTGTTAATACAAGAGTTGATTCCAAGGCTGGGATTCAGGTCTCCGTGCCAGAACTGACTTGGCTACATGAGCTGGCTGGAAGGGATTGGTTGCTGTCTTGCTGCACTGCTTATACACTGCACTCAGGAAGCTGCTCCTTATAGATATAAATAAAACAGAACAATAACAAAACAAAATCTCCCCAATTAAAGAACAGTTTTTCAGTTGAGGATAAGAGTGGGTTTGTTCTCCTGCTAGAACCTCTAAAAATCTTTAGATTTTTAAAACAAGTATAATTTGGAGTTAGAGCAAGTCTTTCACATAAAGTTTGGTTAAATCAACACTTTGTAAGTTGTTGTACACTTTAACTTATCAATGCTATTAAGAAATACCCAAAGTGTGAGTTATGATGACTGTAAATAAGTGACTTCTTTGTAATCTGTTGAATCAATAGCATACCCTGGTGATTCACTAGAAAGGTGAAGCTTGCCACAAGCCAAATTGCGCTTTGGCCTCAATAAAAGATAATTATAATTTAGTAAAAACATCTGATAATTTAAACAAGCTGAGCATCATCAGCAAATACACGAGACCTCATACACAATCCCTTTTTCCCAAAAACATCAAATTAAGAAGATGATAAATGTGCAGCATACAATACAAAATACTCCATCATGTAGCTTGCAGACATGTATCATATAACCCACATTTTCAAAGAGCCCCCAGAAAAATTTTTCAGTGCCTTGCATTATTAAGAGAGCTTTCAAACCATACTTTTAGAATACATTAGAAACAAAGGAATTACAAACAGAGTCCAAATATCAATAGATTCCAGCTGCTTTCATTTTGATGCCTAATATATCAGTGGTAGTGGGTTCGGCGGTTAGAGCAGGATTCTGAATTCTGATTTGGCTTGTGTGCCAAGTTCTTCCTCTGACTTAAGAGTGTCATCTGGGACAAGTCACTCACCTCTCGTGAGTTTTCTTATTATTTAAGGATTTATGTTATTTATTAGTTTCTTGACAATGTTAGAACTACAAGGAAGTCTTTCAGAGCCCTGGAGATGAGTCTGTCTCCTGTCTGGTATGTTGGCTCTTTCACATATAACTTTTATAGGACATCATGTTTAATGAATCTTGGACTGTTAGAACAGGAAGAGGGCTTGAGATAAGGGAGTCCAGGACAGTCATGTAAAATGCTGCATTTAGAATTCTCATGCTCAAAGCAAGAAGCTAACTGATAAGATCAAATACTCAGGAGGCAGAGAGCCTGAAGAGGAAACCAGGTTTCCTAATTCTTTCCAATCCATCCCTGTGTCTCTTTGAATTGGTGGAGAAATCTGAATTCATGTTGGAACAGGGATAGAAGCTCTTTACTCCCTGCACATACCTAGTAGAGTAGTAGTCTCAGAATCAATTGGCCAACTCAATCAAGAGGCAATAAATCCTATATCTACTACTTCTTAGTCCTGGGTTCCTAGACCAGTGGTCGGCAAACTCATTAGTCAACAGAGCCAAATATCAACAGTATAACGACTGAAATTTCTTTTGAGAGCCACATTTTTTAAACTTAAACTTCTTCTAACGTCACTTCTTCAAAATAGACTCGCCCAGGCCGTGTTATTTTGTGGAAGAGCGACACTCAAGGGGCCAAAGAGCCGCATGTGGCTCACTAGCCGCAGTTTGCCAACCACTGTCCTAGACAACTATTTAAGTTCTCTGAACCTAAGTGTTATCCTTTATAAAGTAGTTATGGCAGTGCTTAATTCACACAAACATTGTGAAATGAGTTAATGCATATAAAAAGATTGATGAAACTATGAAACAAGGGAGACATATCTCATTTCCTGCGTCAGATTATTCCTTTCTCTCTCTCTCTATCATCATCATCATCATCTCTTCCCACTTCCAAATATTTCCCCCTATTTTTACCAAGATCCTCTTGTCAATAAGGCTCCAAAAGGCTGCACTGCCCATTACTCTAAGTCCTGCAAAATTGTCTTTCATGACTTCCTCCACTTTCTCCTCATTAGAAGATGTTCATTTAAATTCAGCAGCTGAGTGCAGAGGGAATAAGGACAAAAATTGTGATGAATACGTCCAAAAAGATCATGAAACCAGGAGCTAGAGTACATCCCAAAGATGATTGCACAGGTAGAATGCTAAACTCAAGGAGCAGCAGAACAGGAGGGTTAATGGGAAAGTGCCTGGTTGAATCCCAGAGAAAGAGAGCTCATTGCTAATGTGGATGACCTTTGTTTAAAGGGCCAGGACCAAAGCAGAGAATACTGCAAGATGTTTGAAGGGCAGAACTCTGCGTGTCTTAATTACCTGTCTGTAGTATGTATCCATAAAGGTGAGTTGAACTGAATATAATATAGGAATAGTTAACATACTAGATTCATGAGAACTGTTTTCTAAACTCGGTTTTATCCCTCCCCCCACTTCTTTATTTATTCATTCAACAAACATTCATTATGCTGGACCAGCATATCATTTGAAGACCTAAAAATGATGAGGGAGAAACACGAGGCAACAGATATCCTTTCTTATTAACGTGATTTTTAATGGATTTATTCCATTTTTGTTCCTAATCTTGTTATGCATGCCTTGAATTGTCAGAAAAGACGACCTTATGGTTGCCTGTGGACATCCTCTGCTGGCTTATGTACCGGGATAAGATTCCAGGTTGTTGGATATGGTGAGAAGCACAAAACCTTGGAGTGGGAAAACTTCTACTGTTACCATAAGGCCTTGGATGATCCAGCCTGACAGCATTTCAGAGTTTTAGTTTCCAGGGTCCCTGTTGATCTGGTGAAATATATCTGGGATTGTCATGCTTTCTGAGCCTTCGGGGACAAATGGGTGGGAAAAAAAATTGAATGCAGGACATTCTTCCAGAAGCTAGTATGTACCTAAGTAGTTGAAGGTCTAGATACCTATGGTACTTGTCTTTTTCTGAAAGACCATTTTGTTCTCTCCAGCCCATATGTCTTAGCTCTTCATTGAGTGGAAGGACCTTCTCTCCTACTAACTCAGTCCCATGGATCTTCCCTTCTTTAAAGTACCGCTTAAACCCCACTTCTTGAGGAAGTCTTCCTGGACCATTCCACTCTATAGTGACCACATGCTCATCCAAACTCATAGAGCATTTATTGTGTTTATATTTGCAAAGAACAACAGTTAATATTTATTGAGTGCTTACTACAGGTACTATATTTTATATTCTATGTACATTAACTCCTCCTATTTTCACAACAACCCTATAACATAGATGCTGCTTTACAGATGAGGCAACATGGCCCAAAGCCCCAGCTCTCAGCACACATGCTGCACTGCCTCACACCAGAAGAAAATTAAATAAAAACCCTACTACCTGCAAGCCAATTACTCACATCATTAGCAATGTGGACAACTGCCTTCCAGTTTGGGGGTGTTTTTGTTTTATTTTCTATGCAGGTCATAAATTCACTCATGCTAGTTTAGCTGTCCAAAGATAATGTAGCTTTATTTATTTCATATAACTGTCCCGATCTTTTCACAAGTCCCCACCCCACTGAACAATAAAAAAAAAGTTAGACTTACCAGTGTATAGTATCTCAGTGTCTTCTAGGATAATCCATCTCTCTCTTTTTCAAACTAAAGCAGTTTCTTTTTGGTTCTATATCCTTCCTCCCCTTGTCCTCTCCAGATGATGCCTGGATGTATGTGGGAGTTAGGGCTAAGGTTATATGTGGTAGTGGTGGGTGGGGGGTTAGAAACAGCTCTTGCTTTCATTGGCCTTCTCTGGGTCCTCTCTGGTGGGTACTGTACAGCAGCTGGTCTAGCTTGCTCTCCGTAATGATGAGCACTGAGAGGTAACTGGTCAGGGCTGGCCTTGATGTTTTTTTGACACCCACTGCCAGATTCTGTGGTCCTGACTCATTAATTGTCCACTTGTAAATTCTCCCAAGGGGAACCTTCTTTGTCCTGAAGCCAAACTCCAATTGGTTTGCCAGCTCTTTAGCTCTCTGTACCTTCTCACAGAGCAGTTAGTAAAATTTGAATTCCATGACTTCTCTGCATAGCCCATGAAGAAATCAACAGCCCTATCTCAGGCTCACGGTCAACCACCTCTTGCCAGCAGCCCTGATTTATGTTCACAGTCATGTGGGAGCCTCTTCTAAAGGCATCACTTCACTATTTCATTGTCTGGCTTTTCTGTCCTTCCTGTCTCTCTTCTTTTCCCCAAGAAACTGGTTGAGCTTTTCCCCTTCACCTCTTATCTAACAGAGGCTTTTCTACGGTCTTTATTACAGACAGGATACAGAGAAAGAAAACGGAATATCACTAGGGAACATAAATTGGGAGGTATTTTCAATCAAAATTGAAATCATACTACAGCACGTACCATCATCTCCAACACTCATTTGGCGTCTATTAGAATGGATTACACTTTTCGCAATTCACTGAGCACATAATCTGGACATGAACTCATTAGATGGGATTTGTTAAATGATTCTAGTATTCAGAATTCAAGATAAGGAGTGTTTGAAGCTCTTCATTGTTTTCTTTAACTTGCTCACTAGAATTCATATCAGCACTTAATTCTATTTGAAAAAATGAAACAGAGCACTGGTCATGATGTTTAGACATGATCCTTAATTTAAAAATGTCAGCTTTGAATAGCCTAAAAAATTAGAGCAACAGGGAAGAGATAAAAGATCTGATTTTCTATGGCCCAAGTAAATATCCCCTGGCCAAAAAAAGAAAAAGAAATATGTATATGGAACATAAAATTTGCAAACAATGTCTTTGAGACATTTAATCTAGTCAAAGCTGAGATAAGAATGACCAAAAGGAAGACAAGAGTGGAAGTAAGGGAATTGTGCTCTTTCATACAAGGTTTCTGGTGGGAAACACAAAGAACCCAATTACCATGATTTAAGGATATTGTTACAAATAGGCACAGGCCAAGCATGAAAGTGCTGGTGGTGATGTATAGCATCTGACCACCACCAATGAGATGCATTAAGTAATAAAAAGTGACCAAGGATGTTTTCTACAATGCAGGGCAATAGAAAATGTTATCCCTGCTAAACTCTTCTCTAAAAAAACACACAAAACGTTTTTAAAAAATACTCCATAAGTTTTGGTTAGCTATTAATTTCAAATACATTTTTTTTGCTCCCTGCCCTCACTCTTGATTTAAGTCTAATAGTTCAACCAGTGGTTTGCCATAAGCATATAGTAAATTAATTTACCTTTTGTGATGACATTGAATAATAGCTATTCTAAATACTGCATTCAGTCCAAGTTCATTGCTAGTAGAAGTCTGCTATAAATTAAATGCATCTTCAACTGAGATTTCACCAGGAAAATTCACAAAAGCCTGCTTTGCTTTACAAGCTGAAGAAGTGAATCATAAAATTAGAGAAAATACTGTTATCCTTCATATTGAAGCAAAAAACTAAAAAGGATTAAATTGGTTCTGAGAGAACATAATCTCAGAGTATGTTTCAAATAAAACATGCACTCCACTGAAAACTTGTCTATTAATTAATGACTTGTGATTATTCTTTTTTTATTGTTTTACTTTTAAAAACTGATTTAGAGAGTGAGGAAGGGTGGGATATATATATATGTATATATACATATATATATACACATATATATATATATATATATATATATATATATATATATATATATAATCTATGGAGAGAGAGAGAGAAATATCTATTTGTTGTTCCACTCATTTATGCATTCATTGCTTGATTGTTGTATGTGCCCTGACTGGAGATTGAACCCACAAGCTTGGCATATCTGAACAAGGCTCTAACCACCTGAGCTACAAGAGCAGGGTTTATGTCTATGTTGTTCTTCCTTATTCCCTTACTTCATTTAAAATGATTAGATTAGTGCAAGACAGGAAAATAAATTTAATTGTAGTTGGACAAGTCTGAAAACTTATATGGTTCATCCTATAATATTTCTTCTTTTTCCTCTTCTGATTTCTTATTTGTTTGTTTGTTTTTCAGTTTATAAATGGAATCACGTAGTAAATCTTACTTTGTTCTTTGTCTTTAAGATTGTCTTATCATCTAGATCCTTGGGAATTATACATAAATTTTAAAATCAATATATCAAATTTTACAGAGAATGCTGGGAGTTTCATTTGAAGTATATAGAATCAAACTGACATTGTAACAATGTTGATTCTTCCAAACCATTTCTATAAGTCTTCATCAATTTCTCTCAGCAATATTTTGTAGTTCTAAGTATAGAGATGTAACATTTTTCACTATATTTTCCCCTAGGATTTTATGTTTTTTGATTATATAGTAAATGGTTTTGTTGTCAAACTTTCTTTTTCCAGTGGCTTCTTGATAGTAAATACATGTTTTCTATTGACCTTGTAGCCCAGGGCATTATGAAATTCACTTATTATATTATTTTGTTAGAGAATTACTTTGGATTTTTTACATATACAACCATGTGACCTACAAATAAATAAAATTTTACTTCACCCTTTTAATTTTTATACCTATTATTTTTTCCCTATTATTTCTTTAACTTTCTTTATTGAACTTGCTAGGACCTCCAGCCCAATGTTAATACAACCGGTGAGAGTAGATTCCTTTGACTTGTTCAACATCTTAGGGAATGTTTGTTTGTTATTTTCTTATTAAGTGTGATACTAGCTATAAGTTTTGTGTAGATATGTTTTGTCAGAATAAGCAAGTTCCCATTTGTTTATACTTTACTGAGAGGTTTTGTTTATAGTTTACTGAGAGCTTTTTTTTGGTAGTTGTTTTATATTTTCTCTAAAGTCCTCTTTATTTTTATTTAATTGCTTTATAGTCTTACTATTATTCTATCCTTTCTACTTATTTGGGTTTAGTTTGCTCTTTTAAAGATCATTGATTTTGGATTTATAAACTTTTCTAAGATATGTACTTAATGCTATAAACCTCCCACTGAACACTAATCCAACTGTATGCAAAAAAATTTTAAATGTGTTTTCATTACCATCTGTTTAGAATATTTTCTGACTTCTCTTAGGATTTCTTCTTTAACACATGGATTATTTAGAGGTATAGTTTTCAATTTCTAGATACTTGGGTATTTCTACTTATCTTTTTTATTGATTTTTAATTTCATTTCATTGGTGCCAGAATACATATCTTCAAATTTTCAATTTTTTTAAATTTGAGATCTGCATTGTGATCCAGCATAAGTTTACTTTGATGAATTTTCCATAATTTTATATCTTATGTAAATGTCTTTATATTTAAACTGTCTCTGTTACAAATAGCATACATAAGGGTATTTTCAGGTCCACCCATAAGCCTATGACTGCTAATTAAAATGCTTGTTCATTTACATTAATATGCTTACCAGTATATTTAAATCTACCATCTTACTATTTGTTAATTATCTGTCACATTTATTCTCTGTTCCTTTCTTCATCCTTTTAAAAAATTAATCATGTTTTATTGTATTATTGATATTTTAGCTTTGCCATTTTGTGCCAGTTTTAATGGTTTTTCTAGAGATTGCAGTATACACCTTAAATTATTAGATTCTATCTTAAATATTATAACAACTGTGTATAGTTTAAAGATGTCATAACAATATATTTTTATTTTGTCTCTCACTCTGCTACCACTGTTATATATTTTACTTCTATATATAAACTTCACAGTACTTTATTACTTTACTTTTAAACTATCAGTGCTCTATTTTAATAAGCTTATTTACTCGAATATTCACTATTTCCAGTGCTCTTCATTTCTTCCTGATACCATTTACCTTCTTTCTAATTATATTCCTTTAGCATTTCTTCTATTGCAGACCTGCTGGCAATAACTGTCTTAGCTTTTGTTAGTCAGAAAGTATTCTATTTACCTTAATGGTGAATACTTTTATTAGATGTAGAATTATGGGTTAATTATTATTTTTACTTTGTACTGTTTTCTGGCTATCATTGTTTCTGTTGAGAAGCCAGCTATTTTCCTTATCGTTCATCTGAATATGATGTCACTTATTCCATATGATTTTATATATTTTCTCTTTTTCTTTGATTTTCAGTAGTTTTGCTTTGATGTGTCTAGTTGGAGTCTATTTTTATGTATTCTGAGTTTCTATTGACATGTATCTGATTTCCAGAATCATATTAAATATAGCCAATAAATTCTTTATTTCACATATTTTAATTTTCAATTATAGAATTTCTCTTTGGTTTAATATTAGAGTTTTCATTTCTCTGCTGAAATGATCAATTGATTCATTTTATCTATCTTTCCTCTAAATGTTTTAACTAATTCATAGTCATTACTTTTAAATTTATTATCTGTTTATTTCAAAATCAGGGTAATTCATGAGTCTGCCTTAATTGCTCATCTTTTATGGATCTTATTTTCCTGTTTACTTGTGAATCTCATAATTTTTCAATGTATGTCAAACATTTTCTATAAAGAAAGAGTAGAAACTAAAGCAGATGATATGTTTTTATTTTGTTTTCCTGAGAGAGAATTCACACTTTTCTCTGCTTAGGGATGGGGTGAAGGCTGATCATTTAAATACCATCATGGGCCAGAATGCTAATAAGTTTCAGTTTCTTTTCTGATTTCAAATGAGATTACATAAATCTCTCTTTGTTTTATAACTCCACTCCTAATTTTCCCTTACTGCCTTCTGTGGTGCTCATTTTTTAATCTTATCAGAATTTGAGCTAGGAGAAGGAGGGTTAGTTTCAGTCCACTGCTAGATTAAATTCCAGTCATGGGTGATGCAAGGTTTCCTGCTCTCCTGTTTCCCCACGATTGCTTAATCAGCAAGATTCCCAGAGCATGAGAATTTTCAGAATGAGGAACTTATTTTTGTACTTGTGCTTCTCTAGACCTCTATCTATCATGCCACGACATTCTGTCAATCAAACTTTAGCTCATTCTTTACCCAGAATTCCCTCTGCTTTGAACAGGCCCCCAGCTCCAGTCATACCACAGTTCCATATATGAAAGTGACTGTTAGTCTCTACTCTTCTATGAAGGGCTTTCTTCTGTTTGCAAATTAGTTTATTTAGACTTTTACTCATTTACCACATGTTGGTAGTTTTGTTTTGTTTTAAGTATGATTTTTAGTTTATTCAGTGTTTTCTTGTTATTGCAATGAAAGTGATGGTTTTTCCATCTTAAACAAAAGTGGAATTCACTGTGTTGTTTTGATTATTGAAAGAGGTAATATCTGTGTAATGATAGACACACCTTCTGTGAAGTACCTATAAGACATGAAGTAATGAGACTGACTATGTGTAGATATATAGAGTAAGATGAATTAATTCTTATAGTAGTGTTTATATGTATGCAATAAAATATAAATAGCAAGGTGCTAACAAAATGGTAGAATGGGATTAGAAAGAATCGAACATGTGCAATGATAAAAATTAACAAATTTCTTGGGAGTGTAAATCCACTATAGAATAATAGATAAGCAAATATATGCCTGATTATTAATAAGGAATCATAGAGAAATATTTAGAAAGATTTTTACTGACTGAACTTTAGAGGAATTGCCAATATTTTGTTAAAGAGACTCAACATTAGTTTGTTCCAGTATCTCTTGTGTGACTTGAAAAATGGGCATTCCAATTTTTATGGGTGAATTGTGTTCCCCAAAATTCATAAATTAAAATCATAACCCTTGGTACCTAAGAATATGACTGTATCTGGAAATAAAATCTTTAAAGAGGTAAAGTTAAAAGGAAGTCTTAGAGTAGACCTTAATTAATATGACTAAAGCCCTTATAAGAAATGATTTAGACACACACACACACACACATACACACACACATACACAAACACACATAACAGGAGTGTGTGCACAGAGATGGAAGACCTTGTGAGGACACAGTGATAAGGTGGCCATCTGCTACCCAAGGAGAGAGGCCTCAGAAGAAACCAAACCTGCTGATATCCTGATCTTGGAATTTTAGCCTCAAAAACCATAAGAAAATAAATTTATGTTGTTCAAGCCACTCAGTCTATGATATTTGTAATGGCAACCAAAGATAACTAATATGCCAACCAAGAGTAAAAGCTGTCATACCTCACTTCAATCTAAAATAGGAATTCTCTAATAAAAAGTTTGAAGGTATTTCCATAAAGAAACATTGGAATCCATAATTATCTTTTAACCTGGTGGGAAGACTAATTGCCATTTTTCTCCTGAGACAATGAAGTCTGTTGGTAATGATAAAATGTTAATGAGAAAGAGTATCAGCTTTGTGTCATGCTTACAGCCCAGACAAGGTGACCTCAAAGCTGAGGGAGAAATGGCCAATATCTTCTTTTAATCACAAGGAGCATAATTCGTGCTGCCTTCAGAGCCAAGAATGTAAGATCACAGCTCTCTTGGAAATGAAAATAGTAGTTACAGGCCAACTGGGATCAAGCCTGGTTTTATGCTTTCTACCATTGTTTGCACAAACTAAGGACAAAATGCGTTTGCCCAGCACAAGTCAAAACTGCCCTACAGTTTATGATGCACACATACAAATAAAATTGTACATCATCTAATGTGTGACCAGTCCTATTTCACCATTTCTGCTACAATCATGACTTGTTTTAAAAGTTTTGATGTTATCTGTTTATAAAACTACTAGAGGCCTGGTGCACAGATTCATGCACCAGTGGGGTCCCTTGGCCTGGCCTGCGGGGATCAGGCCAAAACAAGTTCTCCAACATCCCCCGAGGGGTCCTGGATTGTAAGAGGGCAGTTCTTGCATGACACACCCCAGAATTGGGCTCCCTCCTCTCTGGTTCCAGGTGCGTCATCTGAGAACCGCAGCTGCCAAGTCACCACAGCTCAGCAGCTCTTGCGTTAAGTGTCTGCCCCCTGGTGGTCAGTGCACATCATAGTGACTGGTTGGATGGTCGCTTAGGCTTTTATATATATAGATTTTTAAAGGCTGAGGGAAAAGAAGGCTATCTGGATTCTTCTTTCAATAGTCAGGCAAGACCTAATACTTAGATACCTCAATTCAGCTATAAAATTACTAGAGAGCACCATCCAAAAGGTGTATTATTTACCTTAAGTAAACTGAGGACTTTAAAAAATATATTTAATTTTTTGTAACTTAAATAGGATTTCAAGGCTTAATTTTGGCTTACGTGTCAAAGATTTCCTTTTATACTAAAGGTTTTTCTTCCCAGTATCTTTAGTCTATATTGGTATTATATATCAATTACACACATGTAATATTAATATAAAGTTTAAAATATGTCTACCTTTTATGTTTGTATCTTGCATGTTGAATACTTATTAAAGAATAGAAACAATAATTTCTATTAAATGGCTTTTTATCCATATCAAATGTTCAATAAAGACATTAATTTATTCAATTAAATGAGTACTTTTTTGTAAAGTATTATTTTTAATTTTAAAGGTTATGGGTTCAATTATATATCAAGGAATTTGTTTTCAGTAGTTGGGAACATATCCCACTACCAAGCATTTTGTGTAATTTATGCCACATAGTAGAATTTCATTTTCTTTGGTCTAGGATAATTTCAAGATATAGTGGAAATAAAGAGCTGGAAACTCACACACCTTCATTTAAGTCACCCTTTTATCTTGTACACACCAAAAGGCCTTGGATAGATTATTTAATTTCTCTGAGCGTATTTCTCCACCCTTAAAATGCAGATGATAATATTTACAAGGTCATTTTGACATTATATATAGTGGTCAGCAAATAATTCTTGTCCAATAAATACTTTTCCCCTAGTTTCTCACATCCTGGGAAATATTAAATTAGAAAGGGGATAAAAAGAAGCAGAGGAGTGGCAGTGGAAAAGAACTAAACCCTCATCTAACAAAAGAGGAAATCAATGTGAACCTGTAGGTACATATGATCTAGAACAGCGGTTCCCAACCTGTGGGTGGCGACCCCTTTGGGGGTCGAACGACCCTTTCACAGGGGTCGCCTAAGACATCCTGCATATCAGATATTTACATTGCAATTCATAACAGTAGCAAAATTACAGTTATGAAGTGGCAACGAAAATAATTTTATGGCTGGGGGTCACCACAACATGAGGAGCTGTATTAAAGGGTCGCGGCATTAGGAAGGTTGAGAACCACTGATCGAGAAGGATATTTGTAAATTTCAGAAAAAGGGAACCAAAAAGGGTGGGGTCGAGGAAGAGGGGCGTGAGAAAGAGAAAAGATGCCCCTGATATCTAGGAGCTGTCAGGTGTGGTGTCCTCTTGTCGAACACCTTCCCAGAACATCAACATCAGACAAGGCCACTCTGCGCCCTCAGTGGATCAAGATAAAAACAAGACCCATCCATGATGATGTCTGAGCAGAGACCAGACATGAGCATTGTTCAAGCTACAACTTGGACCAAATGTCCCCCTTCCTGGCTAATAGTAATGACTGCTGCTCCTCTATCAACTTCTGCATTAGCCTCACCCTAGTCTTCTCTCCTAGATAAAATTTATGAAGATAGGCTATTATAGAATTGCCCCCACTTGCAGACAGTATCTGATCCAGAGTAAACACTCACTTCCTCAAACCTTTCCCCAATTCACCTAACACAAGCTCAAATCCTACAGGGTTTTCTAACACCCTCTTAGGGAGACTCCCCACGAATTCCCATGGTGTGTGGTCTCCCTGCTTTAGGGAATAATAAGCCACCCCATTCAACCACAGGTATGTTCCTGGTGGTCTTTGGCTGGAGGGCATTTACTTATAGGAAGCATGGGGAGAAAAACCACTCGGTTCTGTTAAAACTCTTTTAGTAATTTTGGACATGTTAAAGTATATATGTATGCCACTTTGACAAAATGTAAGTCAATCTTTCAAAAGTTATTGCACATTACTAACCAAGGTTGGAAAGCATGTGTACCCTCTGGCTCATTGTGGGGTTTGTAACTGTTATTTTAAGAGGTGTCATCTTAAGCAGCAAGTCCAATAATTTTCTGTGAATGCTGAAAATAAATGGAACAATAAAAATCCTCCCTGGCCCATGGAAGGCAAGGGTTTCAGATGCTAGGTGTGGTCAGCAGCAATAGGAAAGGAGAATTGAACTGAATCTCTTTCACTAGCTCTACTTTGCAAAGACCAAAGACTAAAGGGAGAGAAAAATGAGTAAAGTTATTCCACAAAATTCAGATCATGGTAAAAAATAAACTTGCAGATAATTATTCATCAGTGATCCATGGTAATAAAGTACCTATGTTAAAAGCCAAATTTAAAATGTTAAGTATTGGATGCACAAAAAATGATACATTTTTAAAAATTCTAGTATGTGGCAATTTTGGTTGATCTCAAAAATCAACTTTGTTTCTAAAACTGCATCTCCTTTGATGGTTAATGCTAATGGTTTATTTTAATTACAGATTTTGATTTCTGGAAATAATTAGAATGGCCAATATTTTTTTTAGCTACCATTAAAACCTGTCTTAAATAAAGGAGGGGAAATAGAGCCACCCATCAACATAATCGCCATCTTAATAATCTCTTAAGAGCTTTCAGCACATAGGTCTGAGTTGAACAGCAAGTCACAATTTTAGGATTTGCCAGGATGCCATAAAATCACTCTTGGGGAAAAGTCCCAAACATCAATTTCAATAACTTTCAACACATTGTCAATCCTGTTTTATTTATGCTTCCCACCCACTTCTCCTGTAGCCCCAGAATATTTAGAAGCACATTCAATATACCATACCATTTCATTTGTATATACTTAAGAAACCACCTATAAACTGTAAGAATACTTTTTTTTTGCATAAACATAGTATTATTTTGAGGCCTAAAATTACTGTGAATAAACTCATTCTCCTCAAATACCCAGTTAATATTCAGATTTTCCCCAAATGTCCCATGAATATTGTCACATGAATGTTTATACAATTCAAAATTTTAATTGGGATCCAAAAAGTTCCACACATGGCATTTGATTGACATGTCTCATAAGTCTGCAATTCTATCAGTTTCTCCCTCCTTATTTTTCCAGGTTGCAATTTATCTTTTAGAAAAAGTCAGGTATTTTGTCTTATAGAAATCCCACATTTTGGATTTTATTGTTTGAATCCATGTGGTGGTTTTTGTAACGATCCCACCATCCACTGCACCTTTTTTGAAGGTTAAGATTAATCAGTGAATTGAGGTGCTGTCAGCTCGATTCAGTCATTATAAAGATTTCCATCCAATTTCCACCTAATGGTATGGGCAGCCAGATAGTCATTATCTACTTCCATTGTTGCATAAGGGTGAACAAAATGGTTATAGTCACTGTCCTGGAAAATAAGGCAAATGAGATGGTGGTGGTGGACTCCTCTCAGTTATGTCTGCAAAGTTCTGAGTTAGCAGTACTAGGATGAGTTAGCTGAATAGGGAATGATAGAAAGGGGTATGTGACATTGAGATTTGGTGATGACCAAATATCTAGGATATAACAATTTTAGTGCAGGGAAGGTGAAGGAAAGATACTGGCACCAAAGAAGTCAAGGAACAATGTTTGGGTGGACCATCTATGTAGGTATCTCTAAGGTGGGGTGTGATTAATTCAGGGAGTGACTCAATAGAGACATGGAAATAAATTTTTGTAATTTGTCCTTATACCTGTCAACATCCTTTCAACATTCTTTTCTAGTGCATGTCTCATATTGTACATTACACTACAGCACTGTTTGGGGAGAGACTGAGTCACATGAGTGAGCGGCCAATTAAAGACTAGAGTTGGCTGGACTCTATCCTCTTCACAGTAGCCAATCACATCCCATGACCTGGCTGTGCTACCATATAAGTAACCCATTTCTTCGTAAGAGATCATTTGGTTTGTTTCCAATTTTCATTATTATAAAACATACTAAAATAAATCCTCTTCTACATATGTTTCAGCATAGTTATGCAATTAGGATAAATTCTTAGAAATGGTGGGTGGAAAATGTTGTGCATTCAAAGGCATATTGACTTAATTGGTAAATTTAATTGGAGAAAGTAATGCTTATTGCCAAAATAGCATTGAAAATGTTAATTGATACTGTATATCTGCAAAGTTCTTACCACATCACAAATAAAAACAATTAACGTACAAAAGGCAGAGAAAGCATTTTACCAGCATAAACACTGATGAATCTGATTTTAGAAAACCCAGATAAATAATATTTGGTATCATAGATGGTATTTTTCATTTTTAATAAGATCCCCCACTTTGCTATTTTATATATCTATTTTGTTACATGGATTAATTTGTGTAACTCTGCTAAATGTCTCCAGAATCTAGGAAATTCTCTAAGCAGCACAGAAACTGTCTTTTCCTTTGCCACACTTTCTTCCCAGAAAATGTGAGCCAAGATAGATGAAAAGTAACAGCAGGCATACCTTGTCACGCTGAAGGCAGCTGATTCTTAAAACAAAACACCATTGAGAACAGTCTCGTTTTTTGTTTTATGTTACCATTTGATTTTTTTACTATCTGATACTAGCCAATTACAATGTTAGTTAGTTTCAATTCACTGCTTCAATTTATAGATCTGAAAAAGTCAAACAAGATTTAGTTAAAGAATCATTCAACTTTAATATCAAGTGGACCTCTAACAAATTGCTGGAAATGGCATTTCCTACAGGGGAGGAACCATTCCACTCATCCACATAATAGCATGAGACTCGGCCTCTGTTTATATCTTTATTTATGCTTGTTCTCTTCTTCCAGGCTGAAAATGCACAAAGGAAAAAACAGAAATCTGATCATGCAGAGAACAGTAGAGATCCTCTAAAAGAAATGAACCAAGCCATGGAATTTCTGTGGTTAAAGTCATGAACGGTCCCCAGAGAAGCCATTGATCATCACCTTTTTGACTGAATGGAGTTCTGTAGTCATTGCATGCTGCTTTAGTTTTTGTTTTTTAATTACCTGACTCAATATTTTTCTCATGGTCCCACGAGGCTTTGCCTTCTTTTGTGGAAGTTTCTTGACAAAAGTCTCAATAAATGACATTTCTTCTAATTAGATTTCTTGGCTGTTGGAAATTATTATTCTAGGAAACCCACATTCCTTCCTCCCTCTTCCGTTCCTTCTATCCTGTTCTTGTGTTTTTATTTATGCAAGATGCAAGCCAGATGTTATATTAATAAGAGAGTTGATTTTCCTCAAGGAGCCATTCATTAGCCCAGAAGTAGATCTTGTTGCAATTTCTGGGAATTCTTTAACTTACTTCTTTACTTTTTTCTTTCATTTTAAGCAGTAAATTCTTGGAAGATAGAGTTGAAAGCAACATGATTGTTAAGAATAGAATTACTTTTATTTACTGTGAATGCTAATGGAGGTTGGGAGTTTTCACAACTAAATTTTAAATGTAAAGAAAAAAATTTTAAAAATAAAAACTGTATCTTATAAATGTAGGTAGCGCATTACAATTGATGTGTAAAACTTTTTGCAAACAATTAAGATGGAACAAAGATGCCTTATCAAAACCAAGGAGTGTCTCATAATGAAGATCAGATTCTTTGTAGTTTAAGATATAACTTTAAAACATAGAGCTCAACACCATTTTTATTTCTGCTCCAAATGCTATTTTATAAAATGAAAAACTTATTATACTCCTCTGATTAATACGTCTTCTAGAGCACAATTTTTTTTAAAAAAAGACCACAGTTACATTCATTATGATTCCAAAAATAATCTCTTAAAACAGACATGCGATCCTTAAACAACCAAACGTTTTCAGGAACACGCAATAAAAGTCTGAGTCGCCTGTCTCTGTTGGTTTTGGTTCTGTAGTTTAAGTTAACTGACCAGACAAAGGTCATCTGAAGTCCATGACCACACAGATAAGGCTTCAAACTGGGGAGCAGTGCAGAACTCCTCCCTTTCAGCAGGTTGTCCAGGCGCTCATGACCTGTGTGTGCTCTTTATGCACTGAAGCACTGCCTTGATTTTTATTTACAGTATATTTCAAGATCAAAACATACGGTAGCCCCAGCAACCATGGCTCGTTCCCCTAGCACGACACCAGGTAGGAGTTGATCAGACTCAGTCTTTATTTCACTAAGACCGTTCTAGTGTGCACACTAATCCACAGGGACAGAAAGCAGATCAGTCATTGCCGGGAGATGGATGGAGGAAAGGATGGATTGCAAAAGGGCTTGGGCAACCTTTTAGGCTGATGAAAGTGTGTATCTTCATTGTGGTGTTCTATGGGAGTACACACCTGCCAATACTCATCAAATGGTACTCTTTAAATATGCACACTTCCTTGTACAAAAGTTGTGCCTCAGTGAGGTTGTAAAAAATGACACACTATATAATTTATCTGAAAAACTTAGGGGGGCCCTCGCCGGTTTGGCTCAGTGGATAGAGTATCGGTCTGCAGACCAAAGGGTCCAGGGTTCGATTCCAGTCAAGGGCACTTACCTCGTCTGAAGGCTCCTCCCAGGCGGGGGCCCTGGTCGGGGCTCATGCAGGAGGCAACTAATTTATGTTTCTCTCACATCAATGTCTCTGTGTCTTTCTCTCTCTCTTCCACTCTTTCTATAAATCAATGAAAAAATATCCTTGCGTGAAGATTTTAAAAATAAAAATAATAATAAAATAAAATAAAAATTTAGGGGGAACCTCACCTTCCCCTAAGAAAAAGCACTGGCTGAAACATCCAACACAGTGTTTGGTACATATTAGTGACAAATGTATCATTGTTGGAATAGGCATATTTGTAAATAATAGCACTTATATACTAAGCACCAGCATCATTTGTTAATTAAATTAATAAAAAATCATATAAGGCAGATTTTTATCATCACCTATTTTAAAAATAAATAATTAAGGCACAGATGTCTTCTGTTTTAGGTTAAGACACTGAAAGGCTGGGTCCTCAGGTTATCCAGTTGGTGGCTCACAGAACTGAGACTTCAGTGCAAGCAGTCTGTCCCCAGATGCATGGTTTACTCCCCGCCGCACCCCCCCCAACCCCCGGCAGACCACCATAAGAAGGAAGGAGAGGAGAGTTAAAGAATTCAGAGAAGAGAGACTTTGTTGTGCACTTGGCAGTTAGAGACGTCTTTTAAAAAAGGCAGGATGTTTGCAGAGCTTTGAAAGATAGGGAAGCTTTGGAAAAGAGGAGATTAGAAGGGCATCTCAGACAGGACTGATGCTGCCGGGCATGATGGGGCCTGAGAAGGTATTTGTCCAGTCTTTGGTGACATTCTTAACAGGGTGAGTTAGATCAAAAGCCACTGACATTTTATCTTATAAATATTGCATCAGGATATAAATAGCTGGATCAGTGGAGGAGGACAAGAGGAGGCAGTGTCTCCATGGCAGAGGTCCCTTGGCAGAAAAGGAACAGAATATGGGACTAGAGCTGACTGTTGAATGATTAATGAGGCAATCCTTTTATTTAATGTATTATATGACTGAGAAAAGGGAATCTGATGAGACTCGCCTGCTCACACTGACAAAGAAAGGAAATATTGCTTTCACAGTGTCACTTGCCAACATCAAAACTGCTTGCCAGAATTACTAATTAGTAACAACAAAATATTACTCTTGTGATTTGACCATGGTGGTGAAGACGATGTTGGCCAGACATCCAGAACAAAAAACAGTACATGGATTCATGTCTGAAGAAACCAAGAGGCATCTCTCATACCACAGAACAAAATATGAAGAAGGAACTGCCAAATGAAGTGAAGGTCACACAGGGTTGCTGAAAGTAGCCAAGAGAGGATCCGACACAGGTCTTGAGAAAGCTTTCAAAGTAAAACCAACAATTAAAGAATGGTTGTAGGAGAACAGGCTTGCGGTAGAGGTTGCCTGAAACCCAGGCTGATATGTAGGAGATGAAAGAAACGTGAGCAGTGAGAGACATCACACCGATATGCCATATTTTCAGGAAGCAGTCTGCCTGTGAAGGGGTGAGGAGAAATGCTCTGTCTTAGGAGCAACACTGCTGCTACCAATTTTAGCAGCTGGCAAAACAGTTCTTAGATAAGGTCACTCTCACAATAAATTGTATGTCATAAAAATTTTCTGCTAGCCTAAAGCATAACTTTTCCCCTTATTTCCACAAGCATCCTGAAATATAGTGGGTCTAGGAGGAATTGAACATATTTAACTATGTGCAATGATCAGAAAACTACCCACCTAAAAAATATTACTTGCCCCCCACTGAGAAAAAAAATGGTAAATGACAAATATCAAATTCTGAATAATATGAAAATGGAACAAATTTAAATCATGATAAATTTATCACCACGAACTACAAAAACTTAATAAATATATGTCATGAAGCAAATGCTGTCCTAAAATAAGAAATCAAAGCAGCCATAAAAGACACCGAAAACCATCTAGGGAATAAAGTTTATTGGAAGCAGCAGAGGAAAATAAACATGACTAAACACCTGGTAGAGAATTTGATGGCATGGATTATGAAAAACTGTAAGCACAAATTGAAGTGAACATAGTCAAAATAAAGAAAAATTGTATTGATAAGAGTAAAGATATTCCCACAAATAGTTATTTGGTATTCTTAGTGAAGAAAGCTAAAATAATGAAAAATTTAAAAAGATCTCTAAAGATAAAATTCAAGAAAACAACTCAGGCAAACCAATAAATGCAATAAGGTATGGTTATTGATGTTTAAGAAACATCAATACAAGTAAAAAATGTAAAAATTTTAATTTAGTAAATAATTTATCATAAAAAGGAAAGCTCAAATGATTCCTGCACTTATTGAAAAGATGCCCAGTCTCATTTTTCTATTTCATTGATTATTGCTCTTATCTTTATTATTTTCTTCCTTTTAATTTAGTTCAAAATATTTTTTTAACTTCCTATGTAGCATCTTCTTCAACTCATGGTTTTTATAGATATTCACTATGTAATTTCATAGATTGGAGACTGTATATACCTCTCACTGTTATTAAATTCTACTCTGTAATTTGCCAATCTTTCAAAATTTATTGAGACTTGTTTTATGACTTTGGATGTAGACAATTTGATGAATGTAATATGTGCCTGAAAAAGGAATGTGTTGGGTATTTGGGTTCTATAAATATCAGCTAGACTGACTTGATTAATAGGGTTGTTAACATTGCTCATGCCCTTAGTGATGTTTTGTCTAGTTGTTCTATCAATTACTGACAGTTGTTAAAATCTCCAACTGCAGTGGTAGATTTATATACAAATACACAGGAGTTTAACTTTATCTATTTTAATTCCTCCAATATGTACATCTTATAATGAAAATGAGGCCATCTCTGAGTACTCACATAGAACACTCCTCAGGATATAAATGTAAATGAAAAGGGTAAGGTGTAAAATATGTATGTAGAATTCCACTATTAGTGTAAAATAATGGGTTACATATACCCATTCTTCTATCTATATAAAAGCCCAGTGACCATTATGGCTGAACGACCTGAAGGACCAGAATGACTGGTCGCTATGATGTGCACTGACCACCAGGGGGCAGACGCTCAATGCAGGAGCTGCCCCCTGGTGGTCAGTGCGCTCCCACAGCGGAATCGCTGCTCAGCCAGAAGCCAGGATCACAGCTGGCAAGCGCAGCAGAGGCGGGAGCCTCTCCCGCCTCCGTGGTAGCACTAAGGAGCGGCAAGGTAAGTGGTAAGGAGTGAGTAGGTGGGTGGTTAGGAGAAAGCAGGTGGAAGGTTAAGAGCGAAGGGTCCCAGATTCTGAGAGGAATGTCTGACATCTCCTGAGGGGTCCCAAATTACGAGAGGGCGCAGGCCAGGCTGAGGGGACCCCCCCCCCTGCACGAATTTCATGCACCGGGCCTCTAGTATATAAGTTCCCAGGTTAATCACTCCCTTCCCACTCCCTTACCACCACCTGCCCTCAAATTCCTCAGTCATCTGGGGCAGCATACTGCTTTGTGTCTTTTGAATGTTGTTCCATGGCATGTATTACCTATTGCAAGAATAAATGAAATCTTCTCCATAAAACAAAGCATATTTAGTGTTTAGGGCAGTTCATAGTTTATTGTAAACACTCACTCTCTTTGTAGTAGAAGTACTTATAAAGCGTGAAATGATCAACTGTTTACATGTAGGCAAAAAGTGAAGGCTTAAGCCAAGTGGTTGTTAGCAGCATTGTAGCTTTCTCCCAGTAGCACAAAGACAATCCAGGCAAGACAGTGAATAAACCCTGCCCAGGAGCCAAAAAGCTCAGTGCCCAGCTTGAAGTTGGTCACATTAATTCCCTTAACCCTTAAGTTGTCACATTTGAGTTTTTCTTTTTCCCTTGATTTTCACTTTCTGTTTCTATAATATTAATTTTAGTGTAATTTCTTATATTGTAAACTTTAAGACATTTTGGAGTGAAAGCTAGAATACTCATGGTAGCATGTACAAATACAGTTGACCCTTGAACAATGCAAGAGTTAAGGGCACAGACACCCTGCCCAGTTGAAAATTCACGTAAAGCTTTTGACTCTCCCAAAACTTAAGTTTTCTCTCAGTATCCCTGGGGGATTCATTGGTTCCAGGATCCCCGTTGATAACAAAATCCATGGATGCTCAAGTCTCCTATATAAAATGCTGTAGAACAATGCATACAGTCAGTCCTCTACATTCACGGATTCCCAGCTGCGTATAGAAAACAGTACCGGTATTTACTGAAAAAAAAATCTACATGTATGTGGACCCATGTAATTCAAACCCATATTATACAAGGGTCAATTTACATATTTTTAAATGTCTCTCTCTCACAACATTTCCATAAAATGGAATGAGAGACTGTGTTCCACTCACCAGGCAACAACACTCAGGCTACCCCTTCAACTTGGTCAAATTATTCACCTATAAAAGGCTATAATTTGCTATGTTTACTAAAGCATTTTGTTTGTTTCTAGTGCCTGTGAAATAGTAAAACTCTTCATTTCCCTGAATGTGAACTCTAAGCCAAATGATCAACCAGAGTGCTCCTTCAGGCTTATCTTGGAAATGATAATCCCTTTCTAAAACCACCACGGTTAAATAACAAGATCCTGCCTTAATGCAAAGGCAGAAATGCAGTAAAGGGTGTGTGGTACTCTTTATGTATTGCTTAAGCAACAGCGGCCAGCCTGAATTTCATGCATTCTCAGGCTGCTGAATTATGTCTTGAATGCACCAAGAAATCACGCCTCGCATTTTTATATATAGGGGAGATAAACCCAGTTTGTGAGCTCTGCTGGGACTGAGCTCAATACTAGTTTATGGCCTCAAGCTTGCTCACTGAGCTTGAAATGTATCAGATAATTACATTATGGAAAGAGAAGCTGAAACTGTGCTTTATATGCTATTGACTCAAGTCAATTATAACTTCTTTAAAGCCGCTCCATCAACATCTGCTAATTGTAGCGTCTATCTCCACGACAGAAAGGAGATTTATCTTTCACTTACATTGCACTTGTTTTCCCAAAGCCTAAAGTAAAGATAGGAAATTCTGCCTGCACTCATAATAAATACCCCTCGCCTTGGGATATGACTGAGAGACCTAAGGATGTTCATGTTTCTCTCCATTCCCTAGAAGGGGGTCTCTCTGTTCAACTAATTTGAATTTTCCTTTTATTTTATTTTTTTATTATTATTTTTTTAATATATTTTATTGATTTTTTTACAGAGAAGAAGAGAGGAAGGGAGAGGGATAGAGAGTTAGAAACATCGATGAGAGAGAAACATTGATCAGCTGCCTCCTGCACGCCCCCTACTGGGGATGTGCCCGCAACCAAGGTACATGCCCTTGACTGGAATCGAACCTGGGACCCTTGAGTCCGCAGGCCGACGCTCTATCCACTGAGCCAAACCGGTTTTGGCCCTTTTATTTTTTATCTCTGCAGGCACCTAAGTGCTTCTCGGTTGTTGTCTATCTGGTTACTCAAGGCAGCACCACAGTTTTGCCAACCAAGAGGAAGCTTTGGGGTCAGTCTGGGACTGAGTCATTATGTGCAGAGATTTAGTCTTTTCCCAGTGTCCTCATCTGCTTTCTAACCACAAGGACACTTAACTCCAGGAACCATTCAGATGGGAGTGTATAGATGGTTCATTACCAGTCCTCAACTTGGGGTGGTGAACACACAATATAACATACATATAATGTATTCTAGAATTTTACACCTGATATTTACATAATTTTATTAACCAATGTCATCCAAAAATTTCAATAAAATTTTGTTCAAAAATAAAAATGAATAAATAAAAGAATTTTAAAAGTATGAGAAACTAGTCTTGTTTCTTATTCTCTCAGGTTTACTAGATACTAGTAACTCATTCCATTCTGGCCAAGGTTAAATAAAGGAGTTAATAGCTGTCAATGAAAGAAACATAAAGGCTATGAGTTGCTTTTTACTAGCATGGAAATGGAAACCACTTAAACATTAGATTCACTGTATTCGGAAGATAGAAAACACCTTAAAAATTGTGTATTCTTTACATCCCCACAGATTAGGAAATTGGTGCTCAATGAGGCCACCTAATATAACAGAGCTAGTATCCTAAAGATCTGAAACCAGAACTCAGGTCTCCTTTTCTTTCTATATTAATTTTCTGACCTCAAGTCAATAGATTTTGAGGTTTTAAATTGAAAGATAATCCAAAAAAGAATCATTCTTATTTGAGTCTTAGGCATATATCTATCAGATAATAAAAGGTACAATAGAACAATAGGAGATATGTTTACATCTATAATCTATATATTTTTATAATAAAATAATACACAATATTAGATAATGAAGAACATTGGGCATAAAGCATAAGATAAAAATTGTCATGTGTCTTCTTGTGGTAGAATAGGACCCTTTCTCTTTAGTGAGAAAATAAATTTGCACTATAGATCCTCCTCCTATTTTAACCAGGTAAAATTGGGAAAAACTCTACATGCTTCTCTTTGGAAAGAGAGAATTTGCTGCTCTCTTCAAGCATCAACACTCAGGCTGTCCATTTACTCTGTGAAATTGTCCTCCTATAACAGTCTGCAATTTGCATTTATCACAAAAGGTTTATGAGCTTCTTAAGGAGGACAGAAGAGTGTCATTTATTAACTAAGTCATCTCTGGAAATGTGTCCCCTCTAGGCCTCAGTAGCATCATTGGTGAAAGAGCCATCATAATGAAAACCACCTCATAGAGGTTATCCAAAGATAAATGAGATAAAGAATGAAAGTTCTGAGCTCTATGCCTGACTCAGACTAAACCCTTAATGATGCAGCATATTATAACCAAAGGGGACATGGGGAAGGGAAGGAGCTGTTTCAGGTTGGTTTGAGTGATAGCAAATATTGGAGAAAAAAATGTCTTAAGTGGAGTTTCTTACATAATAGGACAATAGTAGATGGGGCTCTAGAATGTCAGGTTTAATGTCAACAATGGATGAGTCACTTCCAGAACCACACTGAGTCCCTTTTAACTGACCTCCAGTCAGTTTACAGGGTTTCTCATCAGTGCCTTTCCGGTGACTGTCCTGATGGCCTAAAATGCCTTCTGCTTCTCAGTACTACCCTGACTCTCTTGGTGAGATCAGATGCTCTTCATTCTTTCTCCCATAGTATCTGTGACAATATTCACCAATTTGTGTGGTGATTTTCTGTTTCCAAGTTCACCTCATCATTTTAAAGGAACAGATTATGACAATTATAAACATTTTAATGTCATTCATCTTTTTATTCCTAGTATTAAAAAGAGTGTCAGATATATAATGTGTCTAAACATTACTTGAAAAATAAATGACTGAATGAATCACTCATTTCTCAGGCTACCTGGATTAGGACCCCTGAAAAAAATTTGCTGATGTCCTTCTCCCTAAAGCAAAAAATCTATCTCCAGAATACAGTGAATCTAATTTCAATTTGCTCTTGAATGGGTGTAACCATGTATTGGGTATTCTGAGTATCTATTTTTCCAACAAGGAAACCCCTCCCCCCCAAAAAAAAAACATATTAAAAGAAAACTGGATGGTCACTTTTTACACTTTGGTGTGACAAAGTGCATTCTAAGAAACAATCCTTTCTAATATAACTAGTTAAAACAAAAAAATAAACCTAATGCCTGACCAATTTCAAGGGTTAACTTTACTTAGTTTCCAGAGTTCACTTTTTTGTCCTGATGGACTGCATATTATGTCATATAGTAGAGGCCCGATGCATGAAAATTTGTGCAAGAGTAGGCCTTCCTTCCCCCGGCTGCTGGCACTGGCTTCCCTCCGGCACCTGGGACCCGGGCTGGCTTCCCTTGGGCTGCCCTCAGGCACCCAGGACTGGGCTGGCTTCCCTCCGGCCCCGGCTTTGTCAGGAAGGACGTCTGGAATGATGTCCAGTCTAATGAGCATATTACCCTTTTATTATTATAGATTATTAGAGAAATGTCAAATTTCTTGAATATAATAATGTCTCCCATCTTCTAATACACTCATTGTCATAAAAGTCTACTCATAGAAACTTATCATCTTTGAGTACATTCTTTATCTATTCCATAGCTCAATGTTATCATCTATAAAATGGAGATAATAGGAACTACCTGGTAGGGAGGGTTTGCGGAATAAATAAGTGATACCGGTAAAACATTCAAAACAGCAAAGAACAATTAATAAAAGTTAAATATTATTATTATATTAAAATATTTTATGTTAATTTAGAGAATTTTAGGGTTATGATTATATAGAAAAGGGTTTGTAATAACTGAATCTTGTAAACATTAGAAAATTCCCCTAATAACTTAAGAAATTTGCTTTAAAAATAAGCATTGTACGCAATGCTTTTGCTTCATTCCCTCATGCTCTCTGGATGATGTATCAGGAAGTGAGCTTACTCTCTGGATTAGATGTGGTGTGGGGACTTCCTTTTTGTGAATATTTTGGTGTACCAATGGCCACCTAATAGCTTACTCTTTCTCTCGTTCATTCTTCTTCCATTTTCTCTCTTTTTACATTTGTACCACATATGTTAATTTAGAATTAAAATCCCATGTGATCAAGAACATAATAAAACACTTAGGTTTGAAACTACTACCTGCTACCTCTTGCTAATACATTCTTCTGCCCTCTCTCTGCTTCTTCTTTCCTTCCCACCCCCAGCTAAATTGTTCCCTGATCCCCAGCTGCCACCTTGACAAAAACTGAGTGTCAGTGCCTAGCATGTAGACCTATAATTTGCCATTTTTATTCTTCAGCCTCAATAGGGTACTTCCTGCTGCCAAGGATTCTTTCCTTAGAAATGAAAGATGAAATAGACACCTGAAGAATTCTCTTCAGCTAGTCTCTCTTCCCAGGGAGGAGCATGAATAGGGCAGAGAAAAGGGCTTACAAGGTGATGGGGAAATAATACTCAGTGCAAGAAAGAACTCCTGAGGTGATGGTTATGTTCAAAGACCAGTAGTGTCCCCACTGGGAAAGGAGACACAGTTCTTCAAAACAAAAATTACTTTTGGCTACTTTTTTAGTTTATTTGACCAGAACAGACACTTTCTTTCATTTTTAATCTAAGTCTTTTTCTGAGAGATTTAGTTGATCTAGGATGACAACACACTTAACTATACAGTTTGAAGTTAAAATTGGCATGGAAGTGACAATTCCGTTTTTGATGAGCCCAACCTCAGAATACTCGACTCTACCTACAGTTATCAGCCACAGTGACCGCCTACTTCACTCTTAGAGCTTCAAATCCATTCAAACCCAGCCACAACTGAATTTATTTTTGCCATCAAATTTAAATCAAAGTATTAGGGGGATTTCTTTTTTTTTCTTACCATGGGGCAATTTTTTCTAGGTTCAAAAGTAGGCCGATAATGAAACAAATGATAATGAAACAGTGTATTATATTATACCATGACAAACCACCCATCCATCAGCAAAGCTGCTATTACACCATAGTTTTGCCTGACTGAGGGTATAGAACAATGCTTCCCAAGGGATTGCTTTTGGGCCATGTATGACGCCAGAGCTTATCCTCAAAGTCATTATGCACTTGTTAGCCTCACTTCCCTCCATCCATGTATTTTTCAATGCTTTTCTTTTTGCTGGTTTTCCCGCCTATTGTGGAACATAAAAACAGAAATATCCTGCTCCTACTCAGTTCAGAACAGAAAGAGGGGAGGGGGAGGATACTTGTATGGGGAAAAGCTTTGCTAATGTGCACTGTTTCACTCATCTATTCATTCGGTAACTATTTATGGAAGGTTTACTTTGCCAAGTGTGTTAAGAGGTACCAGTTTATAGTGGAGAAAAAGACAGGACTCCTGCTTCATGAAGTATCCATTTATCAGTAGGAGGGGAATAAGCAATAAATAAATACACATAAGTATCAGATTTTAGATTATAGATTATCATAGGCAATAATAAGTACTAGGAAGAAAATAAGACAGAGTGATATGATATGGAAAGAGGAGGGAGAGGAACTCTCAATGAGGACAAGGTCTCCCTGAGATAACGTTTAGCTGAAACATGAAGGTTAAGAAGGAGCCAAATATGCAAGATCCAGGCACAGGGTGTTCCCAGTGGAAGGGACAGCGAGTGAAAAGCTCTGAGGAAAGAAAGATTTTGGCCATGGTGTCTGGAGTGGAGCCAGCTAGGGCGGAGTGGTGTGGGAAGAAATCTGAGAGGTAGCCAGGGGCCAACTGCATAGCCTCAGGAGAGAATATGGATGCAACTTGCCCTGTCTGTGAAGGGGTCAGAGGGCAGAAAACTTAGCATGAAGGGGGTGTGTATAGTAGTCTGAAGGTGTGTAAAGATCATGCAAATCAGAGGGAAAATGACGTCATCAGAGTCTGCTTCCACCTTGAGTCTCTCTCTAAAAAGAAGGCAGTGCTGCCTTGAGTAAAGTCACTTTGCAAATCTGCAGCCCTCTCACACAGCCTCTCCTTGCGTTAGGGTATCAAAAAACAGCATCTTAAAATTCTGTTTGAAAATAAATTTGTTCTAAAAACACACGTATGAAGCACAGAGTGGAAGGAAATGTGCAACATGTAACATTTTGTTCCAATGGTACAATAAGGAGCTATTTAATGTTGTTATAATAACACTAGAGACCTGATGCACGAAATTCGTTCATGGGGCTCAGCCCTCGCAGCCCTGGCTGCCTCGCGGCCCCGTGACCCTGCCCCCCCCCCCCACTGGTCATTCCAGAAGGTTGTTCTGGAAGGTCATTTTTCCATCTGGTCTAATTAGCATATTACCTCTTTATTATATAGGATTTTTTATAGTAAAAAAATATCAATTTTTTTGCATTCAGAGAGTATCAAAGCATACATTTGCAGCTGGGCAGAAAAGCTTTCAGCACTTAAAAAAAGTCGAAAGTAATTTTGATTTCCTTTCAAAGTATTTCATTTGATCTAGATAATATAAAGCACCATGAGATATAATGCTGATAATTTGAATCAATAAGTATCACTTTACCTAATTCTAAGAGATTTCAAGAGAGAAACAGGATTCCATGAACATCCAGCTGTTCTTCAGTTATGTGTTTTTTTTTTTTAATATTCAGTAAGTTCTAGATACTACTATAAGGATTCTCAGTATTAACTAATCACAGGGAAATAATGCACAAGGTCCCTGCCTTATGAATTTTGTGCTCAGCATGTTTTCCAGCTGACTTACACTCTTTAGGAGATAAGTTGTTCCCCAAATAATTAAGCACTTACATCTTTAATGTGTTTTTGCAATCTGGCCTAAGGATGTGACAGAGGAATGGACAGTGTCATAGGCCTATGGATATAAAAATTTCCCAGTGACCTGCATTCTTCCATCAAAACTGCTCTAAATTATTTATCAACTTGCATGCTTAGTAGATCAGTTTCTGGAACTCTAAATATTTTAGTTATTTTTTTTAAAGTTTCTATCAAGAGTAGGAGTTCTGTATAGCTGTAATTTTTTGTGCAATGGTTTCCTTAGATATGACATCAAAAGGATAAATTGCCCTCAGGTCACAGAATAAGTGATAGACTAAACAAGGGACAAAAGCCAGACACCCTGAACTCCAACCCAATAGAAATTAGATAACCTGTTTCTTTAATATTTAAGGATCTTACATAATAGGTCCAGCTATTACTCTAAGAGAAAAAAAAAAGAAGTATGCCTTTTTTAACATAGTGAGTTATTGTAATGACAAACACTAAATTTAATGCATACAATATATTAAATTTAGTATGTGATGTTACAAGAAGAGCAAGAATTTCTTTCTAGAGGGGGTTGTTGTCCAGAGTATTGTCCTAGTGAATCTGGCACAGAGGATTGAAGCCAAGGACGAACATGGATGTCCCCAGAAACATTTAAGGGGTAGGAAATGTCCTGTGCGTGTTCCTAGGGAGGGTTCTTTTGGTTTTTGGAAAATCACCACTTGTGATTCTTCCATCTCTTGTCCCTTCCCATCCCCAGAGTTCCCAGGAAACCCCTGAATAGCACAGATGTCAGGCGCATGAAAGACACAAAGAGAGGAAGAAGTTGATGAAAAAGACAAGTGCTTTCTCGCCTACTTTGTGATCGCAGTGAGAGCTGGGAAAGTGTGTGTCCACTGATGAGCCTCCTGGTCCTCCTGTTTACAACAGTATAGATTGTTACTCCAAGTAGAGACCAGCATCACCTTGTTGGAAAGGCAGACTTTAAGCCCACCTCATTCCAGACCAATCAGAATCTGCATTTCACAAGATTCTCAGGTGATGGGTGTGCTCATTTAAATTCCAGAAGGGATGGATAGCCCGCTAGTCACCATCAGTAGTTTCTCTAAAGCTCTTCTTAGGGGTCTGCATCATAGAAATCCAGGTGCTCAAGGAAGCTCAGATAATTGGTTAGCACCTCTTCACCATTGGGGAGCTCTGGCTTCTGGTTCACAAGAAAGACATCATTTGGCTCCTGCGGAAAAGAAGCTATCTTAGTAATAAGAGGTGTTGAGTCAGCTGCTTCACTAACTTGACTTCCAGTCCCCAAGTTAATTTTCCAGTCTCTTCCCTCTCTAAGTTAACTTTTAAAAGCTCCTAACGAGTTCTTGTAGCATCTCAGTGAATGCCTTTTCATTACATTTCTATGCTTTCATCCATGCAAAGCAGGGAAGTACTCCTTTCTCGGAAATTAATGTCACATCTCCTGTCAAACTCTTCATTTTCACAAGTTCAAACTAATTATGGCTGCAGATGGTACTGCTAAATAAAGTTCTCCATTGTGGACACTTAATCAAATCAGCATTCCCAACAGAAATGTCTGTCTTGTGGTAGAAACCTGTTGCTGTGAGTTAGTTGAGATTTTCAAGTTATGTTGAGGAGTCCTTTATCCTAATTTTATTCCAAGGCAAGGATTGCTATGGAAACTCATGTGCAGGCTTAGAAATATCTCATTAGGGTTTCTTTTGTCTAAATAGTAAAGAAAATGCTGCATTGCATTAGCATTTAACACTTCACAGCCTGTGCAGAGAAGCAAACAGCCGGGCTGGGGAAATCACAGCTATTGTATGGGTGCTCAGTTTTCCCCATCTACAGCTGATCTAGAACTTTTCTTTCAACCAACCTGTTTTCGGACAATCTCACTACTTGGCAGCATTTCCATCAGAGGGTAAGCAGCTCAGAGAAAGGGAAAAAAATAAAAGCAACAAAACAAAAACTAATGATAGTTCTCTGTGAAAGACTGCTTTTATGAGTAATGATTTACTAGAGAAGGTTAAACCCAAGCACTAAAAATGTTTCCTTGTTTGATGGCAGATGCTCAACTGTCTTTATTTCCTTGCATCGGTCCACTCAGGCAATAAAGATCGGTCTTCTCTGACTTAAAGAAATCAATATCAATGGCACTAAGAATTTTTGTTTTGGTTTTACATTTTAGTAGCAGGAACCCAAGGAGAAAAGGGAACCTCCATACCCACTGTGTATGCAGCTGTGTACAATAAAAGAATATGTCTAAAGTTTTCAATATAGTCAGACAAAATTAAGATTTTCAGTTCCAAAATCACTAACCTTTCTCAGACCCTTATTTTCAATCAGATAGATTTAGAAAATTGAGAGATCAGTAATAATTTATAGCTTAGGTGGAACTCAACTTATTCAGTGAGAGAGAAGCTCTTGAGTTTCCATTCCCATCTCCAGCACTTTCTCCTTAGTTGATTTTTTTTAAAAGTCACTCATCTTTCTGAATTTCAGTTTTCTGTTCTGCAAAATGAGCTAATCATTGTGGTAGAAGGAGCTGTGCCTGCCTTTGGAGTCACGTAGCCAGAGTGGTCCCTGGGCATATCTCCACAGATTTGCAAAGCGACTTTGCTTACGTGATTTAACTTGTTCCTTTCAACAACTGTACAGTGTTCCTAATCATCACCCCTTTACAGAGGACCAAAAGATAAGAGCCTGAATACTGTCATGTCATGACTTCAAATTTCCTACCCTCTCACCTATACATACTAACACACATTCTCCCTCATATTGAATAAACATGCTTTTATGTAATATATTTTGGAAAAAAATATAGTCTAAACCTGTTCATAGTAATAAGAGCTAATATTTTATGCACTAGAAACTTGTCAAAGCCATTTACATGCACTATCAGGTATTTGACTCCTCCCAACAATGCTATGACATAGGGAATATCAACTTTATTCTAGGCAAGAGAAACCAATGCTTAACTGAAATAATTCAGGAGAACTTTAGTTAACAAAAGTCAGCAGATGGACCTGAACCCAGAGAGTTTATTTCTTAAACATACATGCTGAATACATTATGCAATTCTATTTCTCTGAAAAACTTCTAATTTCAATGCTGAATCACTTTGGGTTAATATGTAGGGAAAAACCCTTCAATAATAATAAAATTCAATTAATTCCATTTCAAAAGTCACCTCTTCCAAAAGAATATTTAAGCAAAAGATTTTCCAAGCTTTGATAGGTATTACTAAAGGATCTGAAATAAGTTCCACATAGATCTTTCTATAACTTTACATACAAAACCAAGCTCTCCCGCTCTGATTCCAACCAAACCTCTAGCTGACAGTCTCATTTAGCACTTAATCATCCACGCAATGTCAGCCATGCTGAAACTTCAAGTCCAACCAGGTTCAGAACCGACCATGGAGAACAGAAAGTTCCCTTCTTTACCCTGTCCTATGAACAGCCAGCCAAGGTCATGTTTGGGGTTAAACTAACACCTGACCTTTTGTTCCTGGAGTAAGAGCTGTCTGCTTTGGCCATGGCTTCACCAAACAAAACATAATGTCCTTGATATGCAATGTGTCCCAAGTTCCTATGCAGGTCATTGGAGGACATTATGTCTCTTCCGGGTCTGAGATGGAGAAACTTGAGCAAATATAGTAACACAACCAATCCAAATGCCCTAATTCTTTGGAAAGAGTCGTAAAATTATTTTACATTGAAATAGGAATGTTTTAGATGTTCACAGTAAAATCTTCTAACTTACCTGAAAGGATGGTATTCCTCAGCCCTATTACCCTAGATTTTTAAAGTAATACTTGCACATTCTTTTAAAAATCAAATACTGTTAAAGGCAGAAAAGATAAATAGTACCTTAGCATATATCATTCCACTCCTAGTTTTCATTTTATTTAAGAAATGATACATAGCATCTAGCTATCTCTTCAAAGCAAAATGCTCATATTTCTAATATTTCTTTTATTTTTTAGTTTTAGATATGGATCTTCTGTCATCAGCTCATCAACACCATTACTACATCAACTAAAGGCCAAGAAGTGTGTGTGTGTGTGTGTTTTTTTTTTGAGTCACCTGTCCTATGTGTTCCAGATTAGAGCTGGCCATCATGTGAGATGAGGAAAGTAGCTATACCTGAATCTGTTTTTCTGGGGAGGCCGACTGGTCAGGTGTGTGTGCAGATATAACTTCACTGTGGCTGACACATTTACACAGGTGTCAGGTGTCACTCTTCTGCCTCAGACAAATCCTAACTGTCACATTTCCAACCCTGCCTCAGCTGCTCCCTGAATTTTGGTACCAGATTTACAAATGATTGCTCTCTTCCACCCAATTAGTTCTTCCAACAGTACTGCAAATCTCCTGATTCTATATAAACATTTTATGTTCAGAATTCAAAGAATTGGTTTCTTTTTCCCTTACCAAATACTGACTGACATGTTTGTTGGTAATGGAATTGATCTCAGGGAAATATAACCTTAGGATAAGAATCTGGACGTGGTTCTCTGATATGACTAGATTCCAAGTAAACGTAATAATAACATATCTATGTTGTGTGATAAGTGTGAAGTCCAATGACCTGCAAGAGCAAAATAACAGGTAAATTATAATGATCAGCTCATTATATTTGGAATGAAATGCATATTAGACGATACGTCTTTGAAAGATAAAAAAGATAGCATAGTAGAATATTTTAGTAGTAATAGAGAGTATAAAGCCATGAGGTTTGTTGATCACTTCTGAGTGAGCCAGTGAATTTCTTCCCTTAAAGAAACCTCCTGATATGATGTCAACAATTTACACTGTATGTTTTCTTGTTAACCTTCTCCAATGGGACCAAAAATTACTTCATGGGTAGTAAATTGAATAAAGTAAAATACTCGGGAATTAGAAGGATTACTAGATACCAACATAACTGGCTAGGATAGATTGAATAACTATAGTTAACTGATGCTAATTCCTAGGGGCTCAAACAAGATTAAGATCCATCAATCAGAGCAGGGGCCTATAAAATCCAGGGGATTAACTGAGTTTCCCTTTAATCAAGCTTAGAATGGGTTTCTCAGGTTCCTAAGATCACTGTATGGTTATTCTTCTTGTCTTGGAAAGCTCAGTTAGAAAAGACATACTCAGCAACTGGCAGAATCCCCGTATTGTTTCCCTGACATATGAAGTGAGGACTAGTGTGGTAGAAAAAAGCAAGTGAAATCCTCTAGAACTGACTCTGCATATCAAAAGAGTACATCAAAATCAATATTGTTTCTTTCTGGCGGGATTGCAAAATCCCACCACAGTCTCATTCAATTAGCGTATTTGTGTGTATGAGAAATTGTTCTTGAAGAATGAAATTTAACCAGGGGTCAACTTACACTGAAGATGATATTCTGGATGTGGTTTATTTGCTGGTGCCAATCAATCAAGTATCTATTACCAAGTATGCAGCCATTGGCCTGAGTGCTTTTTAAAAATATATATGTATTAATATAGACCACTAGAAATAGTTTGCTTTCACCTGACAAAGGCAGTAATACGCTTTCACTGTACTACAATGGAGGTACATCAATCTACAGCCCTACGTTATCATCTGGTCCAGATTCACCTTTATCATCCTGCATTGCACAAGATATTATGCTAATTAGTCACACTGACACCCTGAGGATGGCATGCTGATTAAATGTGATGTGGAGAAAGCAAACATATCCTGGGAAAACACATGCATACCAGACAGTAGGAAATAAATCCAACCAAATTCAGGCAGCCTGCCACCTCAGCGAAATTTCTGGGGCTTGAGAGTTCTGAGGCAAGTTGCGATATTTCCTCCACAGTGAAAGGAAAGGTGTTGCATTTCATATCTTCTTACCATCAGAAAGAGGCACAGAACCTAGAACACCTGTCTGAATTCTGGAGGCAACTTATACTCGAAGTAAAGTATGAAGCCCATCATTTACCAAGTACTCTGTAAGGATGCTGGTTTTGAATGGTTAGGCAGATCCCAGAGTAATAAAGGTTTTGGTGGCAGCTCCATACTATTTGGGAAACTGCTCTGTCACACCATATGACCAAGCAGACGTACCAGTACATGTAATACACCTGGCTGATAAGGACTCTGCTCCTATCTTCTTGACAAGGGGTTAATACCTTTTGGTTCCTTCACTCTCTTTTTAGTGGAATTTTCAGGGGGAACAAAGGCTTGTGTTTAATCTTTCTGGTTGAAGTGTAACTCCTAATCATAGCATTTTTCAAGAGAATTGATGTTATGGGAATTCAGGATTATGCTACATAATAAAGTGCAATTTTCTATATTAAATTGTTAATTCTTATAACCCTCTAAAACACACTTCAAAGTCAATCAGTGGGTTAACCAGTCCAGTTCTACTACCTACACTTTGCTTATAACAAGAACAATACTTATAATTTTTCTAAATGTAGCTATTGTGGCTCAACTCAAATTAAAAAAAAAAAATGAGAACAAGAGGGTTGGACTCAACTTTGAACTATAAGGACTACTATTTCCTTATTCCAAGACCCTTGGCAAATCTCTTGACCTCTTACTGAACTTCAAATTTAACTTATCTAAAGAGTCAGTGAAGTACTATTGTATTTACAAAGCTGATGTGAGAATTAATATAATGCCCATGAAAATGTCTATACACACTAACACCTCAAGTTGGTAGAATATGTGGGGTTTTTTGGAACAAAAATGAAATGGCCAACATCACCATTGAGATGGCACCAAAATGTTCTCTTTGTTGCTTAGCTACACCTCCTGCAAAATACCTGATGAACAACAACGAAAGCACTCTTGGCTTACAAATAGTTTTACAACTAATAGTGGTATATGAAGAAAAGGGAGAAGTGTTTTGAAGCCAAAAGGTCAATAGGTTTCAGGCAAATGGGGATTTTATTTTTTGAAAATTAAATATTTCCAAAAAAATTCTCTTAGCTCTGATACTGTACTTAAGGAGACTAAAAAAATCACTGCCAAAGTTGATATTACAGCAGTTGTAGAAAAGGCTCATAAACATACTTTTGAAAAATTAAAAAAAATTTTAAAGTTTGGAAAATAAAAGAAGATTAATCCATTCAAATCTATTGTTAGAAAAAGCAGCTGCTGATAATTTGATAAATTATTCATCCACGGGTTTCAATAACCCTAAAACAACTTCTTCCACATATGTTGACAGGGGAAGAAGTATCTAGCAAAAATGTGAAACAAAATAATTTTAGGATGCTTCAAAAATTATTAGAAAACCTGTTCATTTTCTGAGTTAAGCCTTGTTTGCTCTTAACTCTAAACTAAAATTATTCAACATTCCTACCAAGAATTTGAGGCAACTTAAAAAATATTTGTTAAACAGAAAAATGCTATTTTAGGAGTAGAATTTAATATATATTACAGTGATCTTCTGTAACAGAAATAGAAAATCTGGAAGATATAGCAAAGTGTGATTATGACATTGCCTTAACTAAGGTTTTGGCAAAAAGAAAATGCAGAGACTCAATGGACACAGAGTTGCAGAAAAGGTCCCCTACAAGGAAGGACATCCTGTCACTCCTCCAGGGATTTCCTCAGCTGCAGAAAGCCACTGGGCCCAGGCTGCACCATGCACAGACTGGCCTAGGTCCCGGGGCTGACTAATGGGAAGGGGTTGTAAAGGTCAGGCCATTTCAACCCAACATGGGACAATTCTGATAGGTCGTTTAAGCCTCAGAACTCCCTCTGGGGTTGGATGAGATTATGATAGGGTATATATCACAGCTCAGCTCTCCCTGGGCCCAATCCTACTTCCTCCTCCTCTCTTCCAATGGCCCTCCCTAATGAACATCCTGTACACTAAATTCCCTCTCGTAATCTGTTCCCAACAAACATTCCACAACTAGGAGCAAATGGCAGAAGGTAAACATCACCTTCCACATCATTTGTTCATTAAGGAGTTTTAATTGAATGCCAATGACATAGCAAATTTAATTGTGATACTTTGCAAGGAATGAAGAAGTAAAATCCCTGCCCCAAGAATTTTATATCCAATGAGGAAGAATTTGAACTGCACTGGAAACTGTGAATCACAGTAAAATAAGTGATATAAAGTCTATGAAAAGACCTCTAAGGAATCTAAAATATATGTGAATAGACCTTTAAAGATCTTTACAGAATGAATGAACCTCTAAAACGTTAGGCTAAGTGAAAAAAGTCTGGCAAAAAAGACTGCAAGAGTATATGATCCATTTATATGAAATGTCTAGAAAAGGCAAATCTATAGAGACAGAATAGATTAGTAATTGCCTGGGGCTGGGGGCAGGAATAGGGAGTGTTTACAAATGGGATTTGTGATCTCTTGGGGACAGATATGTTTGAAAATTTATTTATAACTAGAGGCCTGATGCACGAAATTCGTGCAAGGGTCTCAGCCCTCGCAGCCCCGGTTTCATCTGAAGGACGTCCAGAAGGACATCCAGAAGATCATTCCACTGTTTGGTCTAATTAGCATATTAGCTCTTTATTATATAGGATGATGTAAATCAACTCTGCAAATTAACTAAATTTTATTGAGTTATACACTTAAAATGGGTGAATTTTATGGCATATACATTATACTTTAATAATTAAAGTTTAAAATAAAAGGTATTTGACATGGACACAGACAAAAGAGTGGTGAAGGCTAGGGGAGGAGTGGTGGGGCTGGGTGGAAGTGGGCAAAAGGGAGAAAATAGAGGACATCTGTAACAGTGCCAACAATAAAATTCTTTAAAAAAAGAAAATTTTGACATAAAAAGATACTTGACATTATTTTTCTTCAATACTGTGCAATAAGTCAGATGACTTAGAAAATATTTCTCAGTTCCTTCATCCAAGTCCTCAATATCATCACATGAAAAACTTATTTTTCCCGAAGAATGATTTAATGTAATCATGATCCAGGATAGCTAACAAGAATAATATTAAGAATTATGTATTAAATGTGAAAAGTCCCTTTGCCTCAAAACTGAGTATGTAATTTACATACAGCTAGTTCTCAATTAGCAGAAATGACAGCATTAGTACCATCCAAACATAAAAACAGTCATGCTGTCTTCCCAGGTTAGTTCTTGAACAGAGACTATTATTTGTTCATTAATTTCAGTTGCCATTTCTTTCGGCATCTCATTTAAGACTTAGATGTAAAAAAAAAATCTGTCTTCTTCATAAAGAAGTTTTAAATGAGAAAATTAAACCTGAAGTATTAATTCATCCCACAAGTAATTATTCAGGATTGCCTGTGTGCTATGATTTAAATTCAATGATAGCTCAAAAGAGAGAAAGCATTCTTATATGTTTAGTTGTCAGACATTTTGGTACTAGACTTAGAAATAACTTCGGAGACATGAGGATATATTTCATCATTGTAATCAGAAAAGTATCACTTAAAATGTGGCTTTATCAGATACATTCTCTCTCCCTCCCTCCCCTCTCTCTCCTTCTTTCCCTCCCTACCTCCCTCATAAATAGTATTTAACAGGGTAAAGTTGTTATACTAATTTACTCCAAAATATTTACTAAGTTTCTGTATATGAGGTGCTGTCATTTAACACTGAAGGTTTAGCAAGATATATCTGATTCAAGAAATTTCCATGTAATGGCTTATTTTTAACCTAAGTATTGCTAAACAATGTCCCCAGAGAATGCACGTATAATAGACCAATTTGAAATGCATGTCAATTGGCAAGTGATAAATGATTTTTCATGTTATCATATTTTTAAGAAAATTTCAAGTTATATGTATTCATGGCTATTTTTTACTAAAAAGGTAGTTTGATTTTGTTTAGATTTGGTCATTAATAATACTTAACATCTGTATTATAGTTTTTCATTTTTCAAGTGTTTTAATAAAACTATTTTTCACAAGGCATTATTATTTAATACTGTTTTTTTAATTTCTTTATTGATTAAGGTATCACATATTTGTCCTCATCCCCTCATTCCCATCACAAACCCCTCCCCATGCATGCCCCCACCCCCCTGTTGTCCGTGACCACTGGTTAGGCTTATATGCATGCATACAAGTCCTTTGGTTGATCTCTCCCCCTTACCCCCACCCTCCCCTACCTTCCCTCTGAGGTATGACACTCTGATTGATGCTTCCCTGTCTCTGGGTCTGTTTTTGTTCATCAGTTTATGTTGTTCATTATTTCCCCTAGATGAGTGAGATCATGTGATACTAGAAATACACTTATAAGAACCGAAAATGAGGCAAGCAATAATGGTTATGCTGAGAGGCAAATGAATCAGTCTGTAGTGAGTTTCTTTCTGGGCCAACAGTTCTTTTGAGTCCCAATTTCAATGTCAAACAGTTCCTTATGTGTACATGTCAGCAATGATATTTCAGTTCTGGATGGTGGACAAATGGTGGTAATGCAGGTCCGACCCTCTCTGATTTGGTCCTGGGCAACCTGCAGCAAAGCACAGCTGCTGACTGCTAGTATGGCAAGGCGTCGTCAGCGTCTTCCATCTCTGGACTGTTTCTCTTCTGTCTTCATGGCTGGAGCAATTCCTCTCTGTTGCAGAAATCCACATGGTCTTGGAGTTGTTTTCTGAAAATATACAAACATATTCTCGACCAAAAGTTAATAAAGGAATCTTTTCTATAAATTTGACTTGGGATCCTTTTTCATTTTTTTGCCCAAACGATTTTCCTTAGGCTTGTTTTGACACCATGTGTGTTTTTCATGGGTATCTTGCTGTTAACATTACAAATGAAAGTTAATTTTCTAAAGTAAAAATTTTCTAGATGTAATTTACTTATAGGATATTTTTCCTTACGTGATATTCTTCTATTGTCCCCCCTTTTTTGATTTAAATATTAGGAGGCTTTTGGAAATTTTATAATGTAGTCTTGATAGCTTTTAAATTTTAATTTTTGCACTAAAATTTGACTGCTTTAGTTTCATTATATGTTACGCAATTTTACCATGAGATGAACTACCAATAAAAATTTTATTTAACACTTTAGGAACAGCTTTTTGTCCAGTACCATTAATTTTTCTAGAATATTCGCTTATTTCAATTAGCCAATTTAAATTAGTCTGAGAACTTAACTACTATTTTACTGTCAGTTTTAATACTCTAACAGCAATCTTATTTTACCCTGTAAATATTAGTGGAAAGGATTATTTGCCTTCTTGAGTAGGCCCTGAGCATTCCTGGTGCTAGGCTGGATTTAGATATGGAAAACCCACTTCCCCACACCCCTGGGTACAAGACAACTCAAACAAGTCTTGTTGCAGTGAGAGGGCAGCTGCTGTCGGCCAAGTCTCTGTCTGTTGCCTGGGTCCCGATTTGAGCTGGGCATGGGAAGCGAAGCAGCCATGGGGGCAGGAGACCTCTCTCAGAAGGGGTGAGGGTTCAGGCCCCTGCAAAGTTGGGCGGGGGGTGAGGGTCTGTGCCCCACCTCTGTTGACCCCCTAGTTCTCTCCTGATGGCCCCTCTGTGACTGTGCCTGTCTTAGGTTGTTCCTTCCCTGAGGAATCTTACCCATCTCTGGCTAACCAGCCATCCTCTGGGGCCAAGCAGGGTGATGTGAGGTTCAGTTTTGTCTCCTTGGTAGCTTATGCCCCTGTGGCCTCCACGCCCAGCACCTGCCTTGGGATCCCCTCGCCTGCTGGTGGGGCCCCGGCACTGATCACATATCTTGGGGAACCCAGGTTTCTTCTCCAGGGAGGGCCCAGCTCACCCCACTGGGCGAGAGACAGATCCATGGTACCAGCCACCACGAGGTTTCAACCTCAGCATCAACAGAGAGCTCAGGCAACAGCTGTGGGCAATTGGATTGTGAGAAGAGGGTCCTTCTTGGCCAAAAGGGCAAGAGGGGCCAATATAGAATGCTCAGGTGCCTTCCCAGGGGGCCCTCTACACAATGGAAGGGATTAAATCTTTTCATGTCCTTTTTAAATTGCTGCCTGACATTCAAAGAATTAGTTGGTAAGTTTGTTTGGGATAATTGTACATTATGCTGTTGTAATTCTAAAATATCAAGGGATATGTTACCCTTGTCTTCAAGCACCATAAAGATGATTTTTTATTGATTCCCAAGGGTGCGAGGTACTATTATAGGTAATGGGGGTAACATAAATTTGGGAAAAATTATAATGACATTGTAGAATAATATCATGTAAGGATATTCTTTGCTCTAGGCCATGGCAATTCCATTTCAAACTGGCTGTCAATTACTTTTTGTATAGACAAGGTCTAGTTACATTTTCTGCACCTCTCCCAGGAGCAAGTAGTGATAGCCCCTTCCTTTGGTGTCCACACAAGCCAGAAACCTCTCTTTAATATTACACACAAAAGAGCAGTGGTTTGATTTTGTGTCATACAAAAGGGAAGCTGGGTGGCGACCCCTGTGTAATTATACTTCCTAGCCCCACCCATGGTTTTCCTGGATGACCAAGGTGTTTGGTATTATTGGTGACTACATTAGGCGGGGGATCAGCCCATGTAAGGGCTCTTACCCATGAAGGGTCAGGAACATAAGTCCAAAATACTTACCCATTTGCCCCAGGTAATATTACCGTACAGCTGATGACTGCTAGTGAGGAAGAAAGACGTTCTCAGGCGTTCTTGGGAAGAAACTGAGGCTCTAGGAATTAGTCTAAATCCCTTCCCTTATCAAGTGGTTGTATTTCTCTCTTTACTTTTTCATGTTCTCTTCTATCTTCACTCTCAGTTAATGACATGAAAAATTTAAGCATCGTTTAAGCAATTGGGAAAGAATGTCCACAGATTCCACCACCACATAGGCATTCTTTCCGGCCTCTGTGCTGATGAACTCACCATCCCTTCTGTTATTAGTGACGAAATACCCCATGCTCCTACTTAGACCAAATCCTTCCCCCCATTTTGCATGATTCCATATTTCTTGCCATCCCAAGAGGGTTGTTCCAGGGTTTGTTCCATTACGTTTCTATGGTGCCCATGTTGCTCTCTCTACTGGCTCATTCCTTTAGTACACAAACATGCTACCATTTCTCCTACCATTAAAATGAAATCTTTCAACTTAAGTTCTCTTTCTAAATGTTGCCCTATTTCTCTACTTTCTTTGGTAGCAAAACTCATCAATATTTTGTATATACTTTAGTATCTAATATTTCTACTCCAATTCCAACCTTTTTTGTCTTCACAACTCCACCAAAACCCCTTTGGTCAATGTCACCAATGACTTTATACTAAATCAATGATTAATTCTTACTAGTATTTCACAGCCTACTTTATCTTTCATACAGTTGATGGACAGCTCTTCCTTGAAGCACTTTATTTGCTGGGGTACTAAGGATGAATATTAGTTAAGTTTATTCCTACCTCCCTGATTGTTTCTTCTGTACCTCCTTTGCCCTATCCCTCTTGACCCCTCAAACAGAGTGTTCCAGAGCTTGGGGTGGTCTCTATACTTACCCATGGGTGATTGTGCTGGTTATTTAGTTCCTGAGTCTCACCTTCAAGCTACTCTTTTTTACTATGCTTGAGAGTCTGTCAACCACAGCTCTCCTTTGCCAGCTGGCCCCACTGAGTTTCTGCCAATAGGGGACTAAAGAGGTAAACTGGAAGACTAGAAGGCAGAGAAGGAACTTGAATGTTGATGGTTCATCACTCTGGAAGAGACAGCTGATTCCAGTAGCAGCAATTTGCCCAATTAGTAGGGGTTTCCCCCCTCCATGTTATCAGAATCAGTTATCTCTGAAACACCAGGCAGCTGATGCCACCTCTTCAGAGGTCTGAGCCTTGTGGGCCTCTCTTTTATGCCTTTACATTTTATTAATTCCAACCCCTTCCCCTTTTTTCCCCTCAGCTAAGGAATGGCAACTGCTTTCTCAAGTAACAACTTCTTATGGCTTTTTAGGTTCCCAAATACCTGTTTAATATGGATTTATAGTATACCCCCCAGTTAAAATAATCAGTGTGGTTTCTGGTTCCTGATGGTACTCTGACAAATCTGTGATCTCATCAAGTGACATAGTTCAAAATATGACCTCCATGCTGATGATTTCCAGACCTTTCTTCTAAACTCCACACTTTTACCAAGTCAAATGGCACAAAATTTGCACTTTTTGCAGTATTACATGATTGGATATCAACAATTACATATAAAACAAGGCACTTTAAATCTGACCATTCCATAGCAGAATTCCTCCCCATCATTTTTTTTTTTTTACTCCCCATCTCAGTTTGATGGTGTGTTTATAGCTTTTGGTTGCTCAGGCCAAAAACCTGGATGTCTTCCTCACCTCTTCTGACTACACCTGAAATTCAAGTTGTGAACAAATACACACTGGCCTTGCTTTCAAAATATATGCCAAACCTGGTCATTTATCACTGTCCTCACCACTGGCCTAGACTGAATCACTGTCAACTCTCATCCAGTTTATTGGAAAAGCCTCCTGACTAGTCTTCCTCTATCTACACTTGCAGCTATTCTCATCCAAGAAGACAGATGCTCCTTTTACATCAATCCCACTCCTCTGCTCAAAACCTTCCTTTGGCTTTGATTTTACTTAGAATAAAAACTCCACCAACCAGCGATCTCTTAGGTGTGACTTGGACATGCCAGGCACATTCCTGCTTTAAGGCCATTATGCTAGAACTAGAGGCCCAGTGCACAGATTCATGCACCAGTGGGGTCCCTCGGCCTGGCCTGCAGGGATAGGGTGGAAATCAGCTCTCTGACATCCCCCGAGGGGTCCCGGATTGTGAGAGGGTAGTTCTCGGGTGATGCAACCCAGAATCAGGCTCCCTCCTCTCTGGTTCCGGTGCATCCCCTGAGAACTGCAGTGCCAAGTCACTGCAGCTCAGCAGCTCCTGTGTTGAGCATCTGCCCCCTGATGGTTAGTGCATATCATAGCTACCAGTCGAAGCATCTTCCCCCTGGTGGTCATTGCGCGTCATAGCTACTGGTCGGACAGTCGAACAGTCGGACGGTCACTTAGGCTTATATATATATAGATTAGTGGAATGTTCTTCCTCCAGAGATCTGCCTGGATAATTTTCTCACTTCTTTCAAGACTTTGGAAATATCACCTTCTCAATGGGGCCTAACCTAAGCACTCCAAAAAAAAAAAAAATTGCAACCACCCACACTCCATTTACCTTGCTTTGTATTTTGGTTTGTTTGCTTATTTAGTTTTCTCCTCACAACTAATACATTGGCCAGAAAATGGCACATGTGACTTCCTATCACATTGGTGAGAACTTAGCTATATGAACACACCTAATTGCAAGGGCACCAGGGAAATATAGTCTAGCTGTATGCCCAGGAAGGTAGGAAATACAATTCTGGTGGACAGCTGGTTAACTCTTCCACGTAGCTAGCTAATTGCCTAGTATTGTTGTTCCCTATTTGTTTCCCTTACTAAAATGCAGTCTCCATGAGGATGAGAGATTTTGTAAAGTTTGTTTATTGATTTGCCCCATGAACCTGGACTAGTATAGCCAACAGAGTCATGATTGATCTAGAGCAGTCACTCAAAAATATTTGTGTAATAAATGAGTCAGTATCAGATGTTGTATGGGATAAAAAAGAAGGAGGAAGGATAATCCATAAACTTGGAGCATTTGTTCTTTTTCTGAGGAACAAAACATTCATATTAATATACAAGTAAAAAGATGAAGCACATAAATTGGCAAGTGGTAATGGGGCATACTGTGTACATAAGTGTTGAGAGAATTCTTAGCCAAGGGAAGAGTCCAGCTTTGGTTGAGGTCAGAAAAGGGGTGTTGGATTTGGTTTAGATTAGTCAAAATCTATAAATGCCATCCTGTGGTTTTCAAATTGCACCTAGGAACTCCAGGACTCTTAAGAGCTATTTTATAAGTTCTTAAAATAACAAAATATTTCAATAAAATTAATTTTAAAACTTCTCTTTTTAGTAATTGTTATGCAATGAACAGTATTAAATTATATCATTTATCCTTATAATCCTATAAAAATGGCATATGTATTTTTTTTACCTAAGTATTTGAGAAAATAATACTTTTAATTTCAACAATAAGTTTTAGAATTTTCTCCATGAGGATTTCTGAGGGTTTATTGCTAGATGCCATACTTCTTTTGTTGCTATTATAAGTGAAATATTTTTGTACTTTAGTTACACTTTTAATTTAGCTATGTAACTAAGTGGCATATAGGTATTCTACATATGTATATTGATCTTGTATCCATAAACCTTTTAAGCAAGTCTATGCATTATATTTATTTGGTGATTTATTCTCTAACATCATGCAGATGTTCATAAGATCACAAAAAAAATAACATTTTTACCTCTTTCCAGCCAATTCTTACATTTCATTTCAGATTCTTTTCATTGCATTTCAGATATTTGCTGAAGACAATGAATATATACATTAATATATTTAATACAAGTGAAAATAGCTGGCTGGCATCCTTGATTAGTTTCTGAATGTTAAAGAATACATTTTAAGATATTTAGGGGTTTGGAGGATTGCTTTGATCATGTTAATTTCCTTTCCCTTTCTCACTTTTGTTTTTTCAATCCTCACCCTAGGATACTAGTATTTTTCCATTGATTTTTAAGGAGCGTGGGAAAGACAGAGAGAAACATCAATGTGAGAGAAACACGTTGATTGGTTGCCTCCTGCACACGCCCAGGGCCCAGCTCGGGGAGAAGCCTGCAACCAAGGTACTTGCCCTTAACCAGAATTGAACCCAGGACCCTTCAGTCCACAGGCCAAAGCTCTACCTCCTGAGCCAAAATGGCTAGGGCCCCTTTCTCTCTTTTTAAAGTGGTTTCATATTTGTTGCTTTTACTCGGGACTGAATAATGACATGTCATTAATTTTCTTTGCTATACCTATTAAATTGATTTTCTATTTTCCTTCTTATGGGTCAATACTGTAAGCTGGACCCAAACTATTTTTTAGGACCCACCTTACTAAGATAAAATTGATTTTGTTCGGGTATAAGGAGGTAATGCAGTTCATGAGTTGGAAGGTTCCCCAGCTCCTAGGATGAATTTTAATTAGTTTTAAAGAAAGTATAGTAATTCTATTTTCTCTCTCAGTGGTTGGTTTAGACACACATGAAAAACATAACTCTGGTCAATGACACATAAGGTATATTCTGCTTGAGGGACTGGCCAAAGAACATGGCAGGGTCTCATCCCATTTTTTTCTCTTTTTTTGAATAGTTTTTGTATTACTCTCTTGCAACTATGCAAGGAATCACCCACACACTGCACATTGCAGTGAGGTAAGTGAGTGAAACCTGGTTCCTTGCTAACATGGTGGTGCTCTGGAATTAACCTGAAAACAGCTCACCCATGGGCTTCCTGTCTGTGGAACAGCATGTGCTACTTTTTGTTGGCTTCTCTCTTAATTGAAGCCAAAGGCATCCTAATGTTAAACCATTCTTGTATTCCACAACACACCTTACCTGATCCCGATAGTTATATCTATCCTATATAATAAAAGCATATTATGCAAATCAACCAAACGGAGGAACAACCAGTTGGCGGGGGCGGGGGCAGGGCCAGCGAGCAGGCGGTGCCAGGCCAGACAAGGCATGTGCCAGTGGGCAGAGGGAGGGAACGGCGATGGGGAAGCAGTGACCAGTTGCAATGGAGGGGTGATGGGGAGGACCAGCACCATCCCCTTATCGGCCCATCCGGTCACCTCCCACAGAGGGAGGCCGGACAGCAACTGTGGGGTGATGGGGGCGGTGCCATCCCCTGATCACCCATCTGGTTGCCTCCTGCAGAGGGAGGCCAGGCAGTGGCAGCAGTGGGGTGATAGGGGCAGCACTGTCCCCCGATTGCCTGTCCAGTCGCCTCCCACAAAGGGAGGCCGGGTGGCAACAGCAGGGTGATGGGGGCAGTGCCATCCCCTGATCCCCTGTCTGGCTGCCTCCCACAGAGAGAGGCCAGGCAGCAGTAGAGGCAGGGTTATTGGGTGGTGCCTGGACTGTGAGAGGGCACAGGCTAGGCTGAGGGACCCCTAAGTGCATGAATTTTCATGCACTGGGCCTCTAGTCTATAATAATAAAAGCATAATATGCTAATTAGACTGGACAGCCGAACAACCTTCCAGACATCATTCCAGATGTCCTTCTGGATAAAGCCGCTGTGGCAGGGGCCGAGGCAGAGGTGGTTAGGGGCAATCAGGCAGGCAGGCGAGCAGTTAGGGGCAATCAGGCAGGCAGGTAGAGGCTGTTAGGGGTGATCAGGCAGGCAGGTAGAGGCAGTTAGGGGCAGGCAGGCAGGCAGGCAGGTGAGTGGTTAGGGGCAATCAGGCAGGCAGGCAGAGATGGTTGGGGCGATCAGGCAGGCAGGCGAGCAATTAGGGGTGATCAGGCAGGCAGGCGAGCTGTTAGGGGTGATCAGGCAGGCAGGTGAGCTGTTAGGGGTGATCAGGCAGGCAGGCAAGTGGTTAGGGGCAAGCAGGCAGGCAGGCAAGCAGTTAGGAGCCAGCAGTCCTGGATTGTGAGAGGGATGTCCGACTGCCAGTTTAGGCCCGATCCCCACAGGCCCTGCAGAGATTGGGCCTTAAGCTGGCAGTTGGACATCCCCAGAGGAGTCCCAGATTGCGAGAGGGTGCAGGCCGGGCTGAGCGCCCCCACCCACACCCCCCGTGCACAAATTTTGTGCACCAGACCTCTAGTATATATATATAAAAGCCTAAGCAACTGGCAGGTAGCTATGACGCTCACTGACCACCAGGGGGCAGATGCTCAAAGCAGGAGCTGCTGAGCTATGGTGAGTTGGCAGCTGTGGTTCTCAGGTGATGCACCCAGAACCAGAGTGGAGGGAGCCTGATTCCTGGGTGTGTCACCCAAGAACCACCCTCTCGCAATCCAGGACCCCTCGGGGGATGTCAGAGAGCTGGTTTCAGACCAATCTCTATAGGCCAGGCCTAGGGATCCCACTGGTTCATGAATCCATGCACTAGGCCTCTAGTTTTTTTATATCAGCCAAGATTCAAACTGGTCAAATTTTCCATAGAAATTCATATCCACATTCAGTAGTGAGATTGCTCTATAATTTCTCTTTTTATACTGCCAATGTTCAAAGTCATAATAGCGTCATAAAATGAGATGGAAAAGTCTCCTGCTTGTTTTATTCTTTTGACATTTGTACCAAACTGGAATTGCTTATTCCTTGACTATTGGCTGTAACTTGGCTTACTGTCCAGGGCTAATTTTTATGGCAGTTTGTGTGTATATTTGTGTGTGTGCTTTTTTGCAGGAGGAGGAGTAAGTGTTTTAACTAATTTGATTTTTTAAAATATATTTTTATTGATTTCAGAGAGTAAGGGAGAGGGAAAGAGAGATAGACACATCAATGATGAGAGAATCATTGATCAACTGCCTCCTGCATGCCACCCACTAGGGATTGAGCCTGCAACCCAGGCATGTACCCCAATTGGGAATTGAACCTTGATCTCCTGCTTCATAGGTTGATGCTCAACCACTGAGCAACACCAGCCGGGATATATTTTGACTTGGATTCTCAGATACTTATTTTTTAAATCTGCTTTTCTACTACATAGAGCCTATTAATTTCTGCCTACATAGCAATTTGGCTGTATCCAGTTCAATTTGATATGTGTTTATATTTATATTCATTTCTAAATATTTTCAAACTTCTACTATGATATCTAATTTGACCAATAAGTCATTTAGGAATTCAGTTTGTTGTGGTTAACATTGGAGTAAGCCAGCAAATGGCAGTCAGGATTTGGTCCCAGGTTTTCTGGCCCACAGTCTGTGTCCCTAACTATTAGATACACTTCCTTTCCACCATCCTGACTTTGCCTATCCTCATCTACAGAACATTGGACTATCCATTTCTTCCCTTGAGATGAAATTTGCACATTTTTTTGTTGTTGTTGTTGTAATCTATCCAGCATTTCCACATGTGTGCAGTGGAGATCAGTTCCTGTTAAGTCAGTCACTGTGTGGCAGAAACTAGAACTTAACCCAACTTATATATCAAATGCTATTTTTTCTATTACTAGCAGAACTTACTATAATTCTAGATAATCAAATATTGTTAAAAAACCTTTTGATGCTCTTGTCTTGTGATAAATTGGATGGACTCAGTGGAAATCTAGTGAAAAACTTGAAAAAAATTATTCTGAAATTCCATTTTTACTTGGTTCCCTTGGAATCTAGGAATCTAGTTGAGTTTTCTGTAGGCTGATGTTTATATCCACTTAATCTAATGTGGTTCTATGATATTAATACAATATAATAAGAAAGATGGCCTAGTTAAGTATGGGTAGGCCCAAAGTCAAGTTTACAAGTAAAAAAGAATTGACTGGATCTACTACATTTTAAAATGCATTCATAAAATTGAAATCAGATGAACATTCTTTTCTTCCAGGAAATTAAAAACACATCCTCAGGCCATTTCACTTCCCATCAGAATTTCTCTGTTAAGCAGGCACTGCAAGGACTTGCCTTTCCCTATTTTATTTCTAGGAAATGTGAAGCTCAGTATCTAAGGTCCATTCCCTGATGAAGAATCCAGGGTACTATTTAAATACAGCTTATTGTAAGGAAATATCACTCCAATACTGGGTTTTCTTTATGAAACAAGATCTTTTTCAGAAATACGTGTGTAAAGAAACACCACACCATATTTTTGGAGTAAAATTTGAGCCTCCTTTGGGTTTTATTCCTTTTTCAAATACAATGTAGATTTAGAGCAGGGGTAGGAAAATGTCACATTCTTTCATCTCAGTCTGTACCATATCTTTACATAAGTAGTTTTAAATGACTTTGTGGCCACATAGACAGAATGTAGAATGTTGGGTATATATTTTTTCTCTTAAATTTTTTTCTTTCATTTTCACTGTGAGGATGGTATTGTCTTTAGCTACAAAGCTGAACAGTCACATAGTCTTAGAGAAGGTAAAATAATGGCTTAAAGTAATTTTTAATATAGTAGAACCTCATTTATTTGACCTACAAAATAATTAGAAAACCGATGAATGGAGAGTGCTTAGCATGATGTTTCTTATGCCCTATAGATCAGGAATAATTTTACTAAGTGACTTTAAGATGCAAACTATATATCAGATAATATTTGAAATCTGTAGGAAAGCACATTGCTTTCAAATATTTAATATATACATAATCAATACTCTAGTTGTAAATAAGTCTATTCAAAATGTACTCCTTTAGAACTATGGTGACCTGGATTTAATTTAGTGGCTATATCTAAAAGCAAGTAATTGGGAATGTGTTGAACTCTATCATTCTTCAGATGTCCGATGAATTTAAACTGACTATAAGTCAGTTATATTCTATTACATTAATACAATATAAACTCACAAGCTTATATTATATTAATTGACTGCTATATGCCTGCTGTTTGATTTCTTTAAGAAATGGTTATTCACTAACTTCTTGTTATAACTTAAAAACTCATTGTGAAAAAGCTGAAGAAAGCTTGGGTCTTCACCCATGATCTTTCTCCAGGCTCTCTCACTCTCTACACAGAATTCAGAATCAATACCTAGTTCGATCTAGTCAAGTCAGTGAAATAGAAAACAATTTCTGCCTTCCTGCCTCAGAAAGACTTTAAATGCTCTGTAAGAAAATGAGTCATCACCTTCTCCATTAGTTTAAGAATTTGTTCACGAAAAATCAATACATATATTATTAAAGCTTTACGTTCATTTATATTTTAATTACCTCTGGAATGTGTCAATACTCTTAAAACAATATCTGAGTGCTTTGCTCAATGTGTATGTGTCTGCTAAGTCTCAAATGACTAATTTTTGTCAGGGATCTTTGGATTTTCAGAAGAATCTCACATAAAGAACAGTTTTTAAATATGAACCATTTGCAGCCTTTGCAAGGAATTTTACAAACCACAGATCTGCTGGGAGTTGGGGGTGAGGTTTTATGATATAAGAAAATATCAGAGCTTCTCATGCTAGTGGAAGATTTGGACACATGGCTCATGCCAGGTGGTGCAGAATAAATGAAACAAGACTGTTGACAAGAGAAAGATTATTATACCAAGTGGAACTGCTATACCTCAACATGGTAGATTTAGTCTGCACTATTACTAATGTCTGTATTTCAGTCACAATGAATCATGTTTGTATCTTCAACCAATCTTTCAAGGATTATAAAAGAAACAGTTAGTGGGTATATCAATTGATCTGCTTCTGATTCATTGGGAACCTATTTATAAGACAATTGAAAGAAAAACCTCAGTCCCTAACATCAAAGAGTATCAATATGGCACTTTGTGTTCTAATCATTTGCATGACTGTTTTCTTTATGTTAAATGTTTAAAATGAAGTAATTGCACTCTTAGCTTAATAAATATCTCCCCTTTTGAAATATTCTTCTCCATCCCCCCTTTGTTAATGGATTTATATTCTCATAACTAAGGAAGAAACTCATGATACTTGTGTGTGCACCCTACATGGCCCTGCAAAATTGAAAAAACCCAACTTGACTTACTCATCTGGGCAAAGTAAGGGCTAGAAAATGTATATTTCAGTGCATGGATGGGGTTAATTTCATGTGACATTCATAGCATGACAATAGTCATGGGCAGATTAAGTTATATAACTATGGGGGCTTGGTAGGAAAACCTTGGTTTTTGTATTATATATCATAACACAGAAAATCAGTATATTTTCTATTTATCCATGGAAGAAACATGAATGTCAGCCTGCATTATCCCATGAACTACTGTTCCCACCAGATGTGGTAGTGGAGGGTAGAACTATTTGCTTTAGTAAGCAACTCACCCTTGCACTGCCACAACAATGAGTCAGTGTTTATTGAAACTTGCTTAATTTCCATCTCCACCAATACATGGGTTTGGAAGCTCTTGTTGTTTAAAACCATAAACATGAAGAAGAAGACAGAGAAGAAATCATACAAAGCCACATAAGAGGTTAAGAGGCATTGAAGTAAGTGAGAGCCCTTTGCTAAGTAGGGTAAAACAATTGAGGGAGAAAGATAAGTCTGTCCTGCCACCTGCTGTGTGCAGAGCCATGAATGTTAAAGGAGAAAACAATATTGAGCAGCAGAGCTGGAGTTGAGCACAGACCTCAGAGGTGTGTGCCTTGCCATTTTCTAACAATGTAACCTTGCCTGAGTTGGATAGCCTCTCTAATTTTTGTTTCCTAGATTTAAAGTGGGGTAATACTTGTACCAGGGACTCACCTACTCCTCAACATGCCAAGCACCCTCTGTCTTAAGGCTACTGGGCCTCCAGAGAGCTTCATGCCCCACCCCCATATTTTCTTCAATCCTGCCCAAATGTCACCCACCCTGGCTAAAATAGCACCTATTTCTCTGTTTCCCATTTTCTGAATTATTTTTAACTATAGCATTATACATTTATTTTGGTTGTCTGCTTCCTCCACTAGAACAGAATATCCAAATAGACATGGACATGCTGTATTCACTGTGGGAGTCTGGGAAATATTTGCAGAATAAATGAATGAAAGGCTAATGGGTAGATGGATGAATGAATGAATGAAGTGTTATGGAAGAGGGAAGAGTAACTTCATTCAAGCCAAGATAAGTCAAACCAAACAGGCCATGTAGACTGGGTTAAGAAAGTTGGTTTTTATCCTCCCAAAAAGGAGGGATGACAATCTGTAAGGGTTGTGAAGATTGAGTGTCAGAGGGAAAGCAATTGAGCCCAGAATCAATAACATCTTTACTCCATTAATATCAATTACCATCATATTATTAATGAATGGCTCAATTAATCTGTTGTCCAATTTGGATCACCATTCAGGTGTTTATGGAGGATGCTACCTCCCTTTCCGGAACCTTAGAGTTTTCATAAGAAAATGGAGTGTAGAACACTCAGGTCGGTTGCCACTCAGAACTGTTGCTTATACCCAACCTTCCAGACCAGTTCACTGGAATGATGGATTTATAAAATCTGACTTCCAGGGAGTCTAAAACCTTAGATGCTATGGGCAGTTAAAAGAAGAATTTTTAGCTATGAACAGACTGTCACTTTATTCTCTCTTACTGAATAAGAAAGGGACTCTGGTAGATTGAGTAACTGTACTGGCTTCCATGCATGGCTCATTTATTAAGTGTCAGCACTGTGTCAAGCATTTATAAATAGTATTGGATCAATGAACATAATCCTCACATGTTATAAGCACTCATGAGATAAGCACTATTTTTATCCCCATGTTATAGGGGAGGAAACTGAAGGCCAGAGAGTCTCAATGAAACAATTTGCCCACAGTGCCACAGACACAGGAAGTGGCAAGACAGATTAAGAAGTCAGTCTGGTGGGTTCTAGAGCTAGCACTGGTGAGCCCTGTTACCCTGCTCTCTTCTCTGAGGAAAGCGAGAATCAGAGAAGTTAAGCGAATTGTCAAAGTCACACAGCTGTGAAGATTTCCAGTCTGGAACTAAGCCTGAGTATGCAACACCGAACCTCATGTCAAATTGCATCCTGACTATTCTTTGTTCTTTATTAATCTTCAATGATTTAGATGTATTGGAAGCCCCCTCCCCCAACACACACTTTAATAAAAGTCAGGATGTATTGCCTTCCAGAATTGTATAAGGCGAGACTCAGTCTACGGATGGACCCTTGAATCAGAAGGGTTATGGAACATACACTTTTGGTTTATATAATCTAGCAAGATTTCAAGTTTTCATTCTCTCTCACATGATATAACGCTTGCACAGGCATTTGCAAGTAACCGTACAGCTTATAAACACCCATTATTGGTTCTTCCTAAAGTGGCTTTTCTGCCTGGAAGGTAATCATTGCAGTTAATCCTCAGCACTTCTCTCCAAAGCATGAGAGAGAGGAAAATGTCAATGTTGGGTGATAGAAATGATTAACTGGAGTAGTTCTTTTACTTCTGGAATGAGAAAATTCAAACCTTAGAGAGACTCTCAAATGAGCTATATGATAACAGCATTTCTGACTTTTAAGGATCTTGGACAAGATGTTCATTTGGAACTTATCTCATAAAAAGAGAAACATAGCAAAGATCCAGTTCCTTCAAGAAATTACTTAATGGGAGAATTGGCTCAAAAATATGATAAGTGTGGTTCTCTCTTTTCAAGCCAACAGAAATGGCTTATAATGTTAGTATCAGCTTCCCAAACACATGTGTTTCAGCTTGCTTTACCAGGCCCCGTCTGGTCTTTATTGCTATAAGGTATATCCAGTTGCTACTGTTTAAGCATCATGTAGTCATGAGAAGAAAAAAAAATTATAAACCCAACCAGAAATCATTCTGGTCAATTTTTTTAAATGATACATTACATCTCCTTTTGATAGAACTTTCTAGGTTCCCATTAAGAGTTATTAAGCCATTATCAAACCAAACCAATGCCTCAGAACATTTCCCGGCCATACGCTAACAATTAAGAATGAATCTTCTCATTGCAAGCAATTGCCATTACCTCATCCCTGTCCAAGTAGAATTTTCCCTCCTCCTTTGATGAGAGTAGTGCCAAGTATCTTAGTCCAGCAGATACCATTGCCTTTTTCACTCTGACAATCAAGAGAACTCTCTATTAAACACAAAACTTTGATATATGTAGCCACCACTAGACCTCAAAGCCAAAATATCATATTATATATTGAGCTAGAGAGAATATCTCATCCAGAGTTGTCAACCTCTCCATGTCTCAGTTATTCCCAGGACATTCCTGAATACTGTGGGAGGCTCGTGGCAGCTGACAGGAAGAAAACATGGAGGCATCCTTTACGCACATAAGGGCATGTTTTACTTTCTTGCAAAAAGGATCTTTCCACACTCTGAGAAAGAGAAATGTAAGCAAGGGAGCTGAGATTTTAACTTTTCTTTTTGGAAAAATCTGGAATTTGATGCTGTCTTTTAAGAAATATTCCATCAGCCCTAATTACTGTTGGAAACGATTCTATTGGAACTAGTTGGTAATTCAATACAGCATTCCTCTCCAGACCACCAGTTCAGAATTGGCTTCATGAGAAAGAATGAGTTATTATCTATGGCTTCTACCTGCCAGAATGAGATAGGCTAGGGGAATTCACCAGTCTCCACATAGGGGTGCAGGGCCATGTGAGTCAAATGTCATTAGTATCAATGCTTTATACTCACTCATCCTTCCCCCGCTACCTCCTACTGCCCTCAGCAGCACCAAAGCCAAGAAATGGTTGAGATAAAAACTAAGTCATTATTCTTGTTCCATGTGTGGTCCTATCTGTTAGAGATATCCAAGAAAACAAGCATTAAGAGTTATCATTCATATGTAAATCCCAAGAATTTACTTCTGCCAAGCCAGAATGTTGGTATATGTAAGGTCAGATGTTTAAATCTCTGGCTCTCCACCCACATACATATCAATCAAAATGGAAACAGACAAAACTATAAAACTAGTATAGGAAGTTTAACAAAATGCAAAACTAAAAACTTTTTTAAAATATCTATTAAATGTTTTTCTAGTTTGTGAGGAACTTCTGCTTTGCCTATATACCAAACATATGCATAGGCTGCATAATGGATATGACAATTAAAGATGAGAGACTCAGCATATTGAAAAAGTTCTGAATATAAAACCCAGAAATCTGGAGTTCAAGGTGTGACTCAGGAGCTAGGGAACTTGGGTAAGTGAATGACCTTCATGATCTCTCTATTTTCCCACCCTTAAACTAGTGATAATACTTACTCCTCGAGAGGTAGGAAATGTGATGTGACTTGCCATAAGGGCACATCTTTAGTAATGATATAGTGCCATACAAATGTTAGGTCTTAATATGTTAGAATTTAGGTCCCTGCCCTGGTCGGGTAGCTCAGTTGGTTAGAGTCCCAATACTCCAACTTTGTAGATTCCATCCCTAGTCAGGGGTCAGGGCACATAGGAGAAACAACCAATGAATGCATAAATAAGTGAAAGAGAAAATTTATGTTTCTCTCTCTTACTCTCCCTACCTCTCTCTCTCAAATTAATAATTTTTAAAAATTAAGTCCTTTTTTTGTATCTTATTTTGAAAAAATTTAAAGAGGATTCTTTGTGTTTTCCAGTTTGTTTAAGCATAAAATTACAAACAATGGTTAGCCATTTTTTTTTCAGTACACTTTTGTTAGGGTCATATTAATATTAGTAATATTAATATTATTAATTAATGCATATTAATGTAATATGCATTCTCATGATAAATACTGAGAGGTGACCATGTGTCAAGCAATATTCTCAGTACACTAGTTATGAAAACTTATGTAATTCTCATCACAAACCAACAAGGTAGATACTATTATATCTGGGTTTTTTTTTTTAATATGAGGAAATCAAGGTTCAGGGATGAATCTAAGATTATATAGCTAGTAAATGGCAGAGTTTGGATTTAAACTGAAGCTACTTGCTTCAGAATATATATGAATTACTCAATTATATTGACTTTCTATAAGTACAAATTTTTAAAGAAAGAGTCTGGTTAGGGAGCCAAAGCTATTTCATGTTTTTGTTTTAATGTTTTTATTCATTTACTCAATCTTGGATTATGTTAGGCATTAAGAATACACAGTCATGTTGCTCTCCCTAATGGGGGAGACAGATGAGAAATAAGAAAACAAATAACCAAAAAGAAAAAAGCAGAGGAGATCTGTGCTCCCAGGAAAATGCACCTAGATTGTACAGTAGAGAATGCTTGCTTAGATGAGGAAGACTTCGTCAAGAAAATGACACTTGAACCAAGACTGGAATGTCAAGAACAAGTCCATCTGGTATTCCAGGCAGAGGGAACTGCAAGGGCAAAACCCTGATTTGTGAATGAGTTTTTGTGAAAATTTCCCAACATAGATAGAAGCAGGTGGCTGCTATAGATTGAATGTTTGTATCCTCCCACAGTTCATCTGTTGAAAACTTAACCCCCAGTATGATGGCACTTTGGGGTGGAGCTTTGGGAGGTGAATAGGTCATAAGGCCAGAGTCCTCATGAATGGCATTGTGCCCTTTTAAAAGTGGCCCCAGAGAGCCTCCTCATTTCTTCTCCTTTTCTATCATGTAAAGTTACAATGAGAAGACACTCTCAATGAGGAAGCTGGTCTTCATCAGACACTGAATCTGCCTGAGCCTTCATCTTAGACTTCCTAGTCTCCAGAACTGTGAGAAATAAAATTCTGTAGTTTATAAGTCACCTGGTTTATGCAATTTGTTATAGCAACCTGAATGGACTAAAATAGGTGGTAAAGGAAGAAAATGGAAGAATACAAGCAAGAAGCATAATGTTCTTAAGGAACAAATGATGGTCCATATGACTGGAGAGTAAGGATAAGAAGTGGCTGCAAGCTCAGGTTGAGGCAGACAAAGCAGGGCCTTGAAAGTCAAGCTCAGCGCTGAAGAACAATTGACAGCCAAACTAGTGTTTTCAGCATTTGCGTGACATAATCAGGTATGTTTCACATGTTTTGAAAACTTACTTTGTCGGCCAAGCAGATAAACAAATGGAAATCATAAGAAGGAAAAAAAAGAGTAGTCAAGAGAGTTTTGCAAATAGCACAGGCGAGAGATGTTTCCTACTTTCCTTCACTAAGGTGGTGGTGATGAAAATAGTGAAATGTGGATGCATTTGAGATATATTTTAAATGTAAAATTGATAAGACTTGGCAGAAGTGAGAAGGAAGGAGGAATCAAGGATGCCTTTTAAGTTTCCAGTTTTTATTACAAAATAAATATCTCATTCTAAAAGTGCAATAAGTTGAGTTAAAAATTATGAGTTTTACTGTGGACCATTAAAATATTACATATTAGTAAAGAATAAAAACTTTAAAATATCCAATAAGAGTTAAATAAATATATATTGAATGGTTAAAATAGTTTTCATTTTTCTGACCATGAATCAGTATCCATTACATACATGCATATATAAATTTAGGCACTGGAAATGTTATGGATTGAATGTATGTGTCCCTCCCTTTCTCCCAAAATTAATATAATTGAAGCCTCAATTTGATGGCAATTTGAGATGAGGCCTTTGAGAGTTAATAAGAGTTAGATGAGGTCATGAGAGTGGGGACCTCATGATAGGATTAGTATCCTTATGAGAAGAGACCACGGAGACACTAGAAGGCACTAGAGTGCTCGTTCTCTTTCTCTCTCTCTCTCTCTTTCTCCCCACATAAAGAAGAGGTCACATGAGAAGATACATCAGAATAAACCCTATTTTTCTGGCCCTTGATCTTGGACTTCTAGCCTCCAGAACCATAGTGTTTATTGTTTAAACAACCTAGTCCTTACTATTTCATTATGGCAGCCCACAGGGAATTAGACCCAAAGTTTACTGGTGAAGTAGAAATAATCAATTGACAGATTCAATTTCATTTGTTTCACCCCTAGATAATTTTATTAGTGATAGCATATGAAAGTGATACCATGGAAGTATTTCTATATCCTCTGAACATGGCAATATTCAGGAAATTCCTACTACTCCAGACCCATTGGTTCCTACTCTGGAAATGTCAGAACTGACGTAGTGTCTGAGATGGGAAAGGAGAAAGAGACAGATATTCACCCCAATCAATTAATTTCAGATTATCCAAACAAATTTAAAGGTAGTTTAGTTGTAAAATACATTCCTATATGAGTTACCTGTACTGTTCCAGCTGATTAGGCTAAGCATCTGCATTTTCCCAGTGCTGTTTACTGGTTAGAGATGACTCAATTGAATGAGAAAATTTTTCTGATAGAAGATTGGTCAGCAAACTTTTTCTATAAAGGACCATATAGTAACTATCTTCAGCTTTGCAGGCCAAATGGTCTCTGTCACAAATACTCAGTTCTGTGTTGCACAGTGAAAGCAGCCAAAGAAGTCAAGGAATGGGTGTGGTTGTGTTCTAATACTTTACTTGCAACCACAGGCAGGAGCCAGATCTCACCCAAGAGCTATAGTTTGCCAAACCCTGTTATAGAACATTATTTTGATCACATATCACATATTATATTTTCAGATAATCCACAATCCTATATAATAAAGAGCTAATATGCAAATGGTCATCACGCCCTCACGCCATAACACCATAACAGCTCAGACACTCAACACTGGGGAGAGAGGAATGGGGACCAGCCAGGCTGTGGCCTGGGAGAGAAACAAGCCACCCGCCCCACAGTCCCAGGCTCCAGCGTCTGCAGCTGCGGCCCAGGCAAAGCCGCCCACCACAGTCTCCTATGGCTGCGGCCAGCCCGGGCGAAGCTGGCTTGGGTCCTCGGTGCCTGCGGCCAGCCAGAGGGAGGGAAACCCAGGTCCCAGGTGCCTGTTACCAGCCAGAGGAGGGAATCCTGGGTCCTGGGTGCGTGGCAACGCAGAGCTGGTTAGGGGCGATCAGACCAGCAGGGGAGCAGTTAGGGGCAACCAGGCAGGCAGGCAGAGGTGGTTAGGGGCAATCAGGCAGGCAGGCAGATGGGGTTAGGGGCGACTAGGCAAGCAGGCAGATGGGGTTAGTGGCAATCAGGCAGGCAGGCAGGTGAGCAGTTAGGAGCCAGCAGTCCTGGATTGTGAGAGGCAGTCAGACATCCCCTGAGGAGTCCTGGATTGGAGAGGGTTCAGGCCAGGCTGAGGGACACACCCCCCATGCATGAATTTCATGCACCGGGCCTCTAGTTACTTTATATGTAGCACACATATGTAGGCAAAAGCTGAAATCATAGAGGATTTGCAATCATTACAAGATATAGGGTATTTATATAAATATGTAGCTGTCTGTTAATATCATTCCCGCAGTGTCATCACCATTCATCTGCTAAAAGGTTCCCAGTCTGCCTTTGGGAAACCACTGCTTCTCACCCACAGATCCTGGTGTGGGTCCCATAGTTTGCCTTCCAATACTCTGTGAGTGGCCTATACTGTGAGAGAAGTATTCTATTCTACTAGTCAAACAAATTAGCTCAAAGATAAGACCAAATTATGAAACTCTGATTATATATGCATCCTTGGAAAGATAAGTTTGTTTTTCCTCTAAAATGAGAGGAAGACTACAAAGATGATATAACTTGGGACTTAAGAATTATCTTCCAAGGCTACAAGAATGAAGTCATCTGAAGTATCAGTGACTAAGATCAATGAGATAAAAGAACAGAAAGAACATCCAGCATTGCAATAATATACTCTGAGGCCCAGAATCAAGCCTTAAATTACAGAAGCAATACTAAACGTCTCTTTTTAAAATCCATTAGAAAGTGATTTTTTAATGCTTGGAAACAAAGGGGTTTGCACAAATTAAATTTCTCTGTAGATATGACAAAATCCCAATGAAATCAGGTAATTTCAAAAAGTAAGACATGCCATTATCATAATTGGACCAATGGCTGACTTGATTAAGTAGAAAATGAAGAGTCATTTGGGGGCATAGGCTTGTCAGAAAAATTACAGGTTGCCAGGCTGCTAGGAAAAGTTTCACTGTGCTGTGACATCACATTTGCATTAATATTTTAAAAGTGCAGAAAACTTCACAGAGACAATGGATTATAGATAAATGTATCATTCCCTAGTGTAGTATAACTCTATGGACAGGTGAAGAATGAAGGCTTTTGAAGTATTAAGGAATAGAAGCATGAAGAAAAATAGGAGTGCAAATACACTTGAAGAATAAAGATGGTCCCCAGATATGAGAGACTTCAATGCAGCCTAATTGACTTTATTGACATGACTAAAAGAAAGATGTTTTAATTGGCAGGGGAAGATGATGAGCCTTGGAAGCAGAGTGAAAGTTGCAGGAGAAACAGTCAGCTTCCACTCAAGCGCAGCACTGAGAGAGGGAGGTTTAACCTTGTGTTTTTCATGCCCTAGTCCTTTTGGCTGGCATTGCTAATATTGAGCTGATGATAATGAATTATAGTCCAATGGACAGTGCAAAACCGCCTTTATGATGAGATTGTAAAATGAGATGAAGCCCGAGGCCACTGTACATTAAGCCCATCTAATTAATTCCATCTAACCACACATATTTTTTTAACTGATTTTAACTTACTAAAGATGAAACTGAGAGTCCTCATAACTTTCATTAAATTTAGTTTTAATTCCTAGCTCTAGAGCCCTGGCCTTGTGCCTCAGTTGGTTAAATCCTTGTCCTGATACCTAAGGTTGCAGATTTGATTTCTGGACAGGGCACATACAAGAATAAATAGTTAGAACAGCAAATCTCTCTCTCTCTCTCAAATCAATCAATAATTTTTAAAAAAATCCTAGTTCTAGAAATAATCTCTCTCTCTCTGTCTATAACCCTCAGAGACCTAGCATTTCCCTGGACCTGACTAATGGTGACAGGTCAGGATCTCTGGCAGGCTAAAGATAACATCTTGACCTAAGTTATGTTTCTGTTTCAGGGCCCTAAGATGGAATAACCCGCTGCTACTTTCCCATGAGACCAGACAGAGGAACATGGGAAAATAACTCAGAGCTGTCCTCAAGACCTGAGGAAATGATTCATTACCCTTACCTCACCTCTGACCAATCAGCTCCCAGAGTGATTCTGAACCCCTAACTCATGGTGTCTTGTGATTTTGTCCTATAGAATCTGTCACCTACACACCATTGGGGAATTCAGGTTTTGGAGCATTAGTTTCCAGCTCTCCTGGGTGGCATCATTCATGATAGTATAGCCAATATTATCCACTGCAACTCTTGGTGTCTAGTATTTGACTTTGCCAGTGCTAGGTGGACAAACTTTCAGTTCCTTAACAAGGAGACTTTAAATTATGTCCTATTGTACTATAAGAAGGACTTTAACAACAGAGAAATTTCTGATCAGTACAGTGCTTAAGTATTCAATTTCTAGTGACTTCTCATTATAAATTAATGAATTGAAATTCTGATTTTATGAAGTAAGAGAATGAGTTTGGCTAATGTAAGTCTGCCTCTGGAAAATAAAACTATTCTCATTGAGTCCCCAAAGTCTGGTTTCTGAGCCTCCGGATAGGAATAGGATCCAGATCCTGAAACGTGATAAATCCTTTAAGCCAGAGTCCCTGGTCTTTCAAAGACACTGAAGAGGGAGCTTGCCTGGTCTATCAGGTGGAAAGTTCCCAGCACAAACACACATTATTCTGTGTCTATTCCTATGTCTTATGGATCTGCCTTCTGGGATCTTGGTTCCAGGCTTGTGTCATCCTTCCTTTGACTTGAAAAATAGCTTGTATTTGAATGGAGTCATTTTCTCATCCGATTTCCTGCCTGTGGAAGTACAGGTGCCAAATACCTCTTTCATTTTGTACTGTCTCTGTCTCTTTTAGCCCAGTGGAGAGGCAAGGAATTCCCAAGACTGGGGAAGTTTGCCTAAATGTTCCTTTTGTTTACTGTAGTTCTTAATTATTCAATTGTTTATTCAAAGTGTCCAAATTTGGTGTTTCCATTGAACACAAAGGACAAAAGTTACTACTGAGGTCACATGGTTCCCTCAAATTTAGAGCCACATTATGTCTGAGGAAGAAAGCTTGACCAGGTTTTCAGTCTTTGACTTTTCCATTTAATAATTCTGATTACTGATGCCAGACTTCAAACTCATAGGATTCTTTCTTATGCCCACTTAGTCAGAGTTTCATATTGGTAACTATTTCTTCACTAGTTATCCTGCAGTCCAGTTCTCACTTCAGTCTTTATACTGGAAAGTAGATGATGATGATGGTGATCAGAGTAAAACCAGAGGTGAAAGAGAATGTGACCACTGGAATCTGAAATTATATGCTGTTGGTGGACATTTATTTCTGTAATAATAATTCTAAAGACCTTGTTTGCCATAATATTGGGGTTTTTTCCCCCACAGAGCATTACATCTCTGAGATTACAACTGGGTTTTTGTTTTATTCCAATACCAAAACTAAAATGCTAGGTAGATAAGTTAGTGAGTTTAAGCCCCATATAAACATGAGTATGCCAAAGGAGATGTATCCAAAAAAGCTATTATCCTCATAAATGTGTATAGTAAATCAAAAGCATTCTTAGCAATAAACTAATTATAAATAATATGTTCCCTCTTGTGAGGGAAGGAAATGTTTTGTTTCTAACAGCATCAAACAGTCATCACGAATTTTATTAAGGAAATGGTTATTACTTCCATAAAATACCAATCACTATTTTTAGAAAGCATGTATTCCCATATGAACACTAATGTTTATTGCAGTAGGTTGATATGGAAAAGCAAAAGGCAATGGAAGAATGTGCTCATACCCATAGCTGCTATAAGGGCCACACTACCTGAGTAGGTGGTGGTAGGCCTGTGGTGGTAGGTCAGGCCATTCAGATATCTATACTGGCTGGTGAGCAGCATCTAATTCTAAGTCCTAGTATTCATAGCTGGTTTATGTGTGCCGCCCACTTCAACTCCATCTCCATTTTTACTCTTACTAAAAATGAATGTTCTAATTATATAAATAAAATTTCTCACCTCGGAGGTAAAAAATGACAGTTCAAGGTTGTTGATTAGTTATGGTTTCAGTAGAAATGAAAAATGCTTGTGAGCTTACAAGCTATCTTGTCACCAATTCAAAGGTACAAGATAAGAAATGACCAGTGCCACTTTTTAAATTATTCTCAGGATACATATGTGTTTTAGATGTGTCATTAAATACATTTGATAAGGTATTTCAGAAATATCAAAAAGTGCCCAACCCCACAGTGTACCAAAGCTTCCAGTACATCACTTTTGATGATGAAGCAAAAGCCAATAGCCTCCACTTGAACAGTTTTTGGTTGACCATAATTATTGCCTGAACTCCGCTGGGCCTGATTTTCTCTCCATTCACTCATTTATTCTATAAATATTTATTGAGTGCCTTCAATTTTTCAGACACTTTTCTAGGTATTTGGGATATAGTCAATGATTAAAGCAAAGTTTGCTGCTCTCATTGAATATTCACATTTGGATCAGAGTGAAATGAGGAAGTCATACACTAAACATAAATATAATAGATAAGTCATGTGGTAATTGAGATGATAAGTGATGTGTAATAAAAAGATGTTTGAAAATGCAGGCAGGGGTTGGCAGTTAATAGAAGTTTTAAACATGGTATTCATGATAAACCTCATTGAGAAGGTGAAATTAGAACAAAGATGCCAAAGAGTCAGCAGTAAACTAAGTGCACAAGAAAAGATGTTCAACATTATAAGCCATCAGGGAAATGCAAATCAAAACCACATGCGATTCTCCTTCACACCTACTAGGCTATAATAAAAATGACAGATAATAACAAGTGTTTGCAAGGATGGGGAGAAATTGGAACCCTCATTTACTGCTAGTGGAAATATACACTGCTGCAGATGCTTTGGAGAACAGTCTGGAAGTTCCTCAGAAGTTAAGTATAGATGCCATATGCCCCATGAAATTCACATGTAGAGAACTGAAAATTCAAGAGAAATGAAAACATATGTCTACACAAAATTGTGTATATGTATGTTTATAGCAGCATTATACATCATAGCTAATTAATGGAAAGAACCCAAATGTTCGTCAGACAATGAATGGATGAATAAAATGTGGTATATCAATACCATAGCATATTATTCAGTAATGAAAAGAAGTAGTGACACATACTGTAACATGGATGAACCTTGAAAACAGTATGCTAAGTGAAAGAAACCAGTCACAAAGGACTACATATTACATTATTCTATTTCTATGAAATGCCCATAAAGGGCAAGTCTATAAAGGTAGAAACTAGATTGATAATTCCCTAGGGTTGGAGGTGGGGAAAAGTGATTATAAAATTTCATTCATTGTGATTGTTGCACAACTTTGTGAATATATTAAAATCATTGAATGGTATACTTTAGATGGTGAATTGCATGGTATGTGAATTATATTGCTCAATAAAGCTATTTTGTACATATATATGCATATACATAGGTATATATCTGCATATATGAGTGTGTATACATACATAAAATAATTGAGTAGGTGGATATTTGACAAGATGAGAAGAGTGCATTTTAGGCATATTAACAGCTACATCAAAGGCCCAGGTTAGAGACAGAGAAGAGGGAGAGTGGCTAGCATAACTGGTGCAGAGAAAGTAGTGGGAAAATTGAAGAGGACAGAGAGTGAGCAGAGAGCTAGACCACATAGGCCTGGTCTTAGTAAAGATTATGGTAAAGAAAATGGGGAGCACTGTACGTTTTTAGAATAGGTGTGGCATAGTCTAACTCATGCTTTTAAATGATATCCTTGGTCTCCCAAGACCTTTCCCAAGGATAGAGAAAACTGTTATGAGGTTATAAAACAACCCAGATAAGAAGGTCAAACCAATAGGATTTGCTGATGGATTTTATATGAGGCATGAAAGAATAAGAAGAATCAAGGATGACTCCAAAATTTTTAGTCTGGGCAACTGGCAGGATGAGAGTACCACAACCATATAAGGAAGGACATGGATGGAGCAGGTGTGAATGGACGAAAACCAGGAATTAGTTTAGGGTATATTGAGTTCCCTAGACATCTGAGTAGAGATAGGAAGTAGGCTAATGTTGAATAAATTGAAGCCTTCCTGTATTTTTTCTTTTCACAGTGATCTCAATGCCCAGAAAACATTGTTCAAAATATCTTTAATAATACCTACATTTCCTTAGGAGAAACAATCAACTTAGGTTGCCCTCCTATTGCTAAATAAAAGCATTGGGGAATTCCAAGTGATGGGAAACATTATCATAATAACATCGGTACTAACAATAATAGCCATGACCCATGACGTTTATGCACATGCTCTGCATTTTAAAGATGCAGAAGATAAATTACTAATCTTGCTCAAAGGCATAAACTAAATGAGTGGTCAAGCCATGATTTGAACACAAATCTGACTGTTGTCCAAAGCCTCTATTCTTATACAAAACAGCACTAAAATACAATTTGGGAGCCCTGAGTCACAGGCCGGAAACCTCTATCACTTATTTGAGAGGCCTTGGCCAAAGGGACATTTTAGGAATTATAGTCTAAACACTCTGTAATGGTTATAAAAATACCCAGTTTATTGATTTTTCTGGAGACTATGTACATTCAAATATAAGGAAATGCTCTGAATTGCTTTTAGCACTACAAATGTCCAAACTATAGTCACTGAACTCATCGACCTACACTGCATTGCCTTTGGTGATGCCAATAGCAAAATACTTCTGTGATGAAATATCTGCATGTGCTGCCACAAGGACTCTGTGTTGTAAAGAGAACCTTCAGAACAGCCAGATCCTTTTGCTTTATTGGACAGAAGAGGGAAAATTTTTTATAGTGGATGATGATGAAAAAGAAATGGATAGAAACCAGGGCAAAGTTTAGAGGAAAGGGAAAGCTTAGCAGAAAGACAGATGAAAACTGGCTGGTTAAAGCATAACATTAAATCTAAAGTAATAACACATAGTTCAGGGAAAATGCATTTATTTTCAGAGAAAGATTTAAGCTGGTTTTTAAAATTAGCAAGGAAATTTGTATGCTACTAGACTCTAGTAACTAGAGATTGGTACATTTAAGGAAACTGGAAGCCAAGTGTTATCAAGTTAACATACTTTTTTCTGTTCTTCATGGTAGAATACCTGAGAGCAACCTTAAACCTAGGGAACCATCTATCCAGAAGGAAATTAAGAAAATAGATGAAAAGGGATGTTCTTATCTTTGAAAAGACTATATGAAGTAAAAAAGAAAGATGCTTTAAGTTATAAAAGCATAAAAAGATAAAATTAATGATATATTTACACTGAGTGGCCAGATTATTATGACCATCCCATCAGTACTTCTATTTACAAAGCATTTACATTGCTTTGGTATTGTAAGTAATCTAGAGATGATTTAAGTAGACTGGACGATGTTATATGCAAACATTACATTTTGTATCAGGGACTTGAGCATCCTCGGATTTCGGGGTCGGTGGGATGTCCTGAAACCAGACCCTGTAGATACCGAGGGGAGACTGTATGCCGTTCACTCTGAACTTTACGTCCCAGTGTAAGACCTGAAGCCAAGCAGAGCATGAAGTCTGCAGTCACTTGTTCACTTGCCATCTGGAATATCCTCATGATTTTGTGTAGGAAAGGGGATGGAGTTCCTCTGGCTAGTTACAATTCCTCTGACAGTGCCAGACCCTGTGAAAGCTGCGATCCTTCCCGTGGTTGCACACCCCTCTCTCTGATAAGCCAGTGGTAACCACACACACTAACCAGAGATCTGTATTCCTTTTTGGCTCCTCAAGGTGTCTAATAAACAGTGAAATCACCCAAAGGAAGAACACTGAGAAAAAAATCATCTTAAGGATCAGACCACATAGATTACTTGCCCTATACTGATTACAAAGATGATCCATTCTCTCGACTGCTCTGAAGTGGTATTGAACATCCCCACAAAATGTGTGCTTGCACCTGGCCTCGCTTGTCAGGAGAGATTCCCTTTATGGTGGTATGGACTGTTCTATGATTAGATTTACATGTGTGTGAACAGGATTCTCAGGTTATGGAAATTGCTTGATAAAGGCTTGTTGGCTATTGACTGTTGTGAAGCAAATAAAGTGTCTCATGCAGTAAGATGCTCTTCCCTAAACATTTCCCCAAATTGGCAATATGTCTGAAACATCTTAATGTGCACCACTTATCACATAGCTGACACCAAACTAAGTTATAGGAAAAAAGGGCTGGGCTGCGTCAGGCTCTTAGCCTTCATGAATGTCAAATAGCGTGGTCAGGTATACGGGTTAGCCTTTGTCTGCCAGCAGTCTTTTCATTGGGGGACTTCCCTTCTCTCCATTTCCGTTGTGCAGCTATCAAACGAATGATCCTGCAATCAGTCGCTCTCCACAGGGCTAGTCCATTTTACTCTGGGTTCTTGTGACAAACTGTGTTGAAGGGCTGGGCTGTGCTCTTCCAAGAGAAAAGCACAGGAGAGAAGGAGAAGGAGAAAGAGAAATCGGTGGCATTATTTGACCAACGGGCCTGGCCTTACTTGAATGAAGCACATGGCCTCTTTTATTTTACTTAAGCTAGTGTGATTTGAGGTCCTGTCACCTGCAAACAAAAGTAAATATTAACTAATAAATATGGATTAAATACTAATAATTATGAAGAAATAACACTTACTTTAAACACTCTCATTCTCACTCTTTACTCCCTTGTGATATGAAAAGGACTTACTATAGAACACACATGGGCCTAAGCATTCAAGTTATCAATTAATCTTTAATACATGAAGTAATACTATTATTATCTCCCTTATGATCAAACACACAGAGATTTACTGAAGTGCACAATCTCATACAACTAGTCATTTTCAGAGCTGTGATTCCTTCTTGCTCTTTACTATTATGCAAATGTTCCTTTCTGAATGTTATCGAAACCCTGACCTCTTTCCAGAAGACCAGCACTCAGTGCTCAGGGGCAAGCCATTTTCCAGCTCTTTTACAGCCATGCTCACAAAGGCATTCCTATAGTCTCCACAGGCCTGAAATGGCTTGGAAAGTGCTCTCAGAGTTAATTAGATCTGGGTTGAAACTCTAGCTTTGCCCTCTATTCACTGTGTTACTTGAACCCATGTCTCACTTTCCTTTTCTGAAAAAAATGCCATAAGACTACAACCTACCTCAAATAGTGGCTGTTAGAGCTAAATGAGCCAATGTACATAGAGTAGAGTGCACATAGTGGCTGGCACACAGCAAGTGCTCAATAAATGCTGCCATCAGGACCAAGACCATTTGGCTTACCAGCACAGCCCAGCTCTTCAACACGATCTGCCACAACTGCTTACATTTCAGTAATTACTCTGGACCAGCATGAAGATGCCCCTCTCTGAAGTATCCTCGCCCATTTTTCTCATCTCAGTCAGTGATCACAAAAAACCTCAGCCACTGTATTTGCTAGAAGAATGCTCCGGAAGCCTGCCCTCCACATTCCTCAGTGCCCATCCACGAATCTTCAGATCTGCTGAAACAAGGAGTTTCCTGTGTGATTTCTCACCCATGAAGAGCCCATGTGATTCCTCCTTTCAGTGTTTATTACCTGAGATTGTTTCCCTTTGGCCAATCACCTCACACAATCTCACTTAAATAGTGAGCAACTGACTTAGAGACATGCTAGGAGAGGTCACAGAAACCAAGCTTTTGCAGGGAACGGGATCTTAATAAGGTTTCCCAACCATCACTTAACACCATTATAAGGTAGGTCAGATCTATCCCTTCAAGTGTAGATGATGGAAACTGGACTGGGAAATTTTTCTAAAGCCACATAAGGCTATAACGTGCCCTTGTCCATGTTTTAAGTGCAGGACACTAAGAAAGGATAAACTACAAAGTAATTTACTCAGAATAAAATGATGCAACCTTGGCTGGATCTGTAATAGCCTGGTAGATGCACAGGAAGGGAAATGAGGTGCCATTTCTTCCAGAGCTAACTGTCATGCCTGCTGACGCCCACAGATCCCTTTCCACTGCCTCATGTCTGAGTTATTTATGGTTCAGAGTCTCTGCTCACTTAAATATTGTTTAATGCATCTTTTCAAAGGCATTAAATAAGTGCTCTGAAAGCTTGGGGTTTACCTGCTTGCATAGCTGTAACCTGTCTGAGGCTGGGTTGTGCAAACTTGTCCCTCTTACCCCCGGTGGCTTCTGGGATTGATTGTCACCTCAATCAATTGTGCTGCTGAGTGAAGTTCAATAGTCATTATCTCATCGTGAAAATTAGTTATATTTTTCCCAATTCATGTCAATGCTTCTAGAGTTTAAAGAATCTAATTTGCATTAGGTCTGTGAAGAACTGAAAATAAAAAGCCTGTGTTTCATTAACATATTAATTTTTTATGTTAAAATATTTTATTATATATTTATATAATGTAATTATATTATAATTGTAATATATGTAAATGTATTAAAGACTAAAATATTTTATTATATTAAAATACAAAGAATTTTTTAAAAATAACTTTCTAAAACATATATTTATTGATGTTTCTAAAAATAACAATTTTTTCCATTTGCTCCTTTCTATGAATTTCCAAAATTAAGACCAACCTCAGTTACATGTTTAAGGCATTTATTTTATTTTCCTCTGTACTTCCAAGTGCTTTTAGTGCAGTCCAGCTCTGGACTTGGGTGCTATTGACATTTGTAATGAATTGTGTTAGTGTTCATTATGCTGACTTGAAGTATTTATGTTCAGAATAGATGCTGAAAGATTTATGGATGTGAGTTAATGAGTAAACACATGAACTAATGGTCAGCTGAATGCATAAACAAATGGGTGGATAAACAAGTTAATGAAGCCGGTACCATCTCTATAGCAGCCCACACTATGTGCCAGTTGCTGCATTAATAACTTAAGTGGATATGATTGCAATCATTTCACACATCAGCCTTATGAGGTGAGAGAATTTAATTATGTCTCAATTTATAAATTAAAGAACTGAGCCTCAGTTCATTTAAGTTACTTGCAAAATGTCACTTAGCTATAAAATGGGCTTTGCCCATGGATTTCTCTGACTCCAGAGGCCTTGTTTTCCACCACTTTCGTGTTTTTCCCTATGTTGAACCAGGACACACCCCCACAAACCCACACACCGACAGCAAGTGACCGTGTATCCCCAAGGCACTGGGAGCATAGCTCAAAGCAGCCAATGACAGGATCCATTTTTCTTATATTTCATTTAAAAATCCACATAATTTTTACTTACATTCCAAAATAAAAGTGTATTTTTTTTTTACTATCAAAAGAATGTGGTTTTGTTGTTGCTATTGTTATTGCCCCCTCACACCAAACAAAGTTGAGAAGCATGGGGTACACCTGACAGGTTCATTTTGATGGGTTTTCAAGGGACATGGTGGCATTTCCTGGGGATGACTGACTCCAAGGGTTGCCACACTCAAGGGCTCTGTATATCTTAGACCCAGGCCCAAAGCCCTGAGATCTTGAGAACCACAAAAATGGGAGAGGAAGATAGCCAGGGTGAAGTGAGGGGCAAAAAATAGTTGCCTTCTTGTTTATTTGCTTGTTTTGGTGTTGGTAAGAGGTAACTGTGGATTAGGTGCTAGGGGTCTCTTTCTCTCAATGCCTGATGGGTCCTTCCCTGTGGAGGGGCTCCATTTGTCTGACATTGTGACCTTTCTCCTTCTCAGGGGAGGAAAACTCTTACTGATGAGGTCAAGAGAGGATGTGGACATGTCTGACCCTGCCTCTGCCTCTCCCTTTGCTCTCCAGCAATCCTGGGTTCTGGTGTGCTTGCCATGCTGCAAAGTGTTTCATTATGCGAGAATACCTATAGTGGCCCAGCCCTCCTGTGATTGGTAGATATATCGGTCTCATCCTTGGGTTCATTTGTCCCTGGACATATGCCACTTTCCCCAAAATCAGCATTACTAAAATTAAGATAGTATTTTCACCTGCCATCTACCTGATTTCCCAGTTGGTTCTAAACTCAAGTAAAGAAGAGGGATACTCCAGCATTTTTATGCAGGGCCAGGAACTTTGAGGAAGAAAGAAAGGAATTGGTGGACCAAAATAGCACATAGGGAGCTGGGGATGAACTCAAGGCACATGGCTTTCTGTGGTCCTTGAAGTTCATTATGTAAAGTATAAACCAAAATAATGCAAAATAAAGAATGTTTAGACTTTGCAAATTGAGAAACTTATATTTGATCATGGGGTTCGCAATCAACCATTACTCTTGAGACCTTGTGCTGGGTTTAGAGCTTAGTATATCATTTGGAATTCTCACCTTAGCAGATCACTGCAGCTGAATGGTGGCTCTGTTAACAGGCATGTGGCTACCTTGGGAGAGTTCAGGGTGTACACATTAGACCTAAAGCAAGAGCCTTTCAGGTCTTACCTGCTTTGAGCAAAATCAACCACTTCAGCAGAGGCTCAGGCCCCTGAAGCAGGCTAGAAAAGGTGACCTTTGCAAAAAAATAAGCCTGACTTATAAATATATGCAAACTTTTTCTTAAACTTTTCAAAAGAGAGTATATCCAAGACAAAGATCTGTGTTAGGGAAAAGTGAAGACCACCCTAACCAGCATATGAAACTATTACCATTTCATCTGGATCATTTGGGAGGAAGCAGGGAAAGAACAGAGGGAAAAACAAACCTGAAAGGCATGTCCTACTACTACATGAGAGGTGTGGTAGACAGAACAGCAGCAGGGTTTGGGGAGCAAGGGCACCCTTGGCTCTGAAGTTTGAGTTCAGGAATCAGCGAACAGTCACTTCCCAGCTGAATCATATGTTGAGGGTAAAGGGAATCTTCCCGGGGAGGTAGGTGTCAGAGGACTATCCTATATCCTAGCCAGAGAAACCCAGGACTGAAGATGCCCACCGATGTGGGCTAAATTATTTTCCCCCACAAATTCACATGTTGAAGTCCCAAACCCCAGTACATCAGTATGTGACCTTACTTGGAGCTAGGCTTTTGACATGAGTAATCAGATTAATCAATGAGGTCATTAGGATGGGTTCTAATCCAATATGACTGTTGGCTTTACAAAAGGAGAAATTTGAAGATAGGCATGAGAACAGTGAGAATGCCATGTGAACATAAAGACAGCCATCTATCGGCCAAGGAAAGAGACCTGGAACAGATCCTTTCTTTACAACCTTCAGGAGGCACCCATCCTGCCAACATTTTGATTTTAGACTTTAGCCTCCAGAGACTAATTGATAAATTTCTGTTATTGAAGCACCAAGTTTGTAGTACATCATTATGGCAATCCCATAAAAATAACCCACTCCCAGGAGCATCTATGAAGAGTAGACCAGTGAGACAAGTCTATACTCCATCTAGTCTTTGAGAGCTGAGAAAGAAAAATTAAGAAATTTTTGGATTTTAAAAAATTGAAATTAAAACTTGTTCCAGAGACAGAAAAACATCCATCAGATCATCTAACCTCATAGGGAAGGTAGGGAAGGGTGGGGGTAAAGGGGAGAGATCAACCAAAGGACTTGTATGCATGCATATAAGCCTAACCAATGGACACAGACAACAGGGGGATGAGGACATGAGTGGGGGGTAGGGGGGGTAATAGGAGTATAAGAACACATATGTAACACCTTAAGCAATAAAGAAAAAACTTGTTTTTGGAACTTCAACAATCACAAATTTCTGAATTTCTGAGTTTTCTAAGAAGGTAGCAAAGATTCCAATGCTGCCCTGTGAATATACTTGTATAAAGAGATTCCCACTTGATAAGTGCAGAGAACCAAGGTTTACCTCCAGCTGAGAAAGTTCTATCAACTGAGTTTAAGCTCCCAGGTCATGGAGCTGGCTGGTTGCTAGATTAGTCTAACAACCATTGTAGAGATGCTAAAAACCAAGAATTTCTTTTCATTTTGGATGTTAATCGTAGTTATTATTATTATTTTACTTTACACACAAGGTGACTTAAGGTTTCCATAGGACAATAACAATATTGGAGGGCCTATATTCAAGTTTGAAACATCTAATTTTGTCATTTTTCATACTGGAATATGCTTATAACACAAGCTCTTTGACATCTCTGATGGGCTAATTTGCAGGTTTGTGTACATAATCTAGGATCAGAAATATAATAGGGAGAAAGCTTAGCCATGGGATTTTATTAAATTAATACCCTGTTTTGACTCATCTCAAACCCTTCTGGCAGGAGGAATCTTTCCCACCCCCCAGAGGATGTAGGAGAGTAACAAAGAGCATGGATGGGTGTTGGGAAATAGGCTCATGGACCAGTCTCACTTTTCAGACTACACATCACTAGGAATTAGCCAGCCTGTTCAGATTATTCAAAAGGCACTATTTTAAAAGCTGGGGATGAAATTCCATTAGAAGAGATTGTCTTAAAGTGACTTTGTTATTCGGAGACAATTAGATTAGACATGCTTCTCTAATCTTCTCCACAAAACAATGGTAACACCCTTCACAAGAAGCCAAATTGACTCTGTCACCTTCCTGCGTGTGCAGCAGCTGTTTAAATTCACAGGCAGTTTTTAAAGGAGAGCTATACGATACTCCAAATTGCCTGTGATCAATCAAAGGGGAGATGAGCCACATCTCTGAAGTGACTGCCCAAATTGAAGCAACCTCGAGAAGCGTATGAAACATCATTTAATGCCAAGTCAAGTGTCCTCACCACTCCCTGAACCCATTTTCTCCTGGTTACAAGTGTTCCCCTCAAGGAGACATGCTCAAGTCAGCCTGAGCTCCACATGCTGACATGATAAGTTCTGTTTGCACCAGCAGACAAAGGGGAGCATGGCTATCCACTTGAAGCAAAATGTGACTTTGAACTCTTCCTAGATTCAAATTTGGCCTTTCCTGCTCAGCTGAGCTGTCCAGGGACCCGTATGGAATGCTCATGAAAAGCTGTCTGTCCCTGCACCAGCCCGCCCTCCATGGAAATAACCAAAGCTAAATCCACATGTATTTCACCAAGATTACTCCCAGTGCAGGTCAGCACAGAACCTGCATCTCAGAAACACCCTACGTGTGGATGATTTAGTGTCTGAACAGTTGGTGAGATTGAACATGGTTACAAAGAAAGATAGAGGGATTAATAAAAGCCATCAGCTTCCGGCGTGGCCGATCCAATCCACTTCCCTTAGCAGAGTGAGAGCAAACATATATGGGAATGAAAGTGGCAAAAAAAAAAAAAAAATTAAAATGAGTCAGTGGAAACTTGCAACCATGTATAATTCAACCATAACAATATAAGCAGAAAACAAATGGGACATAGCTGCCAGAAACCTCGATGGTCATGCCAGGCTGATTCTGCAGCTATGGTCCAGAGCCAGTCTAATCACCCAAAAAGAAATAAAATAATGATTTCAGTAACTCTGAATTCTGATCTCAATTCTCTTCCAATCACTTTAACCATCTCATCACAGAGAAAACGGTAATAAAAAAATGAAAGATCCAACAAATGCACTTTTCAGCCTTGATGAGAAAGATTGTAAAGCACTCTATCTGAACATTTTATTTTTTTAAAAAAACTTGTGTTCTTTTTTTAACTCAAAAAATATAACTTTAAAAAATAAAAAAGAGGGAATTAAAGTAATGGGTAAATTAATTACCCATTTTAAATATTTCACAATATTTGCACAAACTTCCACCTTTTCATATACTTAGAAATCTAGCATATATAATGGTAGTAGGATAACCTACATTATTATTTGCATTTTTGTTTTTTTACTTAACATTATATTATTAGCATTTTTTAATCTTGTCTCCCTGGACATCATTTTCACTGGCAGCATAGCATTCCTTTACTAGATAGGATTTAATTCCCTTCTTATCATATAAAATAGTTCCTTTTCTTCCTTTGTTTTTTCCCATTAATATTAATACTACTGATAAATTTAATATAGCAAATACATAACTACTTATTAGTACATGAAATGCCCTGTTCTAATCAGTTTACATGTATTAACTCATTTAAATTGAAGGGAGGGGAAGTGTGAAATGGGAGTTTTTTAACCCCCATTTTAAAGATGAAGGAACTGAGGCACAGAATTCTCCCATTTTCACGTTTAACCTTTCAGTTTCTGTTATAAATCTGTCTCTGGTAAGCAGCATGTAATTGCTATACTTTGATCTGAGAGCCTTGACTTTTAATTGGGAGATTTAACTAGTTTACTTTTGTTATTATAATCATTTAGCTCTAAGTTTCTATTTTTTGTTTTAATTGCCCATTTAAAAGCCTTTTTTCTATGCTTTAATATATAATCTTTTTGTTTTGAATTTGATTGTTGATTGCTTTATTAAATTAACCAGTGTTTTTGAAGGCCTAGATGCAAGTAATAATTCTAATAGTTATCTTGAAGTTTTTCAGAAGCACTCCTTGACTTACATTTATCTAAATATAAAAAACAAAATTAAAATGTTCACTTTGGGTCCTCTTTATATAAGATGAATAGCTGGCACCCTTTGACTTTTCTTCATCTATTAATCTATTTAAAGTTTTACATCAAGAATATTATATTTATTCTGTGATGTGGAACCAGAATGTGCCATGAGATGAAATTTTTCTTTCTAACTAGGTATCTACTTAGCCCTCTTCTACTCTCTTCAGACTTCCATCCCTATCACATATCCATCCATTCTTGCAGATAAACTCATCTCCTATTTCATGGAGAAAGGAGAAACCATCAGATAGGAAAGCTCACTCTTTCCTTGACTACATCAGCCTTTTTTGTCTTCTTATGGTTCCTTTTATTTCTACACTCATAATAAAGTTATGTTTTGTTTACATTTATTTATGCAAAAAATGTAAAAAGCAAATTTATATATATAAAGCAAATATATATATATATATATATATATATATATATATATATATATATCAACAAATTTAACACCCATTCCCAAATAAAATAACTTTAGTGAGTTTGGCACTTCTGATTTGCATTTATAAAATCTCATCATCTTTAAAATAAAAAATAAGTCATTCCTCTCAAATGTGCATATTATATGGATATTGATAAGGTTAAGAAATGTCTTTTATTTTTATATTTTGCTGTGATTATGCTATTGTGGATATGTTTGCCTTAAAAGTCCTTATTTTTTTAGATATGCATATTGAGATATTTATTAATAAAATTAAATGGCCTTGGATTTGTTTCTAAATAATCCAGTGCTGGGGAGCAGGTGTTGGAAAAAGTGGGTTGGAATAGGGAAGAAAAAATTGGACTTGGGTTGATAATTTTTGAAGCCAAGTGATAGGTATACAGGAATTCATTATCCTATTTCTCCTTCTTTTGTATATATTTGAAATTTACCATAATGAAAAGCTATATAATCACATTAACAACATTTCAAACTATCAAACTGTGATGATTATATAAACACATATGAAACTGATTTTAATCACCGCCAGTCCCTTCCTATTACAACTACTATTTTATGTTTCTAATCATTTAGAGAGAACAAATTCAGCCCTTTGAAAAATCTTCAGGAATTACTAAGGGTAGTGTTTTTTTCAAAAAGGCTGAATGTGAGTTATTTATGAAAGCTAAGCATGAAAAGGTGTCTGATGTTCTCATTATTTGACCTAGATATTCTGGAACCCAGGAAAATTTTACACTGGCACCTGGCTTACTTATTCAAAGTGCGGGTGACTCGATGTAAATCTCCTTTGACTTAGAAATAACAGGGACCTGTTCTGAGGATTGCTTTGAACAGTGGCACACACTCAGGATTCCTAGGTCAAGTCTTGTGAGTCACAAAAGCATAAGCACTGTGACATAGAGTAGATGGGGGAGTTATTCAGATGCTCCACTTGCTGTACTAAAACAAGTTGACGTATTTTCCTGTGATATTACTAAGACTTTCTTCTGCTGACTCACAAATCCTAAATCTTTAGTTGACTGGACCAACACTGAGAGTAGGACAAATTTGTGAAAAGTAGCATCACCAAACTACCTCTCATTCTATAAAATCTTTGAAGTTGTAGGGTTTTAATTTTTTTTCAAAGTCCTAATTAGTTTGAATTTTATAAGGAAAGGTAGAAAAGTTAGAGGTATGTGTGTTGGTGGTGGTGACCTAAATTTAATAGGAAAACTTGTGTTGGGGCCTACTGCATTCACACATCTATTTATCGATTCTTTTATTTAAAAAGGTTAATTGAGTGTTTAGCTCACTCTAGGCAACTTACTTAGATTAGGGGTACCCTTCATACCTGCCTTCATGGAATTTCCACCTCAGTGTTAGGGGTTCCTTTGGGGGAGGATAAAGGGCCTAAGAGGCCAGGAAGAAAGTAGGATCTAATGCTCATATGTCCGTAGTCAGGAACCCAAGATCTTTCCTCACTGTGACTTTCTGCTTAGGTATGGCAAATTACTGAGACCAATGGTTTTTAATAGGGGATTCATAGACTATTTATGGTTCTTATGAGGGTCCATGGAGCCAGTTAGTGATTTGAGTATTCTTTCTACGAAACAATCTATCCACAGATTTCATCAAAGTCTCAGAATAGCTTGTGATATTAAAAGGGTTGAGAACCACTGCCTTGCCAGACAATGTTCATAATGCATTAATAATGAAGATTCATTAATGGTGATATATCAATTCCTCTTATCCACACTTCATGGGGGAATTCTGAGAGGCTGCTGATGCTTTCTAGTAGCAGAATACAAGGAGATCCATTTAGAATGACAAATGATTGAGCAAGATGAGGGTTTTTAATCAGCCCTTTCTTGGCATGCCTCATTTTCTTCTGAAATTTGCCATTAATTATTAGAATTAGTGATACTCATAGGATATGAGAATGTACTCATTAAAAAATAGTGAGAGAGTTCTTTTGTTTGAAATGTTGATAGTTTGAGTTTAGTGCAATGATCCCAGAGGATTTTTTTCTTTTTAAGTTTAATACAGAACATCTATGCAATATTTATTAAACCTAGTTTCTTTAACTATGATTTGGCATAATACAAAGCATTCTTGATGATATAGTAGAGGTTAAATGATCTTTACAAATTGGAATGTGATGCCTTAGACTCTAAATATTTTAATGGCCACAAATGTGTTTTTACTATAAACATTAAATGAATGTTTGACACTCTACATTTTGTGTAATGTCAATACCACAAAATATGTAAACTATATTATGCAGATGTGGAAAAATCTAGCTGGTATTTAAACAATACTATGCACTATTAACAGTTTTATGGCATCAGATGTACATATTAACTTAAAAATCTTAGTTTTGAGCCCCTAAAGTGCCTTTGAAATACCATTGTATTGCTACAAATCAAATTCACAATGTATAATTGAAAATACCAGCTGCCTAGTATTGGGCTATAACCCAAATCATAAAATAAATATCCCGAGGTACATACAAATATAAATAAGTATTGCATAAATAAACGAGGGAGAAGAGATTTTCTCATGCAGAATAATTTCAAATACGTATCTGGATGTTCCACCATCAAGGAAGGGAACACAACTCACCACTCAAGTGCGGGCTTAGCATAGTGACTTCTTTCCAGAGAAAATGGCATGGAAAGAGGGAAAATAAAAGAGTGACTTTACAGTAAAGAAACCTGAGCTTCTCATAAGAAAATCATCAGACAAATTCTAGGTGAGTCAAAATACCTCAAAACTATAAAAGCAATCAAAACCGAGGAAAGTCTGGGAAACTGTCTCAGTCAAGAGAAGACATAGTGACTGAATGTAATATGGTATCCTGAATGGGATCCCAGAAGCCAAAAAAGGACATTGGGTAAACCACACTCTAATGCCTTCAGAGTCTATGACCAAATCTCATGGAAAGAACAGCGTTAGATATTCTTCCCACTAATTTTCCTGGAGATAGCAACTTCTTTTAAAGGAACCTTTGGGTCATTCTAATAAGAGTTTTTAAGAGCAGCATCTACTACCAACTATTAATAATGTACTTCCTATCACTTGGCTGTAGGGTCTAAATGTCTGACCTGAGTTTCTCCATTAGCAAGGGCTGTGAAAGATGTGCTCATAAACATGACCAATTTGGCCACTTGTCAAAATATTCTAAGTCACTCAAAAGATAAATCTGCCTATCCAACATATTGATTTATTAACCTGAAATAAAATCTTGCTTTCCCATAATGGAGTTTGAGTTATAGAGGTCTATCAGGATATGAACTGCTCTATTCCCCAGCTTACTTGGCTGAGTTCCATTTTAATGGAGAGAGATAGAGATGATAGAATAATAGAGACAGAAAGAGGAAGAGAGAGAGAAAATCAGCAGGCAAAGAAAGAAGAGGAGGGAAAGAGGGAAAGTGGGATGATGACAGGAGGGAGGATAGAGAGACAAGAAGGCATAAGCATAGAATATGAAAAACAAGCAGGGAGAGAGAAATCACTGAGCTACCTTTATCATATGAACTTCTTTGCAAAATTATTCAAACCAAAAAATAAATGTCCTTTCTCATAAGAATTGATCGATTTCAGCTTTAGGAATCAACATGGTATAGTTTACACATATGACATAATTCTCTTAAAAATGATCTTGCAGTATCAAATACAAATGCTTTTTTCAAATACTCTACCAAAGTCTGACCACTTATTTAGTTTCTGTTTGAAAACATTTGGCCACCAATATATAGAGGGTACATACAACCCTTTTTAAGAAGGATGTGGGAGGAGGATTCTTAGCTTGACTGTGCAGAAGCTTTTTAGTTTGATATAGTCCCATTCATTTATTTTTGCCTTTACTCCCCTTGCCTTTGGGTTCAAATTTATAAAATCTTCTCTAAGATCAAGGTCCATAAGTTTAGTTACCTATGTTTTCTTCTATGCAATTTATTGTTTCAGGTTTTATATTTAGGTCTTTAGTCCATCTTGAATTAATTTTTTTACATGGGGGCAAACTGTAATCTAGTTTCATTATTTTGCATGTGACTTTTCTATTTTCTCAGCACCATTTATTGAAAGGCTTTCTTTTCTCCATTGTATGCTTTTGGTTCCTTTGTCAAAAATTATTTGCCAATATACATATAGTTATATTTCTGGGCTCTTAATTCTGTTCCATTGGAGTGTGTACCTGTTTTTCTCCTAATACATGCTGTTTTGATTATCATTGCTCTGTAGTACAATTTGAAGTCAGGCTCTGGCTTTGTGTTTTTTTTTTCAGGATTTCTTTGGCTCCTCGGGGTTTTTTGTGGTTCCATACAAATCTGATGAATTTTTGTTCTATTTCTTTAAGGAAATGTCTTTGGGATTTAATGGGGATTTCATTAAATCTGCATATTACTTTGCATAATATGGGCATTTTAACTATGGTGATTCTTTCAATCCATGAACATGAAATATTATTCCATTTCATTGTGTCTTTTTTATCTTTTTGAATAATGCTTTGTGGTTTTCAGTTTGTAAGTCCTTCACATTCTTTGTTAAGTTTATTCCTAGGTATTCTATTCTTTTTGTTGCGATTTCAAAAGGATTTTTTTTTTCATTTCTTTTTCTGAACTTCCATTGTTAGTATATAGGAATACAATGGATTTTTTGTGCATTAATTTTATATCCTGCAACTTTACTGTACTTAGTTATTGGATAAACAGGATGATATATATATATATATAGATATAGATATAGGTATACGTATAGGTATATGTATAGGTATAGGTATAGGTATAGATGAGATAGAGATAGAGATAGAGATAGAGATAGATAGATAGATAGATAGATAGATAGATAGATAGATAGATAGATAGATAGATAGATAAAGTCCTCGGGTTACGTCGGACTCGACGTATGTCATTTCGTGGTTATTTCGCCATCGCCCATTTATATATAAAAATAAAGTCCCATCATTTCGACATATGTGCTTTATGTTTTTTATTATTTACTGTATTTACCACAAGTAAAGGTCAGGAACTGTTATCTTTCTTTAAAATTTTTTTTACTGTGTCACTTCATTATTGCTGTGTATGTGCTCCATGTGAGTGACATAGGTGCTTATGTAGGTGGGTTCCGACTTACGGTGAAAATCGTGTTATCTATCACTAGGATAACCTACTGTATAGATATATATAGATATATACAATGGAATTCTACTAAGCCATAAGAAAATATGAAATACTGCCATTTGTAACAACATGGATGGACTTGGAAAATATCATGTTAAGTGAAATAAGTCAGAAAAAGCTAAGAACCATATGATTTCACTCACATGGGAACATAAAGATGAAACTCATAGACACAGACAACATTATGGTGGTTACCAGAGGGAACAGGGTAGGTGAAGGGTTAGCAAAGGGTAAAGGGGGTCAAACATATGGTAACAGAAGATGATTTTACTTTGGGTGGTGGGCACACAAGGAAACATATAGTTCACATGTTATAGAAATGTACACTTGAAACCTATATAACCTATTAACCAATGTCACCCCAATAAATTAAATTAAAATTAGCTTTATATATTCAAGAACTTGACTTGGTAATAGATGATAGAATGTCAAGTGAAGATTCATCAGAGAGCTCATGAAATCTTTTAATTGCTATTTTTTATTTAATTTCCACCAATGAACTTGGTTATAAAACCCTGTAGTTAAACAAATTAAAAATTTTATGTAATTAAATGGTGAGAACATGTGAGAGTTTTAAGATAAGTTCTAGAAATCTAAATTTCAAAGGTCTTCATATTATTATACCCCAGTCTTTTAAAATAAAAAACACCAAATGGATTTTTCCTAGGAGTAACAATTTCTTGGCTATTCTTTCCAAAATTTCAAAGACCCAACTGAAAGCCTTCAACAATGGATAATCTATCTGCTTTTAAAGGGCTTTTGCTCTGCTAGTCATCCAAGAAAAGCTAAATGTATTCACGCTTCTGGGTTGTGTATGCTTTTTTAATAACCCAATTTCATGCCATACCAGGCAGACATTCTTCTAAAATTAGTTTCCTCAGCCACAGGATGACAATATCACAAAACAAAATCAACAGACCACCTTCCAATTAAAAATTTCATGGTAAGACTTTTCCTGCGGGCACATGTATATTGTTATAGCCCAGGCTATACTGACCAAGAGCTGGATGGTTCTTTCCTCCACAACCCTTTCACTTGAGAGTAAAAGAAACAAGTTACAGGTGGAGAGAAATGAGAGCTGAGGCCGTGAAACTCATACAGTGGGATCAATGACATGAAAGACTCGGTTCAAATGTGGAATTGGGAGGTGCCTTCTGGCAAACTGAGCTCTCCTATCAGAAGTGGAACAAAACCAGGAAACGCTTGTTGTTGGAAATAAGTGTAAAAATGACTTACCATAAAAGTTATCACTAGGATAAAAGTATTGTAGTTCCCTTAATGTCTTCTTTATATTTCTTTAAATAATCTGATGATCATGATATCTGTCTATAGTCAACCAAAGCATTCAAGCACATGTGTACACACATAGACCCTCACCAACACAGCACTATGCACACAGGCAACTCCTAATTCTCCAGGCTCCCCGGAAGGTTTTCAACCATCCTGCCTGGGGATGAGCCGCTGTAGTAGTAAGGGAGGGAGGTGGCTTAACTGACACGATATCATGGTTCTCTGTCCTTTGGATTTGCTCCTGTCCCTGTTCCCTCCATAGCCACATAGCCATGTGAACATGTGGACCCCACATGCAATGGACTGGTGGTCTGCACTTGGGAACACAAACTAAAGTAGCATGATGCTGGATTGGACTATTCCCTAACATGGAATGAAAACTCTGGACACTGGCTTTGATTTTAGCTCTATTAAAGTGGGGCAAAGGGAAACTAGACCTTGGAAATTCAGGGGTAATTCCACAGAAATAAAGCTTTCTGCAATACTTCATCCTCCCAATCGGGTCTCAGAAAATTCCTTTTCTCTAGATATCACAAGAATTCCACTCCGACTAACAACAGAAGAGATCAAGGACCTCTCCCCAATAGTAACATGTTGACTAACAGTTCTGAATTACATACATCTTAACACTTACAAGACCAAAAAATAATCTATTTGTGAGATTATTTGCTACAGCAGCTTAGTTTGTATTGTAGACAACATGCTAATTTAATCAGATATTGGATTTGTTGAAATTATATTGGGTAATTTGCAAAATTATTAGTAATGTTCAAAACAGGCTTGGGAAATAGTAATTAAAGGATATAGGACACAGCCAAAAATTCTACCACAGCCTGGTGAGGTCATTCCTTTCTTTTGAAAGCTCAAATCTGTGGTAGCCAACCACAGTGCTTCCTAAATAACCTCAGGTTGCAATCCTTCTTCTACAATTCAGTTTAGATGCTGGGAAGCCAAGAATGACAACCCCCACAATCTACCTTTAGACATGGAATAATCCCATACATCTTCTTCCTCATTCTTATGCTTAAAAATAGAAAATGTCCCACGAAAATTCAGTTATCACTCATACAACTTAAAATGGATTCACATTCTTCCCAAGAAGAGGATGATAAAGCTTCATGAGCCTCTACAACTTAGAGCTCAGTAGCCTCTCTACTTCTGAGGGGATGACCATTTCTTTCCTATCTATGGGGCAATTCCATGATGACATCATGGACCATGAACAAAATGGTGACATTACTTAATAGTAAACCTGGTGTTAATAGAGGGAGTTGAAATAAAAAGCAAATTAGTTAAATGTACAAACATATCCTTAACACATTAAGAAAGGAAATATGAGTTGATGTTTCAATCCTCATATCTGCAGTTATCATAAGGCCACAGCAGTAATAAAACGTTCCATCCTTTAATACCCATCCCATATCCCCATTGATTTAAAACAACATGTCTGCTGGTCAAGATGTTTGCCTGGGACAAAGCTGGATGGTTTACATTACCTCAAGGAAAGGTTGTCATTCATACTGTCATCTCTAGTAGCTGTTCTTTACCAGCACTAAAAAAACAACAAAAACAAATCATTAGCTACATGTCAGGTCCCAAGGGCTCTTTGGATTTGTTCTATTAAGGAGACCACATATGGAGCAGCAGCTTTAATTGGTGTCATCCCGTGATTAAACTTACAATTCCTAATGGGCTCTGAATGGCCAATCCATCTTTCCCACTGGTCAAGCTGGAAAGTCAAGTGGACACATGCTAATGTTGCAACTTTCAAGACTTGAGTTATGGGGCTGCCCTCAGCATCTATATCCTTATACTTTTTCCCACTGAGAATGTTTATTTTTGCTCCTTTTGACATAATTTAAATCTTACATAAAAGTTGAAAGAACAGCACAAAAATCATCTGATCCTTTCACCCAGGATTATTTTATTCTTTCTTTCCTTTTCCATGATCTCTTTTTCTTCTTTCTGCTTCTTACTATTTTCTCTCTTATTACCATTTGTTTTTTATCCATTTAAAAGGAAATTGCATACATGGTAGCTCTTTACTCCTAGATATTATATGTACATTTTCTTTAAGTTTATAATTTTGTTAAATATCTATAAAAATGAAAATGAAGACACTGACATGAATGAGACATTGTCTAATTTCACAGATATCAGTAGATGTTGCCAATTCTGCAGTAAAGGCCTTCATAGTAAAAACAAATAAAAACAAACAAATAACAATAGAACAGATCAGTTACTTCATAGACTGTCTTCAATTCCTATTTGTTTGATAGCTCCTTATGATTTGATTCAAGTTATGCTTTGTTGGCAGGAATACAATAGAAATGAGACTGACTTTTTAGTGCCTAGCATCAGGAGGTACATGTTGATTAGTCCAATTACTGGCAATGTTAACTTTTTAGAACAATGAACACCTTTATCCCATGAGCTAAGATAGGAGGGAGGAGGATTTATATGCCTTTCGGGCCTTAATTTTCCTCAGTCACAACCCCAGCTTCTTGCCCTCCAGCACATTGCCATCTGTGCGGCTACATTGACCTGGTCTTGAAGCAATGCTGCAAGGAGATTGCCCTGCTGGAAATGTTCCTCTAGAAAACTGCTGATTTGGATATTGCTTTTATTTGCATCATATTTCTTCTGAATATTCTTGGATCATTTTTTTTGTTTTGTTTAAAATCTCTTCCTCCTCAGGAGTCAGCTTGGCCCCCGTCTTGTGGCCCAGGGCAGTGCCTAGCAAGACTATACCACTGTCAACACAGTGTGCTGTCAATGAGCATGATGCAATTCTTTAACAGAGTCTTGGTGTGGGCCAGTTCACTGTTGGATGCATAGAAATAACATCACAATCCTTGTTTTGACCCTACAACCCTGGGAGAAGCTGCAGCATTCAGCCTCAAGGCCCGGCACTTATTGCTGACTCCCACACACATGGACTGTGTGTTTGCTCCAGGTCGATCTTAGTGTTGGCAGTGGGGTGTACCATCTCACATTTCTGCTTTGTGTGGTAGGGCTTTCTATTGCTCCGGGTCCTATGGTGCTTGTGCCAGTTGTCCCAAGAGATGCTTGAATGGGGGAGCTGGGGACAGAAGCTTGAGCCATGAGATGCAGGACCAGTCCACCCAGCTCCAGAATCCCACACCAGGCGGGCAGCAAGCTCAGCTCTTCAAGGTGGGCTTCCCCACCGAGCACTCAGTATTTACAGCAGTACCAAGGTATCATCATACACATGCAGCCCAGCCTGCACCTTTTCCCACCGCAGCCATGTTGCTGCCCCTCGCAGTACCATCGGCATCCCAATGACAATGATAATTTTGACCTTTGGATCACAATATTTTATCTATCCTGGACAACGTTTCATGTATGCTTAGGATGAATGTGTCTTCTACGGCTGCTGAACAGAATGTTCTATCTGTTAAGTCCATTTGCTCTATCATGTATTTTAATTCCTATGTTTCCTTATTGATTTTTGTCTGGATGATCCATCTATTGTTGAAGGTGGAATATTGAATCCCCTACTATTATTGCATTGTTGTCAATTTCTCCTTTAGGGTGTGCTAATACTTGCTTTATATACTTAGTTGCTCCTATCTCAGGTGCATAAATATTTACAAATGTTATATCCTCTTCTTGGATTGACCTTTTAATAATTTTATAATGACTTTGTATTTTACAAGTCTTCAGCTTGAAGTTTATTTTGTCTGATATAAGGGTAGCTACCCCTTCTTTCTTTTAGTTTCCATTTATATGGAATATCTTTTTCTAAACCTTTACTTTCAGCCTGTATCTATCTTTTATTTCATTCTAAGCATATTTTCTTTTCCATTATTGAGGACATTATAGCTTTCTTAAAATATTTATCTGCTAAATCTAAAATCTGAGTCATCTCGATTTTGGTCTTCCTTGACCATTTTCCTCTTGACAATGAGTTCTATTTTCCTAGATCTTCTTATGTCAGGTAATTTTGGATTGCATCCTGGACAGTATTGCTGTTAAGGAGACTCTGACTTGCTATTATTTGCTGATGAGCTGGTTTTCAGGTTTATATGTTTGTTTGTTTGTTTGTTTTAGCAGATATCTAACTTGGTTGAACTTCAACTGCAAATTCATTCCTGGAAGCTAGCTCTAATATATATATATATATATATATATATATATATATATATATATATATATATATATATATATATATATGCCTAATATACAAATTGTGCCCTTGGGAGTTTGACTGGGAGACCAGGAGTTCGGTCGCTCACTATGACATGCACTGACTACCAGGGGGTGGCGCGAAATGAAGGAAGGCCCCGGCTGGCAGCTGGCAGCCAGGGAAGAGAGGCGCAGCTGGCAGCTGCTAGGGATCCTACCTGTGCACGAATTTCATGCATGGGCCTCTAGTCTCAGATAAAAACTTTTAAGCTAAGGTTTTTGGAGCCTACTTCAACCATGCATGGTACATAAATCATCCCGAGATGGGGACGGACATGAATCAAATAGTCCCTCTCTGGCTCTTTTTTATTTGGAAATATATCTCCTTCTCCAGTGCCTTTGTTTTTCCCAGTCTGAATTTTCTGGTTTCTCTAGCCAGAAAGACTGTAATATTTTCCACCAGTGCCCCTAGCAACTGCACCTTCCCCAAACTAAAAACAAACAAATAAACAAACACCAACAAATCAGAGAGAACTCACTATACAACTCTTGCTTCCAATCATGGACTCCATAAAATCTGCCTGCTTCTGTTCTCTCTCCAGCAACCACCCTTTGTATTTTTTTTTCAGAGTTTATAGCTGTTGTCTGCAGAAGATTTTGTCTAGTTGAGTTTTCATAGTCATCACTGGAAGTAGAAATAACAAATTATACTTTTAAATACTATTTTTGTTGCATTATGGTTGTTTTCTTAAATTTTTTTTTAGAATGCCAATTACACATGTTATTTCTTCTTTGCTTGTCTTTCATTTCAACCACTTTCTTTCTGAACCTTTTGATTGTTTTCTTGAATCTAATTTTTATTATTGTCTTTGTTTTCCTGTTTTTCTTAAATGCCCTTTATATTGTTTTAAATTACATTTATTCTTTCTTAGGCAACTTGTAATTTAATCTTTATTCCTGATATTACATTATCTTTTTAACTTTTCTGAGTTTAATACACTCTAATTTATTAGGAAAATGTTCATCATTGGAACTGTTTAGGTTTTAATTTTCCCCAAATTTTAAAAGTAGATAGATCAATAGATGAATAGACTGGCTGGCTTTGTCTCTCTGCATTCTGTGGACAGGGTGGGTGGTTGGATAGTTTATGAGGTTTCAGGTTCAAAAGCATTTCTTCAGTCAGTGTAGCAAAGAAGTGTTTCTTTACTAATTTGGGAGAAAGGGGATAGGTGGGAGAAAAGAGAAGTTCTGTGTACCTTTTTATTTTTAATTTTTAATCTTGAAGGTTACTAAAATTTTTCCTTTTGTTTATTTTTCTCTTTTCTGCTCAGTTTCCAAAAGTCACCCATCCATTCCCTCTAACCCTCTTTTTCCCTTGAAACACTACTTTCCCAAGACTGATTTCACTTTAAACCTTTCCTATAGGCTATGCGCTGAAACAAAAATGCAAGCATGTTTGTATTCATGTGGACTTCCTTTTAGGTAATGGTTGTTTGTTTTTTTACAATCAATTTTAGGCATGCCATAAATTTCTATATACTCTCTGCAATTTTCCTAGAACCATCTTTGTATTATCCAAATAATGTGGCAAGGACAGTGGGTAATATCTTGGTTTGGTAGAATTTGATGTTTATTTTTCTACTAACAAGTACTTTAAAGTTTTCTAATTATGTTGAAAGTATGGATTTTCTATAGTAGTTCTGTTTGTTTGCTTCTTTGAGAAGTTAGGAGTGGAGGTTCTATGTGCCCACTACTGCCTTCCATTACATAGAACTTTATATTTACTATATTGCTAAGAAATTAGAGCCTTTATTACAAATACTAGTGTCCCAGTGCATGAAATTCATGCACGGAGGAGGGGTTCCCTCTCCAATCGGGGATCCCTTGGGGGATGTCTGACTGCCCCACAGGGATTGGGCCTAAACCAGCAGTTGGACATCCCTCTCACAATCTGGGACCACTGGCTCCTAACCACTCACCTGCTTACCTGCCTGCCTGATCGCCCCTAACCTCTCTGCCTGCCAGCCTGATCTTGCCCCAATGGCCCTCCCCTGCCAGCCTGGTTTCACCCCCAACTGCCTTCCCTGCCAGCCTGGTTGCCTCCAACTGCCTCTGCCTTGGCCCCCACCCCCATGGCTTTATCCAGAAGGAAGTCGGGCATCCAGAATATGGCCAGTCGACCCAGTCTAACTAGCATATTACCCTTTTATACAGTAGGTAGATTATATAGGAATAGGATTGCTTAAATGGGGGGGGGGGACTTTTTGAGCAGGAGGAGATGCTCTTGGCAGACAAAAATACATAATCCCTATATCTGGACTGATAGCCAGCCATATGCATTATACTGCCAAACCAGTCATTAAAAAAATTGAACCGCTTTCTTACACCTTACACCAAACAGCTGTTGCCCTTAAAACCCCTCCTCAGCCCCCACCTTAGGTTCTGCTTTTGCAGTTCACCCAGATTAGGTTCTGATTGGTCAGTTTCTATGCCAGTCAGCATCTCTGGGCCTATCTCTAAGCCTGATCAGAGAGGCAGGGCTGATCAGCAGCCTCTGCAGAGGCCTGGAAAGAAAGAGAGGCATGGCTGCTGGCCAGGCCTGGAGAGCGAGAGAGGCAAGGGCTGGTAAACAGCTGCCACGGAGGCTACGAATCAGACCCTGCTTCTCTCTCCAGGCCTCTCTCCGGGCCTGATCCACAACCCCCTCAGCAGTCAGTGCTGGGTTGCAGCACCCACAGCAGCAGCAGTCAGTGCTGGGTCACCACGGCAACGCAGTACTGAGTGCAGGACTGACTTCCAGTCAGTCAAGCCTTTGATTGTTTTGGACATTATGGACCCTGGGTTTTTATGTATTAGGATAGTACTTCATCTGTGTATCAGAAAATAAGTATGAGAGCTCTTATTGTTACTGAATATTTGTGTATCAATATTTAACAACTAGGAAAATAACTTTAGGATGAGCACAGAGGTGGATCTGCTACAAAGCAGATTCTTGTCAAATTTCCATATATCACTTGACCCTTTAACCTCAAAATATAACTGAAGTTTCTTTATGGTTTTCTCTAAGACTGTGATAAATAACCCCAACCTTTAAGTCTTCTCTTGTTCAATGGCTGCAACTTTCTCTAAGGAAGACTGAATGCAGATTCATATGCATAGGCACATGACAATTTTGGGAGGTTCTTCTATATGGATTTCTAGGTACCCACTTTACTAAAGCTTTGGAACTGACTCATACCTGGGAGTTGGATAAGGAGCTGTGACTGTCAAGGAAATCTCAAGTTGTTTTTCTTGTCTTTTTGTTTAAGTTAAACAAGTCAAATAGCTGCTTAGTGAGTTACCCCTAGTGTCAATCCCTGGGACTCTATGTTCAAAATGTCATAATCAAAGCTCACTCTGAGACATTTAGTACCTTTTCTAATATGCTTCTAGTGATTAGATGGCTGTTATTGTGTCTGACAACCTACATGCTTTTATAGCATTGAAAACAGAGAGCTCATTTCAATGTCATCGTCTTCCACCAGCATCATCAGCTTACAGAGAGTACAGTAGTCCATCCTTCCCTATAGTTTCTCTTTCCACAGTTTCAGTTACCTTTGGTCAACCTTAGTGTGAAAACATTAAATGGAAAGTTCCAGAAATAAACAATTCGTAAGTTTTAAATTGTGCACCATTCTGAAAGCGTGATGAAATCTCACAGTGTCCCACTCCATCCAGCCGTGGCTGTGAAGAATCCCTTTGTCCAGTGATTCCACTCTGTGCACTCTACCCACCCATTAGTCACTGAGTAGTTTTCTCAGTTATCAGATCAACTGTCAAGGGATTGCAGTGCTTGCCTTCAAGTAACCCTTATTTTACTTAAGAATGGCCCCAAAGCGCAAGAGTAGTGATGCTGGCAATTTGGATGTGTCAAAGGGAAGTCATAACATGCTCACTTTACATAAGAAGGTATGTATGTATAGAAAAAAAGCAACAGTATATGTAGAGCTCAGTGCTATCATTAGTTTTAGGCATCCACAGAGGGTCTTGGAATGTATCCCCCATGTATAAGTTTGGACCTACTATACCACTAAGATATCATTGAAATGCTAGCACTCCCCTCACAAATGACATTTTAGGGCCTTGGGAAGGACAACCGTTCTCTGCCTTCCTATAGACTATACATATAGTGAGTGGTGAATGGATGGCACAAGTAAATTCACTCCATCATGTCTTCCTCGTTATACAGAAGAATTTATAGCATCTCAAGTTACATTCAAAACTTCTTCAACTGCTCCAGCATATTGACTCCAGAATCTCTTCTGCCTTCCAGATTTTAAAATAAATTAGTCTGATCTATATTTATATTTTTTCCTATTTGTTCTAACATATTTGGAACCCATTCTCACACTTACTGTTCATATTTTTTTCTGATACAAATTAACAAAGAACTGTAATTTTCTCTGTATGTGAGTCTTCTTTAGACCCATAGGAAAAATACAATCTGACTCTACCTAAAGTTCTGTACAAAACAAGAAGTGAGAGGGGAATGGAGAAAATTGACATATTTTTGCAAAATAGGCAAGAGAGACATGATATCTTTAAGCCAAGGTGGAACAGTCTCCTTAGACAAGAAAAATGAGCTTAAGGTGGCAAGGCAGGCATAGGTGACTTGTGAAGATTGGGGAGCAGCTCCGGTTCTTCCAAATATTACCATGTGAATCACCATTCCAATTCTCAAAAGCCCATTTTTCTCAATCAATGTTCTAAAAGAGTTGAAAACATCATATTTTTAACCAATGTTGTAATTTAACAAAGCATAGAATCCTCTTCATTTTTTATTTTTAGCTCACAACCTCAGCACGGCAAGTATAAAATGTATAAATCATATTGTTTTAGCAGTCATATAAGGGTTTTTTGGCTTTTAGTTTGTGCTTTGAGATAAAAATATAATGAGTAGAGTCTATTATTATTTTTTAAATTATCCAATGCTATTAGCTGTGAACACCCCCCTCCCATATTTTTTGAATAATGTATGTCCCTTATTCTATAGTAGTAGTCACTTCATGTCCTTTAATGGGGATTCCATTCTAAGTCAAACAGACAATTTAACAAATCATGTTGCAACTATATCTCATAGGTCACCAAGTTCCTATCTATATATATAAAAGGCTAATATGCAAAGTGTCACCTTGGGAGTTCAACCAGGAGACCTGGAGTTCAATCGCTTGCTATAACATGCACTGACCAACAGGGGGCAGTGCGGAATAAAGGAAGGCCCTGACCAGTAGCAGGAAGGCACTGATCAGCCCTGATCACCAGCCAGGCCTAGGGACCCTACCCATGCAAGAATTTCATGCACCAGGCCTCTAGTCTTTTAATATATAGGAAGACACTAGGTTTCCATTGCATTCAGCTCTGTGCAGGCCAGATAACAATCTAAGGTTTCCCTATAAAGAAACAATTCACTCCCTTAATAGTCTCTGTATTATATATCAAGGTACTTGGTTAAAAAAAATAGAAATAAACATTAATTTAAGCAGAAAAGACTTTAGTTGAAAAAGATTTTGAGGAATGTGTATGTGCTCAATTTCTTTACCATCCTAAATTGTTCACCCTTCTCTATATACACAGCCTTAGATTTTGCAGAATCCACTTCCTGTGATTTTGCAGTTCCTTCCACAAAAGGCAGTGTATATTTTCCTGCCCCTTTGATGTTGGGTTTACCCATGTGACTTGCTTTGGCCAATGGTGCAAATGCTTGCAATATGCTTGCTCAGCAGGGCCTGCTATTGTACATTCTTGCCTTTCATCATCAGATGGAAATGTCTCTAATAGTTGCTTATTCATGGGAGATGAGGAGAATGTGGCACAGACTTGGGGCTTAGATCTATGCCCCATTTAAGTCCAGCCTAAAAGAGCCAATCCCCTATCAACCTGCATTCATAGGAATTTGAAACAAATATTTATGTTAAATGCCATTGACAGTTTTTTTGAGGGGGTGGGGTGGGGGTATGGAATTGCCATGCAGAATTATTGTGGATATAGCTGATAGACACATAATAGAATCATTAGAATGATTAGAAAATCAAGCTTGGGAATATAGACAAGAGCCAAAGGAAGATGGAAATGGACAAGGCTCCACCTCAGACATAGTCTATTTATGATGCTACTATTGATGCCATTACCACTGGAGACTGGCTACTGTCCCACCATATTCCATAATCCCCAGGCACACACAAAGTGCACTATACATTCATTCCTATCATAGCCCCAGAAAATAATCTTTAGTGACCTCTGTTCTCATTCACCACTTCACTCATCCATATTCAAAACCCAGGCTGGAGCATCTAATGAGGCAACCAAGGTCATGTCTCCACTTTAATGCGTAGAAGTTGGGAGAAAAAAATATCTGCCTCCCTGTAGCTTGTATCAATTTTGTGATTCCTGCCAAATGTAAAAGGTATTTAAATTCTGGGTAGCCAAAACATGACAAATGTTCATGACATGTCTTCTTGCCTGGAGAGAAATGGAAATGCAATGGAACCCACAGTCCTATTTTCAGTCCAGGCCATATCTAAATACAACAGCAGCAGTAATAGCTAAGGTGCATTAACTATGTGTCAAGCACTATGTTAAAAGCATGATATATACTTTTATTATGGATAATATATCCCTCTATAGGAATGAGAAAAATCAGGTTTAAGAAGGTTAAGTAACCTACTCAGATTCACATAGCTCATAAATGTGCTGGAGCCAAGGGACCAACCAGGCTGGTCAGATTACAGGACCCCGACGCTTAACCACTGTGGTGCACTGTTTCTCGAATATTAAAGAATCATTTCCAGGAAACAATGAGCTCTCCATGCTTTTAAGATTAAGAGACTTGTGACTTCATCTGCATCATCAATATCCTACCCTAAGCCTTAATTCACAGCTAATTATTACTTTTTAATTGCCTTCATGCTGTATTTTAAGCCAAGTTTTTCTTGTTCTGTTCACAGAAGAAATGTAAATAATTGCTTTCCCAAAAATATCTGAAAACCAATTATTAAGCTTTCTATGTGCTTCTGTTATCCAGATTTCTCTGCCTTTAAATGGAGTATGCTATATCTTCTATATTTTATTTTCCTTTAATTAATTTGAAAAAACTTGATTTTTAATGTGTTTGTGGAGTAATAAACCTTAATTTTACCTAAGCCTTGACTACCCCTGGAAGTTTCTTGAAGTTGGTACTGTATGTGTGTGCTTGCGTGTGTGACACCCTATTATTGCTGTTGCTGTTGTCAATAGCCTCGGAGAAGCCTGACCATTAGTTAAAATTGTCTACACTATTGATACCTTGACATTCTACAAAGAAAAACGAGTCATAATAGAGAGGAGGGTGGATTAGTAGACCAGAGCCACATGGCTGAAATGATCAGGTGGCCATTAACTAGCTGTGTGTCATTGGTAATACATTCAAATTATTTGAGCATTTACTCCATTGTTTACATAATGGGATAAAAAAAAGAAATAATGCTGCATATAGCTCAGAGTTTAATGCAAGTGGGTACTCAATGAGGGCAACTATCATTGGTATTGTTGTTGTTTTGCTATTATTATGGTTGTTGCTACTGAAATGATAATGGAAATAGCTGTAGGTATTCTGGACATGCTCATTGGAGCCCATTTCTTAAATTTTCTTTTCTTGAACAATAAGTAGCAATAATATTGATAATAAAAATATATGACCACTTTTTCAAGCAGTTAAGATTCTGCTGAAGAATAATAGTCATGTTCCTGAATTTTTAAACTCATTGTCCTATGACATTATTCTTAGAGAAACTTTATGAATTGGATATTAATGTGTGCATTATTTGAGTTATCTTACATTAATAAGATAATATCTCTGCAGTTCCTATGTTAGCCTCAAATAACTGAGTAGGTTAAAACAACTAGTAATCTACCTGTAATCTAGTAAAAGCCAGGATTAAAATAATTCACATCATATCTCCCTACTTGCCTCATCTCCCTAATGTTTTCTGCTCTTAAAGTGGCAGCTTCATTTTGAAGGATTCCTTGTAATGTAACCATTGAAGTATGGCCTACATGAGAGAGAAATGAGTTCACAATGCTTGGGCAAGAATATTTGAGAAGAAACCAGTGAGGAAACATTTACATATGTTGGCCAGAACTATTTTCACATGTATTCTTTTCATTTTCTTCAACACCTGAAGCATGAAAAAGATGGTGGCTTCAGGACCTGAAGTCAATGTGTTTTCAACAACTCTATAAACTATCTTTCAGACAACCCATCACATTAAATAATGGAATTACTAAGTAAATAAGGAGCCAGATGACTCAAAATGTGTTATACTTGAGGGAACATCGTGTCATATCATGGAAATATAGAAAATCAACTTTATGGAAGGTTGGGATTTCTCCTTTTCAAGTTATTACCTTACACTCTGACTGCCAAGTCTCAAAGAGGCAAGAAACAAATGATCTCAGTTTGAACTGAGGACTGGTTTTCCTTTGAATTTTATGACCCCTTCATCAGCTGCACAGCAGGAAGTGACATAATTTGTATTCATGGAGACAGACAGGATATCATGTATACCGGATGCCATGTTGTAGGCAGGGGAAAAAATAACCATGGCCTCATTATAACTCAAAAGTTACTAGGTAATTTGATCCCTTTTAGAAGTAAGTAGAATATAGAGCTTTAATTCTATAAAAAGCAAAGTGTATTAGGTACCATAGTTAAGTAATGTCACTATATAATACTAAAGTATTTTGATAGGATTGAGATGGGAACAAAATGAAAATTGTATTATTGAATGATAAATAAACTAATTAGCTGAAGAAAAAGGGTCTAGGTGATTCATATTTAAGACCAAAAATAATCAAAGAGAGAATTATTAAAGGCCAAAAATAACCAAAGAGAGATTTATAAATAAAAGATTTTTTGCCTAGATAACATTTTTACTTTTATTATATGTTATCTATGTAATAAAAAGATAATATGCTAATTGGTCCTAACGGTGTCACAGTCACAACCAGGCTGCGAGCACACAGGAGCTGGTGGAAGGGGACAGGGATTTGCATCACCGGGACATGAGGCTGCCGCAGGGGACAGGCCCCTGGTAGAGGCACGTGCAAGCCCATGGCGCTGCCCGGCCTGGAGGGGGGTATCAGGATGGGGGTGGGGCCTTGGCAGAGAGCTCTCAGCTCTCCTGCACTGGGGTCTGAAGGTGCGGAGAGGAAGGGAGAGCACATAGGCAGTTAGGGGGTTTAGGCCAGGAGAGGAGAGCAAATAGGCAACTAGGGGCATCAAACAAGGAGGGGAGAGCAGTTAAGGGGATCAGGTCAGGAGGGGAGAGCAGTTAGGGCCATCAGGCCAGGAGGGGAGAGCAGTTAGGGCCATCAGGCCAGGAGGGGAGCAGTTAGGGGCATCAGGCAGGCAGGGGAGTGCTTAGGAGCCAGTGGTTCTGGATTATGAGAGGGATCCCAGATTGGAGAGGGTGCAGGCCAGGCTGAGGGACCTCCCCCCCACACCCGCCCGTGCATGAATTTCGTGCACCAGGCCACTAGTTATATATATTCTTCTATTTTTATATAAAGTTATATACAGTAGAGAAGATGCTCTCAGACTCCATTTGTTTGTTTTCTTCTATAATAAGAGTAACAGGGCTAAATTGTGCACCAAACAAAATAAAGTTATTTTCCTCTAACACACATTCCAATAGGCATCTGGAAAACATTTGAGGTCACACTCCATGATCCTCAGATGAAAGAATTGATATGAATGAGAAATGATGGTATTCCTCCAAGGAATGAAAAGATTTGAAAATTAGTTTTTTATCTTTTTTTCCTAGATGCATTTTCTAGTCCTTATTGAAGGCCAAATCAATGGTCTCCGGACTCAACAGAGCATACACATGTGAGCTGAGCTTGGACTTCTGCAATCAATCAAATAGTCACACTTAACCAGATACTTCAAAAGATTGTCCTTGATGCTCCCCTTACTCAAGACATTTTACTCCCAGTGTTTTGGTACCATCTTTTCAGGATGCAGTTTTGGTACTTCCATTACCAACTGGAATTGCAAGACCAGATGTCAATGACCTAACAGCCTATCCTACTATGGCCAGAGCTATCACTCAAGTGTTCCATTGCATATGGAGCAAAAGGACAGTGGGGTGGGTGGGAATGTACATGCCTTCCTATCATGGGACTATTTTTGCACACTCACTAAAAGAAGGTTGTCAACTCGCAGTTGTCCATGGATAAAATTACATTAATTTGGATGGCAAAAATTGTCCCTTTATTTTTTTTTTCCTAACTTCTGTCTGAAATTCAGCAATTCCCTCAATTTTATTTTCACCTTATAATATTGTTCTGGAAATTTCAGAAAATAAAGTGTTGTCTTCTATCCCATTTTATTTCCAGTCTCTTTTATATTATTTTTTTCTCTTCATTTTTAACTATATAATTTTAGCCAAACTGAAGGAATCCAGCCAATTATGCATTCAATTCTCTTTTTGCATTTTCTAAAATAATTGAAATTCCAAAGATTCTATTTAAAAGGGCTTTCAGTGTGATGGCTCCTTTTTATTAACTCAAACAAGAATATTATACTATGGAATGTTTTTCAACTATAATATATTCAAATATTGATCAATGCCTAGTTATAGATTGAATACACTGGAATGTATTGTTGATGATTGTGTCACCAATGTGATGACACATGACTAAATCGTTTGGTGGAAAAGGAGTACTGAGCACAGAATCACATGATAATTGACTAACTACATTGTACAAGAATCTGTAGAGAAAACGCTGGTCATGCATTGTAGAGGAGTATTGCACAAAATATACTAAATATTGTTCTGAGAAGAGCCAGGTAGGATTCATTGGGCTTCCAAAGGAGTCCATAGAATAAAAAGATTAAGAATTCCTGTTCTAAATCACAGCACTTTGTCCTATGCTTTTCTTTGGGGAGATAATGGAGGGGCTGGTGAGGGCAAGGATAGACTTGGAGCAAAGCCAGCATCACAGGCATGTGACCAGTGCTGTAGCACATGACCCCATGCTCAAAGAGGGCCTTGTGCTTGGACTTCATGTTCTGCAGTGACCATCTTGAAATTCTTAATAATTTTATCTCTGAATTTTGCTTTTGTAAATGAAGCCCATTGGGAGAAAGGAGCATGCACCAACTCTTGGAGTCTTAGCTCATGCTGGGTTCATCTTTTCTTTTCTTTTCTTTTCTTTTCTTTTCTTTTCTTTTCTTTTCTTTTCTTTCCTTTTCTTTTATTTATTTATTTATTTATTTATTTATCTTTTTATTTTAAAATGTATTGGGGTGACATTGATTAATAATACTATATATTTCAAATGTACAATTCTATAATATAGCATCTGTATATTGTACTGTGTGCTCACTACCCAAAGTCCAGTCTCCTTCTGTCACCATATATTTGACCCCTTTATCTTATTCATCTTCCCTCTACCCCTTGCTCCTCTGATAACCACCACACAGCTGCTTGTGTCTATGAGTTTGTTTGTTCATTTGTTGCTTTCTGTTTTATATTCCACATATGAGTGAAATCATATGGTTCTTGTCATTTTTTTGTCTGGTTTATTTCACTTAGCAGGATACTCTCAAGATCTATCTATATTGTCACAAATGACAGTATTTCATCTTTTCTATGGATGAAATACATCTTCTTTATTCCATAATCCATCGAAGGGCATTTAGGTTGTCTCCATGTCTTGGCTACTTTGAATAATGCTGCAATGAACACAGGAGTACATATACCTTTACAAATAATTATTTTCAATTTTGGGGGGTAGATAACCAGAAGTGGGCTTGCTAGGTCATATTTTAGCTCTATTCTTAATTTTTTTAGGAACCTCCATACTGTTTTCCATAGTGACTGTACCAGTTTACATTCCCACCAACAGTGATTGAGGGTTCCATTTTGTCCACATCCTCTCCAACACTTTCCATTTCTTGTTTCATTGATAATAGACACCCTTACAAGGTGTTTTTATTTTTTATTTATTTAAATTTACCTTTATTGTTGAAAGTATTACAGATGTCCCCCTTTATCCCCATTGACCACTTCTAGCCCACACCCATCCCCCACTCCAGGGCTTCGCCACACTATTGTCTATATCCATGGGTTATGCATATAGGCAAATAAATTCTTTGGTTAACCTTTTCCACCCACTCACCCCTGCCTTCCCTCTGATATTTCAGTCTGTTCCATGCTTCTGTGTCTCTGGATCTATTTTGTTCATCAGTTTATTTTGTTCCTTAGATTCCACATATGAGTGAGATCATATGATACTTGTCTTTCTCGGACTGGTTTATTTCACTTAGCATAATACTCTCCAGTTCACTCCATGCTATCTCAAAGTATAAGAGATCCTTCTTTTTTACTGCTGCATAGTATATTCCACCCTCTTTGCCTTCCTGCATCCATGAGACAGGTTTGTATCCATCCATTCCCCCAACCCTGTCCTGCTTTTCAAACAATGGATATCACATTTTAAAATATTTTATTGTAGAATAATTTTATATTTGAAATATAAAACTGTGACGATGGTACAGAGAGGTCTCATATATCTGACATCTAGTTAATGAGTGGTGGAGTTGGGATTTAGATGAGATAAATGATAGTGTATGAGGTCCCAAAAGTCATAGTCATGTAAACTGGTAAAACCATCATTTCTTCCTGGCCATGGCCTTGAGAGGATATGCTGTAGGCCATCTAGCTCTCATTGAAATTTCTATAAGGCAGCTTCCTTCTCCAGCTAATAGCACTCTCTTCCTTTATGCCTGCCTTTGGGGTTTTGTTTTGTTTTGTTTTCCATAGCCACCTTTCCATGGTAACACAGAATTCCAAATATGCAGTGGCCAGGTCCCTAAAAAAGGTGAAGGTTGAATTGCCTAATCTCACTTTTTTCAGAAGTGAATTTCTGAAGGGATAATGACATGCAGAAGTCATCAGTATCCCTTCAGAGAAAGAATTTGGCAGGTCACTTCAACGGATGGGCAAAGAATGTTCCAGGTCTGAGCCCTTACAGAGAAAAGATCCAGCAGTTGCTGTCAACATCTAACCTTCCCAATCAAATATTTTTTTTCCAGCAAAAAATTCTCCTTTGCCAGCTCTCCTAAGTGCTGACACTATTATTTATTGTATTACCTATAGCAATAGTGTTGGTCATTAGTCTCCAATGATGCCTAATTGACATCTGCTCCAATTAAAAAATCAAATCAGGCCATGCCTTCAGCAGTTCCCAGGATCTGTCTCTTGCTTCAACAGTGTTTGGATGGAACAGATCCAGGGACATCCTTTCTTCCAGCCTCCAACCACCCTCCAACCTCTTTTCCAGTCACCACCTTCAGAACCACCTCAGCTATCCTCAGCCCCTGAGACCAGCTAACACTGTTTTTGTTTTTGTTTTTGTTTTTTTACCTTAGTTCCTTACTGAAGAACAATCATGAGCTCCCAAATTTGTCAGAATTATTCACCAAGGTGGAGGCTGCTATCAACCACCTAGTTAACCTGCATCTGTGGGCCTCCCACACCTACCTCTCCCTGGGCTTCTATTTCTCCAGTGACGATGTAGCTTTGGAAGGCAAGGGCCGCTTCTTCCTGGAGTTGGTCGAGGAAAAGCATGAGGGATCCAAGTGTCTCTTAAAGATGTAAAACCAGCACGGTGGCCACGTTCTCTTCCAGGAATGCAGAGGTCTTCCCAAGATGAGTGGAGTGACACTCAGGATGCCATGGGAGCCACCATGGTCAGGCTTCTTTGGATCTGCATGCCCTGGGTTCTGCCTGCGCAGACCTTCAGCTCAGTGATTTCCAGGAGAACCACTTCCTAGATGAGCAGGTGAAACTCATCAAGAAGATAGGCAACACCTGATTCACCTCGACAGGCTGGCCCACCCCCAGACTGGGCTGGGTGAGTATATCTTTTAAAGGCTCACCCTTACGCATGACTAGAAGCCTTTGAAGCCCAGAGACCTTTGAGATGCCCCTCTGCATTCCTCTGGTGTCCAGCTTCTGCCTGAGCCTCTCCCTGAAACCAATAGGCAGCCTTTTAGCCACCCTGGAGCCCTCTCCCATGCATTGGACCAAATGGAAACAATAAAGCATTTTGCAGAAAAAAAAAAATCAAATCCGGACTCACCATAGTTGACAACCTCTCCTGAGCTCCCACTATTGATCAGGAGTAAGAAGCATGAATCATCTGTCCACAGAGTCCTCCAGCCCTGGTCTGTCCCCCTCAGACCTGTAGCCTCCCCCCATCCAAGTGTCACTGCCACACGAAGAGAATAGTGATTAACCATATGATTGAAGCTCAGCTTGGCACCCAATCTGCCTCCAGCATAGAATAGTCATTAGTCATGTTCTAGCTCTAGATTTGTTGGAAGGGAGGTAAAAAGCAACCCTAAGCATAGCAGTGGAAAGTGTTTGGCTATGTTAACTAGCCATTTTTCACCTGTTTCTATGGTTAAGTAAGGTTGCCCTCTCACATTGTCAGAAAAATAACCAAAAGAGCTCACGATGTGAATTTGAGCATTTCTTCTTGGGGGTTAGCTTTGAAGTTTTTCTAGCATTTCATTATTCTCCAGAGCTCTGAAATATCTCATGTTTCTTGAAGCTGCACTGAATCTGGAATCCATTACTTTTTTTTTTTTTTTTGCTTTGGTGGAAAATCACTTAATAGCAGGTAGTATCCAAAATTAAAACCATGTTTACTAAGTCTGAGACACCAGAGGAAAAGCGAAGGTGTATTATCAAGTGAAACTATTTCCATTAAATACCCTTCTCAAGATCATCCAATTTTTCTTTCCCATTTTAAATGTTTCCAAAGCATTTCTTTATTTTTTTCCCATCCTACATACCTGTCTTTCTGGGGGGAGACATGGCTGAGGTCAGATGAATAATGGGATATCTGGGAAGGAAAAGGAGACATACAACATGGAACTCACACTTGGTAACCTTGGAGTGAGTACTAGGAGAAGTTCCCAAAATGACTTCTTTGGGAGAATAGGCTTGCTTTGCTTTTCTGTTTCCATAGGATACATGTGACTGGACCTAGAGGACAGCGACATAAACTGAAATCACCTTAGGTTATACCTTATCCTTTGCTGGTGGGAGAATAGGGCCAAACCACAACATCATTTAACAATAACAAAATTATTTATATTGCTCTTCTTTTTTTTTAATTTTTTGCTTTGGTGGAAAAACATTTAATAGTATTCAAAATTAAATGTGGTTTCTGTCTTTTCAGCAGCTCATAACACATATTCAGAATGTGAAAATAAGGTAATGCCATGAACTGTTTAATACAGAATCTGCTAATATGAAAACATGTGGATTAAAGATTTGTCTCAAATTTTCTTCTTGAGAATGTCACAAAAGTGGCAAAAACATGAGAGAATGAGCATTAAGGTGAAATTTAAAACCCCCCACTGATGAAACGAGATAAAATTGTCAGCTAAGTAAATATAAAGAGACGTGCTACCTAATTCAGTGGAGCCCAAGGCCTGAGAGGCATGGCTGGGCGGGGACCCTCAGGACAGGAGAGCCAGAAGAGCTCCATTCCTAAAAGCGAGTGACAAATCCAGACTCTCCTCTTGGGCACAGACAACAGGGTCACACAGGTAGGCAGCAAGAGCTTCCCTGAACCCTTGTAATACAGTTTGAGAAGCAGTGAAGGTGGATATGAATGAAGAATCACCTGGTAAATAAAATAAGCCCTAGGCCAGTGGTCGGCAAACTCATTAGTCAACAGAGCCAAGTATCAACAGTACAACGATTGAAATTTCTTTTGAGAGCCACATTTTTTAAACTTAAACTTCTTCTAACGCCACTTCTTCAAAATAGACTTGCCCAGGCCGTGGTATTTTGTGGAAGAGCCACACTCAAGGGGCCAAAGAGCCGCATGTGGCTCGTGAGCCACAGTTTGCCGACCACGGCCCTAGGCCATCAGCCAAGGAAGCTGGCGGAAGATCCCTGTAGCATCTCACCTCAGTTAGGTGGGAAGCAGCAGAGTCTAGGGCAGAGGTGGGCAAACTTTTTGACTCGAGGGCCACAATGGGTTCTTAAACTGGACTGGAGGGCCAGAACAAAAGCATGGATGGAGTGTTTGTGTGAACTAATATAAATTCAAAGTAAAGGAGCGGAGGGGAGAGCAAGAGAACCGGATAGAACAGCCGGATCCGGCCCGCGGGCCGTAGTTTGCCCATGGCTGGCTAGGGGAACTCACATACATAACCTTGAATTACAAGGACAATTCCCACTAGTTAATGGCATGGTTTTTGCTCCTTCCTTATTCAAATTTATGAAATAGATGTTCATGTTAACAGTTTCAGTCCAAGTCTGAGTAATAATAATATGATTACTCATATCACGAATCACATGGTAGCCTAAGGCTCGTACTATGTTCCAGGCAACATGATAGGCATGATGCATATGGTTAATTCTCACAAACCCAAAGTTGGGTGCCTCTCATGCCCTCTTGAGAAATGAGGAAACTAGAGCACAGAGAGGTTAAATAACCAAGTGTCATTAAGAAAGTTGCCCAGGGTTATATAACTAGAAAGGGTAGTCAGAATTCTGTCCCAGACAGTCTGGCCCCAGAGTCCGTGCTTTCATCAACAGATCTCCGATGTCTTGGTCTCAGGCCCTCCTCATACCTTAAAAATTATTGAGAATCCTAAATAGCTTCTGTTCTTGAGAGCTATGTCTATTAATATTTACCATGTTAGAAATAAAAACCAATGGATCTTAAAATTATTAATTTATTTAAAATTAATAAAAATAGACCTATGAAATTTTAACATCAATAAAAAGTTTTAATGAAAATTACTATATTATTGAAACCAAACCAATACTTAGTGAGAAGAGTGGCATTGTTTTACATTTTTTAAATATTTTGTCTGGCTTAATAGAAAAAAATTGGATTCTAATATCTGCTTTGACATATGTTGACATCTGCTATTTTGGTTGAAGTATATAAAGAAAACCTGGCCTTACACAATATGTAGTTGGAAAAAGAGCAATATTTTAATATAAGCCATTTCAATAATTGTGGAAATTCCTTTTTAACCAGAAAAAAAATTGATAAGTTGTGGTTTCTTTTTTTCTTTTTTAAAAAAATATATTTTTTATTGATTTAAGAGAGTAAGGGAGAGGGAGAGATAGAAACATCAATAATGAGAGAGAATCATTGATCGGCTGCCTCCTGAATGCCCCACACTGGTGAGCCCTCAACCTTGGCATGTGCCCTTGACTGGAATCAAACCCGGGACCCCCCAGTCTGAAGGCCAACACTCTATTCGCTGAGCCAAACCACCTAGGGCAGGTTGTAGTTCCTAAAGGATAGTTGCAGTGTGAAATATAAAACCATAGCAATGACCTTTTCTTACTCTCTTACATTAAAATCCATTGTTTTATCCTGTACTTTGAATAAATCCTTTACCCATATAATGTCATGCATTGGTCATTTGGTTCACTGACTAATGTAAATATTTTAAATGTTGACACATTTTGTTGTGCAATATTGAAAAATATTGTAAACATCACTACTGAACTTATTAGAAGAGTTGCTAAGTTTTGGGGAAGATGTCAAGCTCAGAATGCTGAATAATTGTCTTCCAAAATTCTAATTTTTGCTTGAAATTTTGACTCTTTTTTTTGGCAACAAACATTATCACTTGTCTTCTTTGATGTGACAGAATCATTTTCAAGAAAATATCCACCAAATGCTCAAATCTCAAAAACCTTAGTTTCTCTGTCAGTTATTCTCTTATGCAAAGATGATGTTCCATGAACAAGGAGCTTTGAGACAACCATCACACTTTCATATCCTAGTGTGATGGTTGTTAGAGATGGAGCATTTAGGAGATAATTAGTTTTAGATGAGGTCATGAGGATGGGCCCTCATGATGAGATAGTGCCCTTATAAATTATACTGGAGGATTGTTTTTCTCTCTCTCTCTTTTTCTCTCTGCTTTCAATCTTCTGTGTACAGAGGGAAGGTGGCCCTCTGCAAGCCAGGAAAACAGTCCTCACTAGAACATGACATGCAAGTTTTTGGGTGTCAGTGTCCCCATATGTAAAATGGGAATAAATAATTAATAGTGTTTCAAATAAGGTCACGTTAGTTACTATACAAAACACAGGACTGTATCTCACATATTGTAAGTGCTGTACAAGTGCTGCTTACTATTAATGTTGAACTTTCATATCATACTTTGTAGTACAGGGCTTAGGCTGAGAAGTAGTACCCCAAAAAACACAATTTGGGAAGAGCAGAGGGTTGGTGAAAAATAAGTAATGATCTTCAATTATCTGTCTATTATCTAGCATGGCTCATCATTCCACATGTGGGAAATCAAAGCCCAAGATCCCAAAAGGTTGTGGTTTGCCCGGGCCAACCCTCTTCTAAGTGACAAGGCAGATGAGCGAGTGGCTCCAGTCATACAGGGAGCAGACTTGCTGTCATGAGAAGCCAGAGTCTAGCCTGATGGAAAGAATGCTGGATCCAGACCTGACCCTGTCACTGGTCCAGGAATTGTGGGCAAGTCACTGGATCTCGCTAGGTCTCCATCTGGGGAAAAAACATTAAACCATTTTCTAAGGCCTTCCTAGTTCTCGAAACTTATAATTCTCGTCATTACTGTTCTCTTTTGGCACATGCCTATAACTAAACTGAAAACATTTGCAATGTGGTAGAAACAGAGCTTCATAAAGTCAGAACAGAAGATTTAACGTTTCCTACATCCAGGCTTTGACCCTCCTCTGTACTCTTGCCCATTCATTCTCAGGAAGAAATCTCTTTGAAGTCTTTCTGGCTCTGTTGATTAAGGAATCAGTTGTTCTAATCCCTCAGACTTTGATCCCCACACAACCCAGATAGTTTCAAACAGATGAAATCTCTGTTCCACAGTCACAGACCATGCTTGAACACAGCCAGCAAAGCCACTGTAGCTTAGTGAAACTAGCGGTGAACCTCAGGAAAGTGGTCCAAGGCCACAGCCGTCACTACTGTAAAGCCAAGTCATTAATTCATCCTGAAAGTATTCATGGGATCCATCTAAAAGGCAGGCATGTGGTAGGTACTTAGGAAACTTACAATCTAACAGAGGATCAATAGTCATTGTCTGCAGAGCCCGCCAATAAAAGCACAATTACAGCTATGATAAGTGATAGGTAGAAAATACTCATGCAAGTACAGTGTGGGACTTTTGACCATTCCTTTAATGGTTGAGGACGTATTATCTATGGCATAAGGATCGGGCTTAAGACTGAGAGACTGAGGACAGGAAGTTGGCATTGCTCCAGGCAGAGATGACAATGTGGCCAGAGGCCATTGATGTGAGCATGTGAGGAACCAGAAGATGAGCAGGACACTGAAGCACTGAGAACAGCAGGAATGTAATCAGCTCATCTGGGTTTACTTCAGGATAACTGGAAGAGACTGTTTTCTCAGTTATATTAAGACTCAAGTCTCCCTTGATCCCTCTTCCTGCATTTCATTCAGCAAGTGGAAACAGCAACATGGTCTTGGTTCAGACTCTCTGCATAGAGCAGTTGCCAGAAATTTTAACCAAAGGCTATCCATAGCTCTTCTCTCCAAATGTTCTTCCATTTCCCACTAAAAAACTACTTTGATGTTGCAGTTCCCATCATCATTAACTGAGGACAACACAATCATACTGAAATGCATTTTCACAGATTGTTTTTTCCCAAGATGGTATGTTTTCCAGTAGAAATGGCTTTGTATATTACCTGATGTTAGTGAATATCTCATACCATATTGTGTCTTCTGGGAAGAATTTTCACCAAGGAAACCAACAGTGTGTTTGTATTTGCTTTCAGAAATTAAAGAACAGCAGAAGTAATTCTTAAATTTACATGTTCATTAACAAACATGAGAAAAATTTGGGAAGGAACAATTATTTCCTAATTAAATCAACATGAGAAGGCCATTCTTAAAACAATATATTGAGATTACTATTTTCCTTCTTCTCAATTATAAACACGTTTCATTAGATTATAAAATGAAGTTATAGAAGGGAGTGGCACAAAATAAAGCTAGAGAAGTGATATCTCCCCCTGGAATAACGACTTGGTTGTAAATATTAATATCCTCCTTTAAAGTTGGGAAACCAAAGATACATTACTAAAAAGGAGATGATAGTAAAGAACTGGAGGGCATTCTCAGGTTGATATGTACAAAAATACTGAGGGCAGATAAATATAACAAATCCTGAAAATAATAGGGTTTTAAAAACATTAGAACAACCAAAGGACTTGTATGCATGCATATAAACATAACCAATGGACACAGATAGTAGGGTGGGTAAGGGCACGTGCTGGGGGTGGGAGCAGCTGGAGAGAGGTCAATGGGGGAAAAAAGAAGACACATATAATACTTTCAACAATAAAGAATTTAAATTTTAAAAATAAGCAGCAGCTATCCTTTAAGAAACTTTACATTTACTATGTTGTCCCATGCACCAATAGGTTGGAGGTTTGATTCCCAGTCTTGTGGGCCTGATCCCCAGTAGGGGGCATGCATGAGGCAGACGATTGTTGTTTCTCTCTGTCTCTCTCTTTCCCTCTTCCTTCCTCACTCTCTAAAACTCTAAAAATAATAATAATAAAATAACACGCACACAAAAAGAAACTTTAGCATTACCCAAACTATTAAGGATCATTAATTTTTCAGAGAAAAAGAGAGTTTCCCCAGTCCTCTGATGGTAGCCCATAGTGGAGAAAAAGACAATTTATAAAAAAGGAAACTTTAATCATAATATAACAAAGTCTGACCTTTAAAAGAAAATATTGAATAATCAGCCTGGAAAATAATTTTTAGTAATAAATTCTCCCACAGAAGTTCTTTGGTTGTTGGCCAGTCAAATACTGGTATGGGCTTTTCCTAACAGAGTGGCATTGAAGATGCGATTTAAATGCTGCGGAAAGATGTGCCTCCACAGTGAGGCAGAGGAATCCAATTCTTCAGCACAGCACAGAGAACACAGAAACAAAGTGAGACACAACCACAGGACCTGGAGCTTAAACACAGCAATGTACCACAATTCCTGCTTTACTGGCAAATCCCAACTTCTGGCCTTCAAAGACTTCTTCTGTTTGTGATGTGGGGATTTTAGATGGATCACACTGAGATGCCTGGAAAACACCAATTCCCAATGAAAAGAACAAGGAGCTCCATGAGAAGACTTGTGGGCACTGGCTCAGACCAGGATTGGCCCAGCCTGGGAAACTTGGACTTAGCACTTGGCCAATGTTGTCACACACAGAATGGGCACTCCTGCCTGCTTTGAACTTCCTTATTTCTTTAGTTCTCAAACTGCTTGTCTCTCACAATCTCCTTTCCCTCACCGAAACCAGTGATTACCAGACACCAACACAATAAAAGGAAACAATTACAATGAAGAAATAAAAGATGGGAAAGGGAAAATTCAGGGGAATTTTATCTCTTTGCAATGCATGTGTATTTAAGAACCATGTTCATTTTATTTCACAAGGAAATTTGAGAAATTTAAATGAAAATATACCTCAAAGAACTGTCTGCCCTGTCCTTGATAACCACAACCCTGGCCAGCCAAAAAAAGCCAAACCCAAAAAAAAGAGGGCTTCCCACAGGGGCAGGAGCAGAACATGTGTTGAATTTGAAATAGAATCATTTGAAGTGATGCCCTAATTTGCCCCTCTAAGCCAGGAGCCCTGAAGTGTGACTCAATATTACTACCCATCTTATCATTATGGGTCGAAATGTATCCCCCTCAAATTCATATGTTGAGGTTCTAATCCCCAGAATGGGACCTTATTTGGAAGGAGGGCCATTGTAGATGTAATTAGTTAAGATGAGGTCCTAATCCAATATGACTGATATCATTATAAAAGGGGGAACTTTGGATACAGAGAGACACAAACACACACACAAGAGAAGGCCTTGTGAAATGAAGACAGACAGCAAGGTGATGGAGTAGTAGCCAAGAAACACCAAAGATTGACAGCAAACCACAGGAAAGTAGGAAGAGGTTTAAAACAGATTTTCCTCACAGTTTCAGAAGGACCCAACCCTGCCAACACCTTGATCTCAGCCCTCTAGCTTCCAGAACTATGCGGTCTCAGTTGTTTAAACCACCCAGTCTGTGGTGCTTTGTTACAGCAGCCCTAGCAAACTGATACCCTTGCATACCAGATGGAGTTAATGTTCTCTGTTTTACTCATTACACAAGCATTTACAAGTCCCTCTGATGTGTCAGCCACTAGATTGGCTCCATGGATGCAGATAGGATCAGGCCATGCTTGTCATCTCCTGGCCTGATCGGATGTGGCTATTGAGCACTTGACGTGCTATAGAGACTAAAATAGATACTAGATATCCAAGACTATACAAGAATGTGAAATATCTTGTTAATGCATATATTAATGTGCTGAAATGATATTTTAGGTCTTTGGGTTAAAGTATATCATTAACAATGATTTCTTTCTAATTTTTTAATTTGGATACTAGAAAACTTGAAGTTACACAGGTGGCTGGTGGTATAGCTCTGCAAGGCAGCATTGTTCTCAGACCAGGGGTGGTCAACTTAGGAGCAAGTGTCAAGGCAGTAATGGAGGTGCCGCCACAAGTCTGCAGGATCCTGGAAGCAGGAGCTGAATCAGCCAAGAGGGAAGCATTACTTGGCATAGGAACAGGACAGAGGCTATCCTGCAGGTCCCTGTGAAGGAATGGAGACAGTGAAAATTCAGTAATGGCGGCTTTAACTGAACTTGGGCAAGGTGCCAGCCCTGGACCAAGTGCTTTCCATTCACTCACTTGTTTAATTCTCATTGTGGCTCTATGAGTCAGCACCTTTTCTTCTCATTTTACAGATGAGGAAACTGAGGCCTGACATGGTAAGTTCTTTGCCCAGGACAATGCAGAATAAGAGTTTAAACCTAAGCCTGGAATAGTGAGAGCCAGCTTGCAAAGGAGCATATACAGTATATCATACTAACATATAAAATTAAAGGAGAGCAGGAAGGGAAGGGGGGAAAGAGACATTAATTATTCTCGCACACAATAAGGAAGCTATGCAAAGATTTTAAGCAAGATTCTGACATAATTGAGTGAGCCAAGGGTTCACTCCAGTCCAGAGTCACTTTTTATGGAAATTTGGGATCAACCAAAACCAAAGCTCATCTCAGATATGAACCATAGTGGTTCTGATTCCAGTTTTGCACAGAAAACAAAATCTAATAATAAACTTCATTTGGTTCATGTGGATGCTATTATGGCTGTAAAGAGACTTTAATTGGACGCATAGGGTAGAATTAGACCTTTAATTCAGTCTTTTGCTGAATATCTTATTGCCTTTCTCCACTTTAATTGCAACAGCTTTTCATAGAATTTAGTACTGCACTGTTAGAAATTAGTACAGTAAAACCTCATTAATTTAGATAAAACTAATTAGGAGCTTGTGGTTTTGGCCTTGAAAAGCTCAAGTTTTATGATTATTTTAATAAGCAAATAAATAGGATGAATGATGTTATTGGAAGTGTTTGCCTACTAAGGAAAACACTTCTGCATATTAAAATAACAATTTACTAGACATACTGTAATTTCAGTATAAGTGGAAGCTGGTACAATTGAAATTGAGGCTTTGATATGCTGGTTTCAAGACATTCTTCTTTATTTTAAAGTGGTTCTTTGATAAGCAACAGATGGTTAATGCAATTCTCGGAGTCAGAGCCCTTGAAAGTAATAAATTTCTTTTAAAAATACATATCATTTACATATATCTTTCCCTTTAGTTAGTATAAATGTTTGGTTTTATTCATCAAACACCCCCTGCAAGTAATTGAAGTGGCTAACTCCTCCTGTTTCTCATAGAAACATAGCTATTAAAGTAATCAAAATTATTTTTCTGATCATCCAGCTTTAATAAGTTTCCATTAGTTTTTTTTTTAAATTATCAAGACACTAAGTTATCGTGGCTAACCTTAAGAAGCTCAGTGACTCTTCCAGATTATATAATGGATCAATTACAGCTACTTATATTTAGTGGTCTGGTTTGTATTTAAAGTTCTACATTGTATATAATTTTTCGGTAAGCTTAGGTTTTTATGTAGTTTTGTTCTGGTGATTGTTATCAGCTGACACCTCTTCAGAAAAAGTACCCAAAGTTCTTGCATTGAATAATGTGTCACATAAAATTACTCCAAAAGCCAAATCTTGGCAACTATAAAGACAGTTTCTTAAAGATCTATATGAATATGACTACTATTGGGATCTTCGCCTGAACTCCAGTTCAGCCTTGGGTTTATCTAGGAAAAGAAAAGAAAGCACATTTTTGAAATGTAAGCTATGAAGAATTAAATTGTCACTATGCCCATCTGACTGAAAAATAATAACAAATAAGAGCAATTTAGGGTAATTAGCAGTATTCAACAATCTTGTTAAATTTTGCATCATGAGTCAAAACACATGATCTTAGATTCAGAACAGATATGCTCTTCCCTGCTAAAATAAAATAAAAAAGTCTGCCCTAGCCTGTGTGGCTCAATTGGTTGGCCATCATCTCATGCACTGAAAGGTTGCCGGTTCGATTCCTGGTCAGAGCATATGCCTTGGTTTCCAGCTCATTTCCCAGAAGGGGACCTGTGGAGGCAGTCACTCTCACATTGATGTTTCTCTTTCCCTCTCCCTTCCTTTCTCTCTAAAAAAAAAAATCAATAACAATTAAATTAAAATCAGAGGAAGCCTGCAATGGTGTCATGCAAATAATTAAATAAAGTAGAAAAGTGGGGAGAGGAAGAGAAAAGGAACAGTGAAAAACAAAAGCAGAAGAGAGGACAAAAAATGTTTTCTAAGGTATACATTTTGGGAAAAGACAGTTAAATTCATATGCTTCATAGAGTCCGAAAATAAAAATGCCCTCCCCCATCACTCTGTCTTCTCTTTCAGTGACAAAAATCAACAAACAAACACATGGTAAGAATTCTGTAATCCTCTAAATGCAGGTGTCTTAAAGCACATTATCTGTCTACTTCCTTGGGATAATATGTGTTCTGTTGCCATCCTGTAGCTGACATTGAGCATTATTCTTCTATCCATAAGCAGCCACCAACTCTTTCTAGAATTAGGTGAGTGATGATGTTTTTCTTCAGTAAAAAGCCATTTGCTCATCTTTAAAGAAAGTGAGCAAGAAAGTCTTCCTGGGTTCCAGGATTCTGGGCTAAAACGTGCAAATCAAAGGCTCACATAGTGATTTTTACTTCTGTCTGTCTGTCCCTCCATCCATCCTGCTAGTAGAAACTTATTGAGTTTTCCCTACATGCCTGGTCCTGCCTTAGGAGCTGGGCATAAAACATGAAAGAAGGGGCAAAATCCCCATCTTCAACACCCCAGAGGCTTAAACAAGTATTTACATAATTATACAAATAAATATGTAATTAAAACTGCAATGATTGACAGGAAGGGAAATTACAGGATGCTATGGAATCCTATAATGAAAGGATTTGATTCTGAGTTTTCACATGTCCTGGAAAAAAAACAAGAAAACATGCATTCTGGTTTTTTAGGGGTGGAGAGAGTATTTTGTCTGTTAACCTCAGTCAATAAAATACGCAAAATCTCGTATGATATTAATTGTGCTGAAATCAAACTTCTTGGGCCTTTGTTTGCTTTTAAAACTCTATTGCCATCAAAAAGACTTCAAAAATGAATAGCAAAAGATGTTTATTTATAGTGGTTTAGTATGTTAATTTAAAATAAGCTAGAGTGTTTTAAGAGGAATGGAAATAAAAAAATCAAAAGTAGTGGATCTTGCCTAACAGAGCAATAGCCCTGGACCAGACAGAATTCAGAGGCTTCTAGTTACCTTCCAACACATCCTAGCTGTGCTGTCTTGGCCAATTCTGTAACCTCTCTGAGCCTCGATTTCCTCATCTATAAAGTAACTGTCATAGTCACCTGCAGGGTCCTTCCGAGGGGCATCTGAGTGAATGTGCACAAAAGTGCCTTGTGACAGTCAGTATAGAAAGGAGAGTACAGAAAGGAGAGAACCACTGAAAAACATTAACGCCAGTGTGAACCACCCCTCCCTGGGGAATTAGTATTGGCTCTCCCAAAAGACTTCATTAGCTATTTGAAAGATGCCCTTGCGTATTTTTCCTTAAATTGCTTACTAATCATCTCAAACAAAAGCTCCTGTCAATATTATCAGAGTCAATTCCTTAGCACACCACACATAGTAACCTGAAAAAACAAACAAAAAAACAACAACTAGCAAATGCTTTCTGCAATAAATAACCATATGTGCACTTGGGATTCAACTTGTACTGATAGAGGGAAATTGCATTGTTTTGAAATTATATACTGGCTGGGTTTGTTATTGCTTTTTTCTCCCCACTATTAGAAGCATATTCAAGGATGATAGAGTAAACCTGAAATTGAAAAGAGTTCAACTTGAGAGAAAAATGCCATTTTAATTAGAGGAGTTAGTTATTCTCAACTTGAGTTCATGCCTCAGCAGGCACCATATCTTCACTGTAGAGGCCCCTACATTAGTTAATGATTCACAAAGGGTGTTGCTCAAGACACACAGACTCCAGGACACCTGCCTTGCAGGAAAATTGGGCCATTCCGGGAAATCATGACCTGGAGGAGACATTTTTAACCAGTCATGTCAGGAGAAATCACTCCATGATTACCTTCTGGGATTTCAGTGCAGGATTCCAAAGATGTAGGTGAGATTTTATAAATTCCAATCATCTGCAAAATGTTCTGGAAGGCTCTCCTCTGAAATCAGTTCAGCACCCTAAATAACTGTGTCCATTTTTGAATGTTACCATCTCAGTTAAGGGACAGCGATCAAATATAAATCAAGTGTTAGAAAATAAAATGCAGCAACTGGTGTTGCTCAGTTGATTAGGCGTCATCCCATCACTGAAAGGTTGCTGGTTCAATTCCAGGTCAGGGCACATGCCAAGGTTGTGAGTTCAGTCCACAGTAGGGGGTGTGCAGGAGGCAGGCAGCCAATCATGTCTTAATGTTTCTCTCTCCCTCTCCCTTCCTTTCTCTATAAAAATCTTTAAAAAAAAAGAAAACATAATTTTTTAAGTACAATCAAGGAATGGGTTATTTATGACCAAGCTTGAACATGTGCTTAGATAGAATTCCTTATTTACTTAATTTGCTCTATTTTTACATAAATAGGAAAGACATAAAGTAGGAAACGCCTCAGCTTTATTAATGCAAACATATTTTATTAAAGAATGAATGCATTTATGCTAAAGAATAGTTTACATGTGTTGGAAAGCAGCAAGCATATCTCCAAGGGGCGGGTTCTCCTCAATATGACTCCATGCTAATTCTACATGCTTTAAACCCAGACCCACACATGGGGGGTACATATACACAACACAGATGCATATAGGGACACACAGATACAAAGACCAAAACACCAACACCATTGCTCTCCAGATGCTATTAACTCTCATTTAAGGCTTCTTTCTGTAAGGTGCCCCAGTGCCCCTACCATCACCAGGATTAAAAACCAACTTCAATCAATGCGCAGCATTACCTGGGAAACTAGCCATCTGCTCTCAGCCTTAAATGTTTGTATTTTAACAAATCCTCTCAATTTCATACAATGATGACCCTTGGCATTTTATGACATTGAAAGACCCAAGAAACGGAGAAATCTCAGCTTTAGTGAGAACTTCTCATTAGAAACAGTGAATGCACTGGCGATCCTGACTCTGAAATGTTCCTGATTTGAAGGTCACAGGGTCAGATTTCTCTTTAGATTGTTGGATGTAGACAAGCCAAGTTTAGAGAACTCACTGGAGTGCAAGGTTGAGTGATGGCGGCAAGGCTTCCTTGGTGACACCAAGTCAGATTTGAAGCTTGCCTGGAAGGACTCATTAGACAGGACCATAAGTTACCACAAATCAGGGCTGAAAGAAAGGATAGCCTGCATGGAGTTTGTTCACTTGCTGATAACTCATTCCCTTTTTCCAAGGTTTCTGTTGTGGTGGTAGTTGTTTTAAATTCCTAGCTGGTTTGACGGTTGATTTCATCTGCTCGGTGATTTTCCTCCCTTTGGGTGTCCTGCAGTGTATGTTGAGAATCCACCCCTCTGGGAATGTTGGCATGGGTTAGAAGGGGAACAAGGGTGGATGGGGCAGGAGGAGGGAAGGGTCATTAGTAGTTGCAAGGATTCTAAGAAAATAGATGAAGTGAATACAATAAGGGGGCACTACTTGATATATTTATGTAAATAAAAGCATTATCTCTAACTGTGAATTAACTGCCAACTATCAGACTGTTAGTTGTAAAGCTCAATGAAGGCTGTGCTGATTGGCTTACTGAGGAGAGGATCTGAAACATGGGAGAGGAGTCTCAGGCTCAAATCCACCTGACTTTTCCTTTAGCCCTGCTGCTTCCTCACCAGCATCAGTACTTACTCCCTGCCCCCTTGACTAATGATCTGATAAGTGCATCTAACATTCTTATTGGGTTTCATAAGGCAAACTGGAATTGTCCATCAAATAACAGCCTCAGTGTCTTTGCCTGAGAATGGTGAAAATCAGCATGGAGCTCTCCTACAGGGAGGCAACTGGGAATGAGCAAAGAAAAAGAAAGAGAGTCTAGAACTTTCCTCCCCATCCACACTCCCACCCTCCTCACACTCACAGCAGCAGCAGATTTCAATGTAACGTAATTACTTTAATAATACATTTCTTTAGATTTAGAGTTGCTCTTCTGAATTTAAAAAGCTTGGTCGGCCAATAGTTTGGCAGTCTTTCATCTGAAATTTGAATCGTTGCATATTCATATGGTCTGGAATTCCTGGACCAATGCTGCCTTTTCTGAAGCCCCCAAAGTTCCTTCAGCCGTCATCGGATTCTAATCCCTGGGAGACCTCCTCAGAGGAGCTGTTCCTGTGGATCCGGCCATCACTCTTCATACTGTGGAAAGTCTTCTTGAAAGCCTCCATCATGGCATGGGCCAGCTTCTTGGCCTCCAGCTTGCTCTCGCACTCGACAGCATGACAGTCCATCTGGTAGGACAGGTCGTCGTTGATCTCCCTGTAGACCCAGGCGAAGATGTTGGGGCTCACGTTGTGGTCAGCGGTGCAGTAGGCAATGCGAGCCACTTGGAAGGTATCCATGTGGACCGTAGCCTCCCCTTTGTGGTCAAGGTGATGGAGACACACTTGGAATGGTCGGATTTCCAGAAGGACATTGGCTGGAAAGATATCTTCTCGGGCTAGTGTGTGCTTCTTCCAGAGCTCAATGACTGGCTTTTCTGTGCAGCCTGAAAAAAACTGCATGCCTGTGGTAGGGACTTTACCCAGATAGGTAACCTGCAGAGGAAATACAGGAAGAAAAAGGGAGAGGTCAATAGTAAACTCTTTGTGCTAGTTGTTCATTTCAATGTTCTCATTCATGGTGTCACATGGGAAGGTGGAGAGACATCTTCCTTGCTCCCTAAATGTCATAACTGCCATAAGAATTTTTATCCTTTCTCCCTAACAAGTGGCCCACTTGGCAAAAATATTGAAATTCTTTAAATATTAGAGTTGGAGTTTAAAAACCTATTTCTAGAGAACTACTGTCCCTCTCCCTACCCCCTTTTAAAACTCATATTAGAGAGATGATGATATTTTACATAATTTGGCATTTCTTTATAGTCATACAGGCACTTGAAGTTTATTTTCAACCAAACACAAGCAGAATTTAATGATAGGAAGGAGTCATAAGGATGGTGCATCTGAAAAAACAAAGTCCTTATTAAACATCTCCTAGTCTGGTTCTCTTTTCAAATCTGTCAATGTTCACTTTCCCTTGAGCTTCTTGCTTCTAGCAAATGCCAAGGACACAGGGAAAAAAATGCTCTGTTTAAATTATGGCCTAAAACATGATTGGTTTCCTTCCAAGGTAATTTTTGAAAATATAGCAATACAGTTGTTTTTCAACCTAAACAGTTTTGGAATAGATGGGCACCATCTGGTTATAGTGATAATAAATGAAAGATCTACAGATGGTTGGAGACTGAGAATGCTTGCTTATCAAATAGCTAGATGGGCCGTACGAAAACAAAGGAAAACAATTCCAAGTGATTCAAACAGTGACTTCTTAAAAACGTGTTTAAGAATACCAATAAGGGATTTTTTTATTCTTTCATTTTTTTTCATCCATCAAAACAGACAGAACTGCTGTCATTATGGAAAGGCATAACACTGAAGACATAATTTAAGGAATCACACACAATAGTATACGATTTGGTGCAAAATTAGTGACATAGATATAAATACTATGGATTTGAGAAAGAAAAGACCAGAAAAAAGGTCCATGGAAATGGTGAGAAAGGACATTTTGTCACAGTGATTCCAAATCAATATTGACATTTAGTGGGACTATAAAGGCCACGTACAAAAATTTTAGAGCACAGAAGTTAAGTAGTTACAATTTCTTGTGCTTTATCTCTTAAACAAGAGTTAATTGGATATTCCCTTTAAAAATAGAGCTCCTTAATAAAGAAGCATAAAAGCTGCACATTCTAGAAATATTCAGAACCTATCTATAATAATAAAAGTGTAATATGCTAATTAGACTGGACAGCTTAATGACCTTCTAGACGTCATTCCGGATGACCTTCTGGATGAAGCCGGGGTGGCTGCGAGGGCTGAGGCAAGCTGCTGAGGCTGCGAGGGCCAAGCCCCTTGCACGAATTTCATGCATCGGGCCTCTAGTTACATATAATGGCAATATGCCAGGTGGGCATGTGAGAAGGGTAAAGTGAAGATGGGGTGGGCCCAAAAATCAATGGGAAACAAATGGATATTTGTTCAGAGGCAGGCAGAGTCAAGATTTAAATCCTAGCTTCACGGTTCACCAGGTGAATGGATCATTCTGGACACACCACTGGACCTCTGCACATGCACAGACATTATAATGTAAGGGAGACCATGAAAAGGGTGGCAATGAGTACTACATAGTACCCTGAACATTCAGTGGAAGGAAGTGTGGTTCCTTGCTGGTAGAGGCCTCAGAGAGAAGAGTCATTAAACTTCAAGTCATTGGGGCCTCAAAAGCCAGATAGGAGCCCAGCAAGTCAAGGTGGTGTGAGAAGGAGGGAGCAGAAAGGCAAGCAAGGGCTGCAGTGGGAAAAGCCCCAGGTGGGCAAAGGGGCTGCTTTGGCCTGACCACACATTAGGTTGTGGCAGAAGCCAGAGTAGGGACTTCTCTCCTCTTGATGAAATGCCACTAAAAATCTACAGCCCAAGGAAGGCCTGGATTTGATCAAGGTTGAAAACTTGGAAGACCTGATAATGCCACGAAGAAAGATGGATGGGGAGGGCTGACTAAGAGCAGAATGCTTGGGCAAGATGTTGTAGCACCAGCCCAGCCTAGAGGCAAAGGTGAACTGAATTAGGAGTGTCGGTAGTGGGAAAGGACAGAGGAGGCACATGGCAAAGATATTTCAAATATAAAACTGACAGTACACTGTAGGGAGAAAATAACTCAATACTGCAAATGCTCAAACTCCCCAAAGAGGGCAAGTGGTTGAACAGCTCCATGTCTCTCTGGATTGGAGTCAGATAATAAAGATGTCTTTGTGAGCAAATGCACAACACGGGGTTCTTCAATACCATTTACTGAAAAGGTACATTCTGTATATGGTACATTGTGATATCTTTATTATTTTTAACAGCTTTATTTTTTACTGAAGTGAAATTTCACATCATATAAAACTTACCATTTTAAAGAAGATGATTCAGTAGCATTTAGTAGTCAAAATGTTGTACAACTATCTGCTCTAACTAGCTCCAAGATTATTTTCATCACCCCCAAAGGCAACAAAGTGCCCATTAAAACAATCTTTCTCCATTATCCCCTCTCCCAAGGCCCTGGCAACCACCAACCTGCTTTCTGTCTCTATGGATTCCCTATTCTTCCTAATTTATATAAGTGGAATCATACAATATGTGGCCTTTCCTGTCTGGCTTCTTTCACTTAGAATAATGTTTTCAACATTCATCCAAGTTGTACCTGTATCAGTACCTTCTTCATTCCTATGACATCTTACTTCTGGAAGTTTAAACGCAAATGGGGAAAACAAGTTTTAGTGCTTGGAGTGAAAGCATGTTCTCTTTTACTCTCCACTGAAACTAGAAATAACTTTCGATTTCATACAAAAATTCTTCTGATGGAGGGACACTCCTTTGATTTGCCAATAGGATCACACCTTCATCCTACCCTTCCCCCCCCACACACACAAGTTTTAAAAAATTACAGTGTTTTCTATTGCAATGTAACTAAAGGATGAGCTGTAAAACATTATTAGAAGTGGTAAATGACTCACTCCAACAGGAAGCAATTTCATAGTGGTAACATTTTGACAACGAAGACAAAATATAATCCTCCCTTATAAATATTTATTACTTAAAAAACTAAAGATTTTAAGGAATATAAAGTTTTATTGTGGAAGTGTGCTTTAGAGAAGAGTGGAGTGGAGATTAGTAGCTCAAAAAGTTCAATAGGCAATAATGAAAGCTACAAATAATATGCAGACATTTATAAAAACCATTTTAAAACACTGAGGTACAACATAATACATAGATGTAATCTCTTGAAATTAAACTTATTATGGAAGTGTCTTTATTCAGTGGTTCCCTTTCACCATGATCATCTGACTAGCACTCTACACATTAACCATAAGGCCCTAAGCCCCCACTGACATACATCCTCAACCAAATCAAGCCACACAGACACTGAAGAGTAGTAACAAATATTTGTGTCACACTTCAAGTGAGAAGCACATGGTATCTATAGGTTCACTGACAGCACTGTGGTTCAGGATCTAATATTATTATCACTAACCCATTTTATAAGACAAGAACCTTAGGTGAGGTGGTAGCACTGGGAGACATAGCTTATACTTTCAATGGTTGGGATTTCAGGAATATTTTGATTATTTGTGAAGAAAATTGCTTAGAAAAGATAGCCTGAAAAGACACATGTTGAATTCCTGGACCATTTTGCTATCAGATGAGAGGCATTTACAACTGGTTTCACTTCCAGCCAGTTATTCATTTTTCCCATCTTTGGACTATCAGAGAAATTTTGGATTTATATGAGCATCCAAATACAGTGGGTCCTTCCATAGAATGAACAACATTTTTTTTTTGTTTGGTGCTCTTGCCAATGACACTCTTCTCCATGACAATATAGGCCTAGGCAGTTCTTTAAAAATGTATTCTGTTTTATAATTGCAGAAAGTGGGAAGCAAAAACCCTAGAAAATTGTCAGGTAAAATAGTGCACAAATAATAAAATAATACATGTATATGATATACTGTTATATTATTATATAATTTACTTATAATATATCATCTGTTTTCTAAAGCTCAAAAAATATAGAATATACTTAAAATGAAATCAAAGAAAATAAAAGTTAATCTCAAGAACTCCAGACTTTGGGAATTTTCCCACAAGTTTTCTGTGCAAAGAGAAGCCTAAATACGTATGTTCTTAGCACTGATCCTGAATATTCCATTAGCTTCGTCTTGCAGAGTGTTACCAAGCCTGCAGATGGAAGAAAGTTGTAAGCGGCTCATGCAATGACTCTGCTCCATGGGGATACTGACAAGGGCCAACAATCACACCAAGTGTTCCCGGGGAACCACAATTGATGTCTGCTCTCAATTTGTATTGAAGGCCACAGAGGCGGTGGTGAACAGACAAGTCCTTCCCACCAGCACAGAATTAGCAAAAATGCCCCCGAAGTGCCAGCAAATGGCTGGTTCCCTAGTGGCAGCAGCTCCTGCTGCTTGAATGTACAGGGGTCCCCTCACCTCAGGCCTCGCAAGGTTCTTGGCTGAGTCTTCTCTTGATTCAAAGGAGCTTACTCTGCCCAAACCTTTCTAAACAGTCCCAGGAATGAACTGGTTCCTGCAGGATCTGCTCAACACAGAGCAGGAGTCAGAGGGTAAAACTTACGCTGCTGGGTGAACCTCAGGAAGTCAATGAAACTCTTGTTTGTTGTCTTTGTGGAGCGGATAACATCGTCTAAAATCCCATAAGGTTATGTAAATACAACAACATAAAGTCAACAAGTTGACACTTCTTAAAGACATATAGGAAAAGAATGATCTGAATAGATATTCCCTAGAAATGGAATAAAAATAATTATCTAGTTTCCTTAAAAATGGAATGCGAAATGATAAAATGACCTCCCAGCAGAGGGATTCCTGACTTTGCCTGTGCACTTTCCCTCGTCAGTCAATTGCTTGCTATTTGCCTGCCCATTTCCTAAATCTCCCACTAAATTCTCCAGAATCTGGCATTAACCCATGTAGCTGCCTAAGTGCTGGTAAGTCACTGAAGAAAAAAGTGAATATATATATAGGTTTAGAAGGAAGATAGCATATGGCTCTGCTTTTCAAGGGAAATAGAGTAAAAACTTTTTAAAATTAGTTGTCTCAAAATACCTAACCCTAACCCTAACCCTAACCCTATAAGGGACCACAGAGTACATGTGTCTCACTGCACAGAAACCCTGAAATGTAGATGTTATTCCAATACCCTCCTATGCCATCACTGTTTCAGGGACTTACTCTAAATGTAATGATAGATCACTTCTGGCCATAGTATTCCTGTGGGGGACTTCCTTGCATGCTCTTCTGTGGGCACTTCCTCCTTATGAGTACGAACACAGGACTCAGTATTCAAAGCTGCTTCAGGAGAACCCACCACCAACACAGCTGTGCAGCCACCAATGTCAGGTCTGGTTAATGAGGATCTTGTTCTCCTGCCCTCCTATGAAAGAGGTGAATGTCTGCTAGGTGAATAAGTCCCTCTTAGCCTCATTCTTAAGAACTGCAATCTTCCATAGCCACAAAGTAGACAAGAAAAAACGAGTCAAGAAATTGGTCACTAAATATGTCCAAAAGGGTAGACAGATTTGTTTTTTTTTTAGCTGTCACCTCCCAGGGTGCTGGAATAAGGGGACTTGGGAGATGACAAGAAGACTCTTCAGGAGTAAAAATCAGTTGGAAATATGCAGTAAATACTAGCATCTTTTCTCTGGTTGCAGAAACAGGTATTGGGCAAAGAAAGTATTAAGAATGAATCATTCTGAGAGAAATCAACAGAGCAAAAAATGAAAGTTTTTCCCCATGTGTCATTCAATGGCATAAACCAATGCCCCAGATGCAGACAATGTGTGAATGGGCTAAACCCAGGCCTGACTGAAGACATTTTTTGAGAATATTCACAGCATGTGGAAATACACAGAAGCCGTGGAACCATAGGGCGCGCCAGAGTGTCTGCAGCATTAACAGTGTCAGATCAGGAGAGACCGGTGTCCTCAGAACCTCTCCTTCCCACCCATGAGTTTTCCAACACCCCAGCCAGCTCTCCATTCATGAGTTACCATTCCCTGCTCATGTGTGGCAAACAAACCCTGGTTGTAGAAATGCATCCTTCAAGCTAAGCGGACACCATTCCATTCCTTCCTCTGGGTGGGTGGTCCATATTTCATTCTTACCTGAAAAACCCTTGTTTAGGATCTTGACTAGCCTCACCCTAAAAAGGACAGTCAGATGGAGTGGATAATGAAAAGTTCCCCTAAACAAGAATGTGAGGTGAGATGGATGATCACAGAAGACCCCAAGCATCTAGTTTCCTGGGGATCTTCCACCTTCTAGGCTGGATCAACCCGGCTTAAAAACCGCATGAGCCCAGCTTTGGTTTGGTTTACTGTGGGGTTTCTCTGGGATGACATGACAGGAACAAAGACTCCACAGAGTTCTTTCTTGGGATATGAAAGATCTTGGTGTTCTTTCATTGTCTGTAGGAGACTTCCTTTCCCCATCTGACATAAAATCACATTATATGAACACAGGCTGAAGACACCTTAACTGGACATCCTAATAGCCTTTGGGCTACAAGACAAAACATGAGAAAAAAAAAGGCTTCTCTTAACCTGGGGTCAAATACTAGAGTCAAGCTCTTTGCTCCCACATTAATTCCCACTTGCACATTTCAGAGGAAGAGGAAAAGACAAAACCCTAAGATTTATGGTCCCAGCTTGAATATACTCCTTCTTTGCCCACCACAGAGAAGCACAAATTTACTAACACTTTGACAAGAGGAGATGGACCCACAATGCAAACATAAGCACAATGCTAATCATGACCTTGAACCTGTATTACATACTTTAGGCCCTGAAGAAGGTATTAAAGGAGAAATGTTGGTTATAGTGAAATCCATGAAGTTATTGTGAGAAATATAAAAGTGATAAGCTTTGGGCTTAAAAATTAAATTTCTTTATCTGTACATTCATGTCATAAGTGTTTGTTGAGCACCTACTAGGAATCATGTATATTAGTGAACAAAATGGACAAAACTCCCTGCTGTCTTGGGGATTACATTCCAAGTACACTGACGATGCTTAGCACTAAGTTCACAGCACTCAACATTACAAGTGCAAGGCTGGCCTTAGGGAGAAGAGCACACAGAAGCCTCCCTGAGTACTTTCAATGAATCTGGAAAACTTATCTTGGGTTCCAAAAGTAGGACAAAGGCATAAGTAGGACAAAGGTACCCACGGTTTGGAATTCATCCCTTGGATCAAGCTGTGTTCAATGAAGGTTCATTAGTCTTGACACTCACTGTACTTTGGCTTTCTGAGATGCTGCTGAAGTAGAAAACCAGGCAGGTTGAGGGCTTTAGAAGAATGCCAAGGGAGAGGGGAATGCAGGTGAGAGCAAGGAAGACACGGAGGTAAAAGATGAAGGCAGACTTGTCTTCCAAACGAAATGGACTGGCAGTAAGAATGCCACTGGTGACTTTACATTTGCCCTGACTGGACAGTTAAGGTAATAGACATCTGCATTTTCACTCTTGGGATCTTCCCATCTTCCCTTCATTGTAATCTTGTAGCAAAATTATCAGTTGTTTTAGGCTACTCAGCATCTATTCTACCTTTCTTTGGTGTCTTTCTTCTTTATTTTGGAGAACTGACTAGCAAATTATCTCAGGATTTAAACTCAAAATACTGGTAATTATATTTAATTAATTGTTGATTATTCAAAGGTATATCAGCATTATGTGCTTTTTAGAGCTAAATGGTGACATTCATGCCAACCTAACACCTTGTCTGTGATGCAGAGATGATGATTCTAATATCCAAGGAGATAAGGACATTTGCCCCAATCATCTTGCTCAAAGAGCATGACATGGAACACAGGTCCTCCACCCCAAGGTCAAGAACCTTTCCACTACTCCAATTTCTTTCCCGGAAGGGTACACAGACCCCTATTTTTCATTTTTATACCATCTACTTTCTCTTCGGCCATTTCTTCAAGCATGCACCTGAGATCGAGTCCTGAAAAGGTGTCAGACACTCTACTGGGTCTTGTTAAACACTCTAAAAAGGGTTTGGAGTCAAACTCTTAAAGAGTCCTTAACCTGAGATGTGTTTGCATTGCCCAGAGATTTAAATTCTGATGCTAGCATCAATAATTGAAAGGAGATAAGAATGCATATTTAATATTCAGATATCACATTCCTCAAGAACTTTGAAATGGTGTTTTCCAAAGCAAACAATCCCCACTTCAAAGAATAACTCTGAAGAGAAAATATCAAACATGTGCTCAGTTGGCCCCAACTCTGCTCTTGTGGGTCATGTACCAACAGGCCAGACAACATATGATGCAGAATTGCTCTGGGCACCAAACGCCATGCTGGGCAGGGCTTTGCACATTCCTCAACAAAGGCAGCTGAGAGCCTGGAAGGTCAGCATGAGAGGCCTGGCCTCTGCTCAGAGCCCACCTGGGCAGATAGCTCTGATGTCCTACTCTTCAGCCGCCCAGGCTTCTGTGGGTCATTTACAGGAAGCCCAGATGATTCTGAAACAAAACTTGGTGTGTGTTTTTTTTCTCCAAAGTGAGTCATGGGTGCCATTCTAGGGTCTATTTTTTGGCAGATCTACCTAACACTCATCAGTGTTAAGAGTAGACTCAACTGTCCTGTGGCCAGACTGAGATGAGGACCAATCGTTACTATTCCCTATAAGGCTACCCTTAAAAGTCTTCTGCCGAATATCTGCTTGGCCTGGCTTGGTTGGCTGACCAAGAGGAAGCAAGTGAGCCAACTGCCTGGGGAGAACCTGCCTCAAACTTTAACAGCATAATTTTGTTAACCCCAGAGGAGATGGTGATGACCCAGAAAGGCTCACAGACTTATTCTTAATGCTTTTTTAATAGTAGCAACCATGTTGGCAGTAGAATGCAGATTTTCTAAAGTCCATATTTTCTGGGACACATATGCCTTTGTTTAGTGATTTGTTTTTTAAATTCCAGTAACTTTCCTACAGTCACAGATATTGAGAATACTTTTTTATTGTTTAGTAGTTCTTTCTAAGTATTTTCTTGGGTTATGTTTATTGAATCTGTGAAAACATTAATAGAAATATAACTGGGGAATATGTTTTCTTTTTATTATGTACATGTATACCATGGGGGAAAATAATTACTAAGACCCATTGCCGAGGAATAATTAAGTACCGTTTTTGCACTCTAACCGAGATGAAGGTTGCTTCAGCTGTGAAATAAAGCATATGTCTCACAATTAGGTGTTTAAGTGACAGATTTATTTCTGTTGTTCATATTGTAACTTAGTTCCAATGATGCAGAGTGATGGAAAATGTTGTGTCCCATTTGTGCTTATCAAAGCAGTCCCAATGTGCAATTTGTTCTGTCAAATGGCTCTTAGATGTGTGAAGACAGAAGTGATTTATCTGAAAGGCACCGAAGTATGCTCCTGAAGACAAAATCACTTAATAAAAATGACACCGCAATGAAGCACACATTCCCTCATCTGGCCCCTTCTGGTGAGCTTGCCCAACGGTCAAACCTGGCACCGTTCCACTCAGTGGCAAAGAACAATTTATTTCTCGACAAGTCTGGTCTGTCCCCTTCTGCTTTCTAAACAGTAGAGTGTCCTGGAAAGGGAAAGAAATTCAGCAGAGCTCTCTAGGCCCTAAAATGTTCACAACAAGAATATTCTCTCAATGATAAATCTATAACAAACACACTGCTTGAGAGTTATCCTGACAAATGGATTCAAGGGGCAAATGATGTGGCAGGTGAGAAATGTTACCAATTTTTGTCTTTGTAGCACTTTATCAATTCATTTTTCTTAGTGCACATCTCATTAGGAGTGGACCAGTGAAGGCACTAAACATTTAGAAAGAATAATGTTGAAACAACATTTGCTTGGAGTTAATAAAATAAACACAAAGTCTACTGGATACAAGTCTACAGCTCTTAACAGGAGGCCAATAGAAATTTGAAAAGAGAGGTAATATGGAGGTTAACTAAACATGGTATTACCAAGCATTCCAAAGAAATGAAAACTTATGTTCCAATAAAAACCTTTATATGAATGTACACAGCAGCTTTATTTGTACTCATCAAAAAATGGAATCAGTTCAGATGTCTTCAACAGGTGAACAGTTAAGTAAACTGAGGTATATCCATTCCATGGAATATTACTCAGCAAGAAAATGGATGAACTATTGACACACCAAACAACTTGGATGAATCTCCAAGGAATTCTGCTGTGTAAAAAATAAACAACAATAACAAAAAAAGATCTAAATTATTACATACTATTTTATTCCATTTATACATCATTTTTGAAATGACAAAATTTTGGAAATGGAGAACAGATTAGTGATTGCCAGAGATTATGGATGGAAGAGAGGTGGGTATGGTCATAAAGGGCAACAGGAGGGGTCAATGTTGTGAGAAACGTTTGTAGTATCTTAGTGTTGACTATAGAGGTGAAAACATGAATTTATACATGTGAAAATTGCATTGAACTAAGTAAATACATGAATAAATAAGAACAAGTAAAACTGGATAATCTTAATAACATTGGGGGAGTGCATAAATGTGATACCTTCCTATCTAATAAAAGAGTAATATGCAAATTGACTGTACCTCCGCTACACCCACCAGCCATGCCCACCAGCCAATCAGGACGGAATATGCAAATAAACCCAACCAAGATGGCTGCAGCCACAGAGAGCAGGAGGGAGGCTTGGGTTTCCCTGGCAATGGAGGAAGCCAAGCTTTCCGCCTGCCCTTTCCGGCCCAGGCCTCCACTCAATGCTACAAAGTTTCAATTATAGAAGATAAATAAAGCCCAACAGAAATGGCGGCAGCCACGGAGCTGGAGAGAGCAGGAGGCTAGGGTTGCCTGCGGCGATGGAGGAAGTCAAGCTTTTGCAGCCCTGGCCTGCTTTGGCCTCTGCTCAAGGCTACAAAGTTTCAATTATAGAAGATAAGTAAATCCCAACAGAAATGGCTGCCACCACGGAGCAAGCAGAAGGCTTGGCTCCACTCCAGGCTACAAAGTTTCAATTGTAGAAGATAAACAAATCCCAGAACCCAGAGCCTCTGCTTGGGTCTCCAGGGGGCGTGGCTAGCCTGCAAACCACCACCAGCTCCTCACCCAGGCCACCCCACGCCCCAAGGGAACCCCCACCCTGATCTGAGACACCCTTCAGGGCAAACCAGCTGGCCCCCACCCGTGCACCAGGCCTCCATCCTATCTAATAAAAGAGTAATATGCAAACTGACCATCACTCCAACACACAAGATCCCTCAAGGGATCCCAGATTGTAGAGGGTGCAGGCTGGGCGGAGGGACACCACCCCACCGTGCCCGAATTTTGTGCATGGGGCCTCTAGTATATAATAAAAGGCCAATATGCAAATTGTTCTCTCCACCAGGAGTTCGACCAAGGGGTGGGGCCAGCCAACTCTCTGCAGCTTCTCCCCCTGGCTGGTCCCACCCCCAATGGGCCCCCTTCAGCCCAACTGTGGCGGGCCAGCCGGACCCCACCTGTGCACGAATTCGTGCACTGAGCCTCTAGTTATACTATATTTTGCAAAGTGTTATCATTGGAGAAAACAGTGTAAAGTATATATGGGATCTCTCTGCATTATTTCTTAACCACTGCATGTGAATCAAACATCTCAATAAAATTTTAATTAAAAAAGTTCTCTCATCCATCTCATTCAGCATTATTTTTCTTTCTTTTTTCTTTTTTTAATATATTTTTATTGATTTCAGAGAGGAAGGGAGAGGGAGAGAGAGATAGAAACATCAATGATGAGAGAGAATCATTGATTGGCTGCCTCCTGCACACCCCACACTGGGGATCGAACCTGCAACCCAGGCATGTGCCCTTGGCCAGAATCAAACCCTGGACCCTTCAGTCTACAGGCTGATGCTCTACTCACTGAGCAAAACTGGCTAGGGCAGCATTATTTTTCTTAAAAAAATACCTTTTATTTATAACTAGAGGCCCAATGCAAGAAGATTCATGCAAAAATGGGCCTTCCTTCCCCTGGCTACCGGTACCGCCTTTGCTCCAGCCCGGAGCCACCTTTCTTCCTTCGCTCTGCCCAGAGCAGCCTTTCCGCCTTTCCACACTGCCCAGAGGCCCTGAGCGGCTGGGGCAGTGCAGTATGCCTGCGTCCCGCCCTGGCCACTTGGTGCCTGTGTATGCAAATTAGCCCACCATCTTTGTTGGGTTAATTTGCATACTCACTTCTGATTGGCTGGTGGGTGTTGCAAATGTATGGTCAATTTGCATCTTTCTCTTTTATTAGTGTAGATTATTTATCAAATTTTAAACATATTTATGATATTCTAATCAATGGGTATGCATAGTAATTATAAAGATAATTCAAACAAATTCAAAGACAACGTATGGTAACAGAAAATAATTTTTGAAAATTTCAATTATATTGTTTTCTTGCACAGGAAATAGGATAAGGTGGGATGTAAATGATTAAGCAACAGTTCTCAAATCTGTTCTCTCCCTTCACTGGGGAAAGGGGAGGTGACCCAGAAAAGAAAGAAATGACCTGGTCTAATCTCCGTGTTAACTTGACCATCTGGTGTTTGCTGGCAGGCAAGTCCTGACCTACAGAATGCCTTTTGCAGGATGTACCTGCTTGCCTAGAATTGCTGATGGTCAACAAATCCAAAATCTGTAGAGTTATGGAACATGGCTTCCAGGAAACTGTCTCATACACTGTGTAGCTAAGCATAAAATAAAGATGTTAAAGATTGAAAGGGCTCTCTTCTGCATAACTAATATAAGTACGTACAGTATTAGGTATCTTCTGTGTTAATGTGGGCTAGACCATTTATGATGCTGTGAGAAAGGACTGAAAGAGCTACAAAGACAGCCCCAAATGTCACCATGTTTTGCTTGTGCCTTTTGATTATTTGTGTTCCCAAAATTACTAGTAAAGTTTGGTACTAGAATGAGATTTCTGATCTGAATATCTAATTATTTGAGTAATCTCAGAGGATAATCAAGAGAAGACTTTCCAACATATACTTACATATGTTAGGATGACATTGGGAGGGGATGGAAGGGTTATTAGAGACCAGGAAGGAAAAGAAAACTTACAAAATGTGATTGTTAAAGAAGAGCTTGTTCATGATTTTTTTGAGATGCAGTTTGGTTTTTAGATTAAATTGACTCTATTAAAAAGAGCCATGTAGCAATTTTATTTAAAATACAGTATTTAAAATATGATAGATATTATATCCTTTGCAACTATTTATTTTTTTATCTTTATTGTTGAGAGTATTACAGCTATCCCTCTCCCCTTCTGAAATGTATGATGAAAATATTTTCTGTAGCGTTAAAACTGTGATCAAGTAGAATACTGATATACTTTGTAGAAACCTAAATGAAACTTATTGACTATGCCTTACCTGACTGATTTTTACTTAAAAGTTCTACTTGTAATTAGAGAAATGAAAAGTAGCCTGGCTGGCATGGCTCAGTGGTTGAGTGTCAACCCATGAACCAGGAGGGCACATGCTCTGGGTTGTGGGGCATATAGAAGGCAGCTGATCAATGATTCTCTCTCATCATTTATGTTTCTATCTCTCTCTCTCCTTTCCTCTCTGAAATCAATAAAAAACATATTTAAAAGAAAAAGAAAGTATACTGAGATAACCTATCAGATATATGAAATTAAAAAACATGGTACATATTATGTTGGCAAGGGGATGGAGAAACAGAAACTCTCACATATTGCTGGTTGGATTGCAAACTGATACTTTTTTTTTCAAGGGAATTGGCAACATATAACAACACTACACATGCCTTTACCTAGCAATGCCTTGTCTGGGAATTTACACTGAAAATATCCTCCATTAATGTGAAAATATACAATCATAAGTTTAATCCATTATGGCATGTTTTGTAATTACAAAATATACAAAAAATCTAAATGTTCATACAAAAGTGAGCAGTTGAATAAATTATATTACATCCATCTAATACTATTACAGATATGTACAAAAGAATGAGAAAGAGCTTTTGTACTTATATGGAGTGAATGACATATTATGTGAAAAGAAGCAAAGTGAACAAAAACTATCTATTTTATGTAAGCAAAAAGGGGAAGTAAAAACATACATCTTATATCTGTTCATTTCTGAGAAAAGAATCACAAAAAGGAAAACCAGAGATTGGTTACCAACAATGAGTGGTTCAGAGTAGGGTTGAAATGAGGGGGGAGGGGATGCTGTAGAAGGAATAGAGAAGGGATACTTCTCCAAGGACATCTTTTGTGTAGTTATGACTTAGAATTATATCAACAAAATAATGTAATCAAGAGATATGGGAAGAAAAATTCCAAATGGAAAAAAATAAAAAATGAGTAAAGCTAACCAAATGCAAATAAAAAACACAACTTTAGTGAAGAGAGGGAAAACATATCCAAGAAACATTTTGAGTGTTTTGACTATTTGCCCTCAGGTTAAAGACAGAAAGGACTCTAAACCAATATTGAGATTTGTTAGTAAGCTTGTTTTCCAAAGTGGTATCTATTTGCAATTCTGAGCTTACTCCACGTGTATTAAAGGATTAAGCTAAAAATAATATTTCGAATATTGAGAACCGGTTTCCTCATCGTTAGAGAAGGGTATTACAAATATGAAAAGGAGAAAGTCTAGAAAAAACCCTGTGGCTTCAGACTGGAATTGGAGTAATCCAAACAAATTATGGTTTTCGGCATATGTAGACATATTGACATTGATATAGAGGTGTGTTTTTGTATAAACGCATTCATCACTCACAAACATATTTCTTAGGCGTGCCTACTGAGGGACACTGTAAGCCGTGACGTGTCACTAGTAACAAGCATATCTGAAGCCCAAATCCAGTGCTCTAAATATCAGTCTACATAGCAAGGAACCAGCCCACCCTCCTTGGAGAAACGTCATGCTGTAACAGAAAGTAGCCAAGTATTCAAAGAATGACAACAACTTGTCCAGAAGAGAGTCAGCTTAAAGGAGTTCCTATTGGCCAAAATGGGGGACAATTTGACCATCAAAATAAATAATAATAATGATTAAAACCAACAACAGAAGAAAGAAGCCATGAGTTAATATTGATATAAATCGCTCAAAAATAAATTAATGGAAGGAAAAGTTCTCACAACAGAATGCAAATCTATAAAGTCAGAAAGAGATGTTGAGATTAGAAAACCAGCATTTGACAACTACCACAGTAATAACTGTTTCAGGCAAGAAGAGGTTCCAATGAATACTAAGGACTAGGAACTACAGGTTTGATGAGAAACTGGATATTTATATAGCTTCAAAGTATCTCCCCACAAGACACCTATTTATTACAAATGGAAAGTAATATATTTAGTGGAGAATCCTAGTAGACCCCATTACAGCCAAGTGATAAAGTAGTTTACACTGTGAGGACATAGCGACACTTCTGCGACCTCCCTGCCAATCACCTGAACCTAATCATGGAAATATTGGACACACCCAAATGGAGGTGTGCCCAACACTTCCAAAATATAAAAGACAAAAGGCAGAGAAATAACTAAGATCTGCTCCAGATTAAGGAACCCTAAGTAAACCACTCATGTATTCTTCAACCATCATTTTATTTTCTTTTGATATAAATTACATTAATTCACAATTGTCAAAATATGAATAAGGTCTGTGGCTTAGCTACTACTATTACATAAATGTTAACTTTCTGACTTTGGTAATTATATAAGAGAATATCTTTATATATACATAGATATAAGAATATATCAGAATGGTAATATAAGAGAATATCCTAGTTTGTAAGAACTATATACTCCAAAATATAGGGGCATAATGTCTTATCGGGAGAAAGAGAGAGGAATAGAAAGAGAGAGAGACACGAATAAATAATCAACTAAATGCTTGGGGAATATAGCTGAAAGGTACACATGGAAATGTTTTATGAGAACTTTTCAACAGTTTTGTAGCTGAAATTATTTCATACCAGTAAGTTAAAAGGAAGATCAATGAATACATTTGCCCCTGGCTCAATGCTAATTTCAAATAAAAACATTTCTATGAGTATATTTAGTTGACTAAACAATGTTTATATCTTGAAGAGCAAATTTAGTTTTAAGATACATCCAACCAAGGACCTGTTTGTGATCAAAGTCCACCCCCTCAAGATGACTGGATCAACCTATTTTAGGGCTATGTGACACATTCTAGTCTAAGTGTCCTGGTGCACCTATATGCAAGAATTGAAGTGGACATACGACAGGTTAAATTATCTTCCACAAGCAAGCAGCAGCTCTTCTGAAATAATACTGCTGGTAATCAAATCTATAATCACTCAAGAGCTTTAAATGTCACATTTACTTTCTGCTTCCAAATAAAAACCAAGGCATGATGTGAAAGTAATTTTTAATGACTAGCCCATCATGTTTTTATATTCTTAGTTAAAAGTCATCTTGGAACCATAGCGTTTTTGTTTTCTAACTACTGAGCTCTGCCCAAGGAAATATTGTGACTATTTGATCGTGTTGTTACTATTTTACTATTTACCTCCATACAAGAATTATCACCTTGAAAAAAATCCTACAGTATTCTCCTACTAGATTTAAGAAAGGAGAGTGATGTCAAATATTTAGAAACATGGAAGTACTTAAAATATAGAGGCTTACATATTGTGGCTTTGAAGGATGTGTGGTTAAAGTCACTACTGGTTAATATATTCTTAAAAGGAGAAAAAATGAAAGTTACTTTCTTTTTGAATGTTGGGAAAATAAGAATAAGGAGTGAAGCAGACTCATAGGATATGTTTGAGATAAATGACCACTTGAGTGAGAACATTTAGTAAGAGTGCACTTTCACTGGAGCAAAAGTTTCAAATATTGATGGATTAAGAAAAAGCAAAAAGCTCTTCTGTTATTTTTCAAGAAGCACCTGCTCTGCAGTCAAGAGAGTCTTACTCTCAGCCCCAGTAGGTTGCTACTAGCAGGTGTGCAATCACTGTCCAGGAGACATTGAGAATGCTTCCCTCTGATTTGCCGAGCAAAGAGCCATGGAGGCCATCACTCCAGGTAAGCAGAAGATGTAGCCCAGCAATGCAAGGTGGAGACCTGTGAACAGCATCAGAAGGGAAGTCTGTGTGGCCAGCAAAGGAAGAACAAAGAAAACATTCAGTCTGTATCCTTTGTATCCCCTTGAAAGGTGACTCTGACTTTCTAAACCCTGGGACCTCATACACCTAAAGCAAAAGTAGAGAAACCATGACTCACAAACTCAGACCAGGAAAGCAGACCCCTTTTTAAAAAAATAATTTTTTTCATTAAGAACTATCTCTTTATTTTTTAAATATATTTTTATTGATTTCAGAGAGGAAAGAAGAGGGAGCGAGAGAAACATCAATGATGAGAGAGAATCATTGATCGGCTGCCTCCTGCATGCTCCCAACTGGGGATCAAACCTGCAACCTGGGCATGTGCCCTTGACTGGAATCGAACCTGGAACCCTTCAGTCCACAGGCTGATGCTCTATCCACTGAGCCAAACCAGCTAGGGCAGAACTATCTCTTTATAATGGTGAAAATGTCCTGTAAATCCACTAGATCTTATATAGTACTTGGGTCTTGTATATGGACTTTTTGATTGAGTTCTCCCACCATTATTCCCATGGGTTACTGGTATATTACATGTTCTCACATTCACTCCATCACAGCCTCAAAGAGGCTGAGATGCTAAATGCGATATAATTTCCAAAGACCTACAGGACAACACATAGACCTGCAGGCGGACAAAGTCCCATCACTGACAGAGCTTGTGCTGGTTCAGCTCATTCCTCCTCGTTCTACTAGGAAGGTGGTGTGATGGTTCATTTCATGTTACCTGACTGAGCCATGGAGTGTCCAGATACTTACTTCAACATTATTCTGGGCATGCCTGTGAGGGTGTTTCTGGATAAGATGGACGTCTGAATCCTTAGACTGAATAAAGCAGATTGCCCTGGCCAATGTGTGTGGGTACCACCCAGTTGAAGGCCTGAATAGAATAAAAGGTGGAATAAGGGAGAATTTTCTCTTTCTGTTTGAATGTCTTTAAGCTGGGACATTGGTTTTCACAGCAGATGTTTCAAGCCCACACTGAGACACCTACCCTGACTTTCCAGCACGCTCATGGATTAGCTCTTCTCATCCATCTTCTACCACCTTCTCTGTCAGTCACAGTCTCTGTGTCTCATGTCAAAAGCAGCAAACCCCTACACTGTCATTTAACATGCCTTGAATTTGTGCAATCCCAGAATTGGCAGATGAGGCTCCTTCTGTGACCAGAAGGCCTGCCTAGAGTATGCACAGCCCAAATCAAAGTGCATGTTGTCCATCTCTGCCCATTCTTCTTGGCCTGGTGGCAATTCAACCCAGTGGCAAAAGGAGAAAAAAGGCTCTTGAAGCTCCTCACTGATTCCATCGAAGAACCCACCCACCCTACCAGGAATCATATTGCAGCAAAACAATATTACCTATTGTAGCCACAACTACACTTCTTCCTTGTTGGGACAAGGGGAAATGGGATCGTGGAAACTCAGGGATGTAATTCCACATAAATAAAAATCACTTATTCTCCTGTGCAAGTCTCAGAAAATTCTTTTTCTAGGGATATCACAAGAACTCCACTCCCATGAGCAACAGGTGGAGATGAGGTCCTCCTCTGACCCCCGAACAATATAAGGTATTGTCATTTTGCTGGAATCTGGCAATCACCACATGATCAGAGAAATTCAATGCAAACTCTATATATTGCATTTTTTCATTGTACATCTGATTTTCACTTTAATCAGATTTTCAAAGGGATTAGCAATGCAAAAAAGAAAAGAGGCACTGCCCATAGTTAAGTCTTAGAAGTAGAACTATGAACTGTGAAAGCAATGAATATGCACATTTTTTAGATTTTGATGTATATTTTAAAATTGCCTTTTAAAAACATCCTGCCAATTTTTATTCCCATAGCTACTTATGAGACCCTTTCCACATACCAGACATTTTCAATGATAGCCATCATAATTTTTAATATCTTTCCAAAGTTGACAGATAAAAAATGCTACCCTGTTATTTTTTTATTGCTAGCAAGATTAAATTATTTCATACGCTTAATAGAAATCTTTATTTCTTCCTTGGTAAATGACCTGTTGAATTACTTTGCCCCTTTTTTGTTTCTGTGGAGGGCTGTTCATCTTCTTTTCAATATCTGTCTGTCTCTCACTTGGTTTTACATCTTACTCCATTGGTCAATATGTCCGGAACAATGATACCTAATACAAGTGATGATGGAAATCCTGGTCTGTTGCCTGAATTTTTTGGAAATGTGGCACAATTCCAGAACATCAGAAACACACCTGTGAGCATATATAAGCAGCCAAATGCATTTCACCAACTTATACATTACCTAGTGATCAATTATCAGTAGCTCAGATAACCGATAACCAAGAACTTAGGATACAAGAGGCATGTTTTCATTTCTTTCCCAAGTTGGACCTCTCAGAAATCTTGAGGCTAATTTTCTAGCACTCAGAAGATCATAAGAAATGTTCTGACTGTATTCATGCTGTTTTAAAATGCAACCAGAGGGGGGAATAAGAAAAAAGTCATCTATAACTCTGGGAATAATTTGCTGCATTAGAATCATGATATTGACCAGCCTTTTCCCAGAACACCTAATTCTCTAACAATCAACTTAGTTTATCATGATTTTAGGAAAAACATATATACTGAGATGTATACATACATATACATAAAAGTATTTATATACACACATTCATATCTACATGAACATATTCCTGTATCTTTAACCTTGTGCAGTCAAAACTCTATAAATATTGATTGTGGAAGAGAAAAAATATAAAAGAACGCCAAAGCAATAAATAATTTGGCTATAGAACTTCTCCCAAATGACAGCTCCAATTCTTCAAGTTATCTTTCTGTGAATTTCAACAGAAGTGTGTTTTCTGAAGCATTCGGAGACTGTGAAAATGTAGCCAACCACACAAGAGGCACTGCAGTCAGGTCTGTGAAATCCTGTTAAAGCACAGGGCCATCTCCCTTATATGTTACAATGCAAAAAGAGGGCCATGACTGATGAAAACCCTGGTACCTTCTCCAGCTGTCAAATTATAGCCTCTCAGCAGAGTCTTGAAACTCCACCAGTTCTAAACTGGGAACTCAAGGGCCCGGGATTGCTAGGGCAGCAAATTCATCATGCTCAGGTGAGACAGACTGTGTACATCAGGAGAGTTTTTAAGCTATGCTGAACTGAGTCCTAGGTACTTGACAATATTACCTTTTTTTAAAAAAATCTGTCTTTCCAAATATTTACATAAGTATACTCTCAGTTCACAGCCAAATGAAGGTGGATTTGGAAAAGTCCCAGGAAACTGTGGCCACTCTACATAAATACTGCATGTATACTGGTGTGTATATACAGTATACAGATTCACCTAGAATAACCATGAGGTTATGTCCTGATAAAACCATCATAAGTTGAAAATATCTTAAGTCAAAAATGTATTTAATACACCTTACCTCATAGGTTCACCTAGCCTACCTTAAACCTGCCTAGAACACAATATCCAAAAAAAAACACCAGCAACACAGTACACTGTAGAGTACTGGCTGTTAACCCTGTAGCTCACTGTCACTGCCCATCATCATGAGAAAGTATCACTACTCAGGAAAAGATCAAAATTCAAAATACAGTTTCTACTGAACACACATCACTTTCACACCATTGTAAAGTCAAAAAATCATAGTCAAAGCAATGCAAGTTGGGTACTTGTATAAGACTCTTTGAGAGACATACCTACGCTGTCTTTAGCCACCTAGCCATTTAGTGTCCCATCTCCAACTAGCAGTGAAGCTGGATATAAGTCACATAGACCCATTAATGAACAAGCTATGGCACCATTACTAGTGTGGCATTAGAATTGGTGTCATATGTCAATCACTGCTCTTCAAATGAAAAGTCTTTGAGAAACTCCTAAGATTTGCTATGAAGAAAATAATCACTTGTTATCCACATAGATTAGAAACCTGTCAGGCCTGTGATGCCTACAATATAAGAGAAAAGTTTGAACAGAAGTTGGCAGAAGGGCCAATTGGAGAAAGTGATCTGATTCTAGTATTTCTTAGTTTCTAATTATCTTTTAGGGTTCTCCACATGCACTTTCAACCATCAGGAGCATGCTTTAGTCCCCAGCTCTACTGGGCGACAAAGAAATGTGAGCTGAATCCCACAAGGGCCCCAAATGTTCCTGGCTTAGGATCCCACTGCTCATCATATCTGGAGGATCCTGGTGAGTTCCTGCCCTCCACTTCCTACCCCCAAGAGATAGTTATGCTAAAGTGATTTGACAATATTATAATGCCAAATAGTCAGGAACAGGAATAAACACAATTTATATAGGGAAGCACCTGTGGATCCCAGGGTTATCACTGCTGAGAAGAAAGTCCAGACAGGAAGTCATATTCCCGAGGCTACTGGAAATGCACATAGACGTGCACAGACATGTGACAGTGCCCATGTTTGAGTGTCCCTGTCAAAGAGCTAGTAGGCATTTTTATAATGCTGGAGATGGGGAAATACTCTCCAATTGTTTTTTCTGTTTTACAGATAGTTCTATTTTAACCAGTATGTTTAGCAATAAGATTCCACTTTTAGTCTGCGCTCCTCTAAAGAGCGAATTAACCATTTCTACTTGCGCCCAAGGCACTTCCTAACTAATTGCTGTTTTAGTTGGAGTTTGGCTTAGAGTTCCTCTTTTTCAACAAATAGAGATCGATAAAGTGCTTGCTGCTTCGAAGACAAATTTGTGTGTTGGGCCATTTTTTCCCCCAGAAGCCATCATAGCTGAAATACATTTACTTTGTTATCTGTCTAATTTGACCTATGGGAAATGCTCATGTCAAGCATGAAGAAAAAATATTGGCCTGAAAACTACTTGAAGGCTACCCAGCATCTAGTTGACGCAATGGAGAAAGGTATCCAGTAATCCAGTAATAATTCCAGCAGCTTGATGGCATGCGGATATTGATAGTGGATGAAGAATAAGAAATCACAGAATTTGACTTTAAGCCATCTGAAAAGTGTCCTTTCTAGTAGGAACTGTAGTCAACAAACGTATCTAGAACTAAAATACATCTTTGTCTCAAAATATTTTCATTCTTTTATGTGTGCCAAATATAATTATTATGAAAACTGTATATCAATAAGTAAACAATTTCATGTGATATTTTCACCAACTATGATAGGAAGGAATAAAAGCTTGTGTCATAAAAATCTAATGGAACATTCATTAGTAAACATAAATATAATATGACTCCTTCTAGGTAGAATGCAGATTTCTACCAATTAAAACATCTGTAGGCATATAAGAATGTATAAATGTGTAATACACATGTGCCACATTTTGGTTCAAATTATAATAACTTCTCTTTTTCTTGACTGGACATTTGTCATAAAACTGGGATTCTTGTCTGAGTTTCTGTATCCATGAGGGGAAACAGTTTAATTTCAAACACCACCAAATGAGGATTTTCAAAAACTGTAAACTCAGAAACTATAAATATAGTACGTTGATTAGAGAATGAAAAATAAGCATTTGTTTGTTCAATACCAAACATTTTCAGAGCATCTGAACTATGCCAGAGGTTGTTATAGGCATAAAGAGACACAAGTGAATAAAACAGACAAAAATCTATGCTTTCTTAAAGGAAGAGAAAAACTGTTCCTTCTCATTTGCTGTGGAGCAAAGCAGACCTGGTGGCATCTGCCGCTCCCAGGGGCTGCAGCAGCCTGAGTGAAAGGTCTCCACAGTGAGCCCAGACAGGACAGCCTTCACTATGCCCTCTCTTCCCGCATGGAGTCCAATCACTTCATTTTGTACCAAAGTGAACTTTTTACCTTACAAACTGGAGTATCACTTTTGGACATAATATAAAATCTAATTTTGTGGATTATAGTTACCTTGAGCAGTTGCTCTGATAATGAAATATCAAGTGACTGCTCCCAAGAAATAGATTCTTTCTAAGGTTAAACCCAAGCAAAAAGTCAAGGCAGACCCATGATATAGGTTTCAGATTCTCTAGGGAAGATTTAAGGATCAAGATTCAGAAAAAGTTCTTTGTCTCTATCTCTCGCCATTTATTCAATTCTTGTTTTAATCATACAAATGAATGGTAACCAAGGATGGGATAATCAAAGAACACATATGCATATATGCATAGCCCGTGGACACAGGCAATAGTGTGGTAAAGGCCTGGGGTGGATCAGTGGTTGGGTGGAAGGGGGCAAGTAGGGAGAAAATGGAAGACACCTGTAATTCTGTCAACAATTAAAAATAGATTTAAAAAAGAATCAACGAAATTTTAAAAAATAAGTATGTAATGTATGGTTTTATATGCTCATAATGATGCTAGGCAGGGTAGAATATAGTCAACAAAAGAAAAGAGTTTGCAATAAAGTTGGAATTGGCAAACATGAAGTGATTCCAAACAATACAAAGGTAGCAGGTGATTAAGTGATGGTTGTTTGGTACCACCCATACACCCAACAGGAGGTCAGAAGAGGCTAAGTTTAACAAAGTTGAAAACTAGCCATGAACAGGGGTTGAATAGGTTAAAAAGGAGAGATTCCACATAAGGCTTGGCTGAGAAATTATACATGTGGAGGACAGGAGGTAACTGGACTAAGGCAGGGTTTGTGTTTTAGAGAAAAGTGGCATGTAATAATGGATGTGGAAAAGATTATAAAGAACCCAATGAATGGTAAGGATTCAGACTAGATAGAATTGGTGACAGGAAGCCAAGGAAAATTTGGTGGGGTTGAGTCAAATGATGAAAGCAGTATTTATGGATATATAATCCGGTAGAGGTGGTCAAAGTCAACCATAATGTGACCAGGCAGTCACAGAGAAAAATGCTATGTCTCCATGGAAAACTAGGCATTTTCTAGATGCTAGAAAAACAGCATTCTGAGTTATCAGATTCTGGTTTTAGGGGAAGAACTTCAAAATTCTGTATATTGTAAGAAAGTGATAGCAATGCCTAATAATTCTTGTATATTGATGTGGAGATTCTGTCCTGTCCAGAAGTGGTTTGAGTGACTTCTCATGCCCCCTTCAACCCTTGCCCAGCAAGGGAAACATTTTGCTTCCATTTGTACATTCATCTCAATAGCCCTCATATAAAATTCCAGTGAACTCTAAATTAACCAGAAAAGGCATACTATACTGTGTACTGTATATAATTTTGAGTGATAGGGCACTTCTACTCATACATACTCAAATGGAATCTTAGTGGCTGTTCTCAGGAATGCTTTTCAAATCTCCTAGATCAAGATTAGCCCAAGAATACTGTAAAACTAAGAAAGCTACAGAGAAAGACCACCCTATGGAAGACTGTCACATTCATGGTCCCAACTAACATACAAACCCTTTGCCATGAAGGTCCACAATATTGCTACCTAACCAGCCGCCAAGTTTTGGGTGATTTGTTATGCAGCCATATACTGAAATACTCTGTCTTTTGTTAAGCATACTACCTATCTGTCTTTGCCTCCAAACATATCTTTCTGAGAAGAAATAATCATTTAGATGATTAATTGGCCTCTCTTTAGGAAAATGGACTCCACAATGCTAAATGTAGCACATGAATAAGGCCTTAGAATAATATAATATACACAAAAAATATATTTTATTGATTTTTTACAGAGAGGAAGGGAGAGGGATAGAGAGGTAGAAACATCGATGAGAGAGAAACATCATGGGAATGAGAAAGAAGCCGCCTCCTGCACACCTCCTACTGGGGATGTGCCCGCAACCAAGGTACATGCCCTTTACCAGAATTGAACCTGAGACCTTTCAGTCCGCAGTACAATGCTCTATCCACTGAGCCGATCTGATTAGGGCTACATGAATATTTTTTAAAGAAATAAACATCTATCCTTGACTACAGCCCAGAATCAAATTAATTATTTTCATCTGATTCGCTTCTTTTTTCCCTCTTTCCTAGAAAAATCAACATGTTATCTGATAGTCACAACTTGTTCACATGCTTCTTGCTAAATCAATTTCCAGGGTAATAAATTGCATTGCCAGCATGATTAAAATGAATTCACATCAGTGTCCCTAGTGGTCCATCCTCTCACATACTCTAATATTAGAGACCCTTATTTCTGGGATGTTCATCACCTGAAGGGAACAAAGGAGAGGTGGAATTGCCTGCTCCCTCTATGGCAAAGGAGGAGCTGTTCCTCCCTTTGTAGGAAAAAGACAGCCAGCTAAACTGGACACAGTATTTTTCCAAGGTATTTTTCCCTAATAAAAAGTCATATACACAACTTTAACCTCACAGACAGAGATGATTATTTTTGCTGCCCGCAAGCTGTGCTGAACACCACTGTGGCAATGCCAGAACCAGGCAAACACCACCAAGCCAGAGGAGCACACAAGTTAATAAAAACACTCATTTTTCATCGTTGGTTCTGTCTAGTGCCCCTTCCTCCTACAAACAAGCTGCTGCTTTTTGCTTCATCTAAATAAAGCTAAATACTGAAAACAAAATTAAACCTGAATGAGAAAATGCCCAACATCATCATAGCTAAAATTATCTATGAAAAAAAATCAGATTTTAGCAAGTAAAATACCTACATATTATATTAGAACTATCACCAATGAATGAGAGTCGGTTAAATAATATTGTAGATTGGTCAGTTGGTGGAATTGGTCAGCCTTAAGAATTATCTATGGGCCTTGAATTTTCCAGAGGGAGGTTGCGAAGGCACACATAGAATAATGACCTTCTCAAGATTATCACCACACAGAGAAGAATCATAGCCTTTTCTAAGAGCTGGGTAGGAGCAGAACACATTTTAAATTAGTATTCAAAATGCATTAGAAGTGGGACAGTGATATTTTGCTGACCTAAATGTTTACAAAAGAATTAAAAGGCAATTAGAAATTTAAAGCCGTCCTCCCTTCTGAGGCAGATACAATTAGCAAGGTCAATTACGCCTTGGTGAGTGGCTATGTGTCCCCTTGGTAAAGAGTTGGCAGAATAAAAATTCCCATGAGCTTGCAAGAACTGCTTCTTTGCATGGACACCTGAATGCTGGAAAACCATTTCCCAGATCTCTCCATTACATCATACCGGGATGAATGCACAATAGACTATTGTTGAATGTCTTCTTAGGAAATCAACAAAAACACTGTCAGCATCCTTGCCCACTGCCTTTAATGTGTTCTATTTCTCTAGTGGAAACTACCACATTCTGAAAAGAAGGAAAATAAATGGGTTCACAGCAGAAACTCTCCAACGCTTTATCCTTCCTTTATCTGTTTTAGTTTCTGGCTGTGGCTGGCCGTTTTCTAGCAGATAAGTAATACCATTACTAATTACAGCTCAGGTGTGTGCTGGTGTGACAAACAGGGATCTCTTCTGGTTAAATGACTGTTCACATTTAGGAATGATGTATACTGGGATGAGGCCTATCCAGATAGATGCTGCTGCTAACATGCATTCCAGAACTTTTTAGGGGGTTCTCTCCAGTACCTATGTGAGAACTACAGTTCTCTGCTAGCCATTCCTCTTCTTCTAACCTTAGAGTCATTGCACTTTCAAAGATGCTTGGGAAAAAATGCCAACCTAAAAGATGTGTCTTTGATGCTATTCATTAAGCTAATTAAATTAAAGTAAGTTAAAAAAGCGGGGGGGGGGGGGGGAGGAGATTTATAAGGGCAGAAACTAACTCTGTTTTTCCTGCCATTGATGGGATTGTGTCTATAAGACATATCTGTCAACCATGAAATATGCTACAGAGAAAACAAACTCTGTTAGCACTGCTTCAAAAATCTATGAAAAGTGATAGTCAAAAACAAAAAACACAAAAAGTGTGATAATACTTTAAAATAGGAGGAAATACATGTGAAATTTCCTGTATGTAATAATGCTAATGTCTTTCTTCAGTGTCAGTATAATTTTTAAATATAAATTTGAGTTATTTCAAGCTTCCTTAGCTCAAAACAAAAGAAACAAAGGTAACTTAGAAAGGGTTATTCCTCTCCTTGAGGCTAAATTGTGCATTTCTATAAGAGAAGATACAAAGGGGAAATGGTAAGAAATGAGGAAATGAATAAGAAACAGAATAGAACTGATGAAAACGGTGGGGCTGTGTGTGTGTGTGGTTGTGTGTTTGGTTAAGTTGGTTAAAGCTGTATTATTGGTTTTTAAATTAAAATGAGAACATTTAAGAGAGGATTGGTAAATTATGTCTCATAGTGACTTGAATTTATGTAATAAATATTCAAACACTTTGACCAACAAGAAATGCATTTCTTAGCTCTCACTCCTTATGATACATGAAACTAACATTTACTGAATACCCAGTTTGTTCTGGGCACCAGGTTAGGTGTTTTCACAACTGAGCACACATGCAAATTTCAGGATCATTATCACCTTTATTTCACAAAGGAGAAAACTGAGTTTCAGAGTTGTCAATTGATTTGTCCTGCCCACAGTCTAAGGCTTGACCCAAGCATTTTTAATCTAATTTCAGTGTGCTTTATACCCAACCATGCTATTTTACTTGAGAAATGAACACTAAATAAAATCAAATGGTCCTAGCTAACAGGTTTACTATATAAATGCCACAATGCTTTCACTTCACATGGGGATTCCAGCAAATATAATTCAATAAACCAACTGCAAAATCTGTTGAATGACATGCTATTCTCACCTTGTAATATCCCCCAAAAGTGAAACTTCCATCATTTAACAGATATTTGCTTAGTGAATACTAAGCACCAAGCATTTTCTCAAGTGCTAGGATGCAGAGTGCCTCATTTCAAGGAGCTCACAGCCCAGTGGATGATACAGACACATACATACACTTTCAATCAGTATGATAGGTGCTGTGCTCCAGGAAACACTGGGCGCCAAGGGGCTCAGAGGAGGGCTCCAAACCCAAACTGAGGGAATCAGGGGTCATCCCAGAGTAAGAGATCAAAGGTGAGAACTACAGAACTGACAAAGGTAAGAGAACATGCTGAAGCAGGAGAAAAAAATCGGTGTGCAAGTGACATGACAAGGTTTACAATCTACCCTACGCTCAATGGTGCAGCCACTCAAGAATTTCCAGCAATCCTAACGAGTTTGGCTCATTGGATAGAGCACCGGCCTACGGACACAAGGGTCCCAGGTTCGATTCTGGTCCAGGGCGTGTACCTTGGTTTTGGGCACATCCCCTGTAGGGAGTGTGCAGGAGGCAGCTAATTGGTGTTTCTAACTCTCTCTCCCTCTCCCTTCCTCTCTGTAAAAAATCAACAATATATATATATATATATGTATGTATGTATGTATAAAAGAGTTTCAAGCAAGCAAATAGCATTCACAGTTCTTTTTATTTGAGAAGTATCCTTCTGATTGCAATGGGGTGAATGGATCCGGAGACTGGTGGCAGGCAGGCAAGGTAAGAGGCTATTGCAGTAGTGAGAGCAGAAGAGAGCGGTGATGAGAATTAAGGAGGTGAGGATGAGAAGTTAGTTGGTGGGAAGTAAAATCAAGCTGGCTAATGATTGACTGGATGTTGTGGATCATGGCGGTAATTACACAGGGTGAGATGTCTTCTAGGACACTTGACTAAATGTAAGGTACTACCTCACAAAAGAAAGAACAACTTAAGAGGGGAAATGATGAATCCAGTTTTGGATAAGCTGAGTTTCTGTAACAAACAGACAGTATAAAGAGAGAACAGGGAGATGGTCTATGCTTCATATAAATGACTACAGGCCCGATGCATGAAAATTCGTGCAAGAGTAGGTCTTCCACCCCCGACTGCTGGCACCAGCTTCCCTCTGGCACCTGGGACCCGGGCTGGCTTCCCTCTGGCCCCGGCTTGGTCAGGAAGGACATCTGGAATGATGTCCAGTCTAATTAGCATATTACCCTTTTATTATTATAGATAATGCTTTTTGCCTGGCCTGTGTAGCACAGTGGTTGAACATCAATCTATGAAGCAAGAGGTCATGGCTTGATTCCCGATCAGGGCATGTGCCCAAGTTGTGGGTTTGATCCCTAGTAGGGAGCATGCAGGAGGCAGCCAATCAACGATTCTCTCTCATCATTGATGTTTATAACCTTCTCTTCCTCCCCCTTCTTCTCAGAAATCAATAAAAAAATTAAATGATTATGCTTTTCAAGAAACTCGTTTGAATGACAGTAAGCATTGCACTTTCAACTTTCTCAAAACATGAGTAATCAATTGTCTCGGGATTAAATCTTTAAATATGTAAATTCTACAATTTTTGACAAAGAAAAGTTGCCTTTTAAAAGGGATGGGGGTGGGGAGGGTGAAGCTAACTTTTTGGTGTTTTTAAACAGCTGCATTGCAACTTCCCACTATCTTTAATGGCTTAAAGTTATTTAGACTGTGGCCATTCTCTCTTTGATGAAGAGAAATTTTATTTATTTAATTTATTTTTTCTTCCTTTCAAGTTTATATTTTTTTAATTCTTTACTGTTGAAAGTATTACATATGTCTCCTTTTCCCCCTATTGACCTCTCCCAGCCTGCATCTGTCCCCCAGCACAGGCATTCACCGCCCCCCCTTATTGTGTGTGTCCATTGGATATACTTATATGCATGCATACAAGTCCTTTGGTTGATCTCTTACCCCCTACTCCCCACACTCTCCTGCTTTCCCTCTGAGGTACAGCCACTATGGAAAACAATATGGAGTTTCCTCAAACAATTAAAAATAGAATTTCTATTTGACCTTACTTCTAGAAATATATCCCAAGAAATCAGAAATAGTAATCAGAAGGAATATATGCATCCCTATGTTCATAACAGCATAATTTATAATAGCTAAGATTTGGAAACAGCCTAAGTGCCCATCAGCAGGTGAGTGGATTAAAAAAAAACTGTGGAACATCTACACAATTGAATACTACACTGCTATAAAAAAAAGAAGGAACTCTTACCACATGCAACAGTGTGGATGGACCTAGGGAGCATTATGCTACGCAAAATAAGCCAGTTGAAGAAAGATAAGTATCACATGATCTCACTAATTTGTGGAATATAATGAACAACATAAACTGATGAACAAAAATAGATCCAGAGACATAGAAGCATCAAACAGACCGTCAAACCTGATGAAGAGAAATTTTAGAAAGTAATGAGACATAATGATACTAGAATCTTCTAGACTAAATTTTTTACTTCTTAGATTAAACACATAACTAAAAAGAAATAAAGTCTACTTTACTTGGATGCTGATTGCAAAGAGAGCCCATAAAATAATGTAAAGCCAGCATCATGGAAAATGTGTAGGAGACCTGGAATGCATGGCAATTCCATGTAGTGAGCAGATGGTGACCATGAAAACTGTGAAAGGCAATGAGCCTAGAGTAGCCTTTTAAGTGAGCTGGGCTCTAGAGACCCATAACCACATGCCAATCACTGGTCCCTTACTGAGAGTTTGTTTTTTACTTTAACAGCTTGCACTGATGAACAGCACATTCCTCATGTGCTCGGAAGGAAAGACCTTGGCTGAGTGGTATGTACCTGGGACTTTCAGAAACTGTTTTCAATGAAAACTACTCATTTGAGTGCCCTGAAGGGAGATCTTCTGACTGCCAGCAAGAATCCAGGATTCTAGAGTTCCCTTCCTGTGACAAATAGCGTTAAGTTACATGACAAGTAATGTTGGTGACTATTTTTCTCACTTTTGTGACCAATTTAGATATTTACAGAGAGTCCCTAAAAATAAGAAATGGTTGGCGTTGTCATGAGCTGCTGGTGTCTGCCATCATTATGCATATTAACTCCGTATGTGTTACAATTTCTTAAATCCTTCCCCACTTTACACTTAGATACACATGCAGTGCACACACACACAAACACACAGCATAGCAATTTCTAAATTTAAAAAAATGAAAACCATAAGGAGACTTTCCAAGGTTTATTGAGGTCATAACATCCTCTTGAGTAATGATTCTTTTCACTATATTTCTCCTTAAATGAAAGCTACAAATGGACCTTTCGTGTTTTAAAAAAGAAAAACACAGCAAAAGTTAGAAAAAATCAGAGAATTGCGTAAAGGCATAAACCTGGATGTTAAATTCAGCAGCTGCCTTCTTGACCACTTCATAATCTCTTCCAACATGTTTCCAAGAATTCTGCTCCCCTGGTCACATGTATTCACCAGTGGTTGATGAAAGTAATCTGTGTTCTTGACAGTAAGCTATTAATGCAAGTATAGGCCCCAACTAAAATATTTCATGAGTACAGAAACAGCATAATTTTCATTTTTTCATGTAACCGAAGAAAATCCACATGATTCACAAGCAAACTTACTACCTCTAACTCCATTGCAGCTGAAGGAAAACAAGCATATAAAACTGTTTTAAGTCACACACACACACACACACACACACACACACACACACACACAATCTATATATATTAAAGGCTAAGGTTCCGTCCTTCCCTCTGACTGGTTGCTATGATGCGCACTGACCACCAGGGGGCAGACGCTCAACGCAGGAGCTGCCATGAAGCGCACTGGCCATTTAAAAATAAATGACACCACAGACCTGGCACTGACAAACCAACACTTGGCTCCCTCCAAGTGAGACATAGGCCCCACCACTACCCCAGAGCAACACCCCACCAAATCGCAGCCAACACTGCCAAGACCCCATGGCGCAAAATGCAGCCCACAGCCCAGCCCAGCCCAGCCTGAAAACAGTCACTGTGGGGCGCTGGGTAATGACATCACGTAGCAACACCCGGCTTCCTCTCCCTAGCGACTAGCCTCCTTGGAGTTTCTTCAGCCCAGGAACCCCACTTGCTATACAGCCAGGTGCAAACATTTTACAGTTTAACCAAATGTTTGTGAAGCATTTTCCCATGCCTCATCTCATTTGATCCTCACAGAAGTCCTGGAGTAGGTGGAAAGAAGACTCAGTAGAATCTTATTTTATTTTCCTTAGCCAGAAAACAGAGATTTAGAAAGTTTAGAAACTAAATTAAAAAGAAGTAAGAAATGGTGGAACTTGAAAATGACTTCAGGTTTTCTCACTGCGCAGATTATAGTCAAACACTGCTACAATTAAATATTTTACCCTTTGTTCTCCCTGAGTGATCTACAATAATAATCTGCTTTGTGTTGATATTTACTGCTGTGTTGCTGACAATTACCTGAAAGAGAAGCTGGGGTGCTTCACTGAGCTGGAAAAACTTTAGCTAAATCAGAAAGCAGGTCTAATTAATAAAGTTTATCTATATATATAAAAGGCTAAGTTGACTCGCGTATGCACAATACATATAAAGCTCTCACTGGCGCCAATTGCACATGTGTGTTTCAATCTGTCATTGCTGATCATGAATTAATTGACACTTCTATTCTAGAGAAAGCAAATAGTGATATTAAAATATTTCTTCTAATTAATTTCCTTTCAATGTGCATGAAGCCATGCACCAGGACACTAGTAAATAAATAAATGCCCCACATTATCATAAGTAAATTATCAAAATGAGAACACTAGGAGCTGGCATATGGTAAAATCCAAGATTCTATTCATTCATTCATTCATCAAATGCCTGATTATGCCACACACTATCTAGGTGATCAAAGCACAAAAATCAAACAGTCCCTGCCTTAGGAGACCTTGTGATCTCTCAGGAAGACTGGTGAATTCCAATTCCATCTGCCACGTGTTGTGTGACAGCAGGGAACTGTTTCCATGGGACTGGAGAAGTCAAAGGAAGCCACTTGGAACAGGTAACACCTGAGCTGGAATTTGAAGGATACAGAGGCTAACCAAGGATTTAGAACTGTCACTTCTTGAAAACCATTCTTGATTTTACATGTAGAAAAATGCTCTAACACTGCCAGTGTGGCTCAGTTGGTTGGACAGTGGTACTACACCAGAAGGTGGCAGGTTTGATCCCCGGTTGGGGCATGCATGGGAGGCAACCTATTGATATTTCTCTTTCTTCTCTTCTTCTCCTCTTCTCCTCTTCTCCTCTCCTCTTCTCTTCTCTTCTCTTCTCTTCTCTTCTCTTCTCTTCTCTTCTCTTCTCTTCTCTTCTCTTCTCTTCTCTTCTCTTCTCTTCTCTTCTCTTCTCTTCTCCTCTCCTCTCCTCTCCTCTCCTCTCCTCTCCTCTCCTCTCCTCTCCCCTCCCCTCCCCTCCCCTCCCCTCCCCTCCCCTCCCCTCCCCTCCCCTTTCTTCTCATTCCCTCCCCTCCTCTCTCCTCTCCTCCCCTCCCTTCCCTTCTAAAATAAAAATTTTAAAAATGCTATAAAACACTGGCAAAATACACATGGCCTTGATATCCTTGAAGTCAGAGGCACTGTGACTGCTTTATTGTGCTGAGTCCTTTTTACAAAGTATGGTGATACTTGGGCTCGATTTGAACACACCCAGAATTTCCTGCTCCTGATCCCCTGGTCCTTTAAAGACAAACAATTTGAAAAAGAGTGAGTTGCCATTTGGGGGCTGCATATATACTAAGGATTTCTTCTTGAATATTAAATGATAATCCCTTCTCCACTAAGTCATCAACTGGCTAAATATCAAGCATGGTTTGCCTGACCCACCCATATTAGACCCATTAATACCCACAAACCTCTCTATACATGTTCCACTAATTCCATAGGAAAGTATTGTGGAGAATAAATGATGGCCCATTATAGGAAGCCCTGTTTTATTTCTAAACATCATTTCTTAATGGATAGAAACATTTCCTCTACCTTCCTCATAAAAGTAATCTAATTTCTCTAACAGCCATAATATTGAAAATTTTCATTTGATATTTTCAAATGGTCAGGATCACTCTTTATAGCTTTGAGTTTCCATGCATTATACACAAATATACACAAATAGTGGTTACATTATTCTCTGGTCTGCGGAATTTGCATTTTCAAAAGCACAATAAGACTAAGTACATCAATTCAGCACTAGGAATGTCAGCAATCAAATGATGCAACTATTTCATTATGAATCAGGCATTTTTCAATACTTTTTTAAAATCTTTATTGTTGAAAGTATTACATATATCCCTTCCCCCCCCCCCCATTGACCTTTTCTAGACTGCATCCATCCCCCGCCCCAGGCCTTCACCTCCCTATTGTCTGTGTCCATGGGTTATGGATATATGCATACAACCGAAGGGTTGATCTCTTTCCACCCACCACCTCTCCCCCTCCTCCTTTCTGATGTTGGACAGTCTGTTCCATGCTTCTGTGTCTCTGGATCTATTTTGTTCAACAGTTTATTTTGTTCATTAGATTCCACATATGAGTGAGATCATGTGATACTTATCTTTCTCTGATTCAATACTTTATAAAAGTTCGTAAACAATAACTGGCTAAGAGAAAATAATATATAAATAGAAATAGGAGTCTTAAAAGTCTTACAAGTTTTGAAAGTACTCCAATACCTTTTAGAGGCTCCTTATTTTCCCAGAAATAAATTACTATTATAAGTTTAGTATCAGATGTCTACTAACTTTGTACAAGCCCATAAATGTGGGCTCCAGTGTAGAGACAGACTTTCAGGTTCAATGCTGTCTCACTGGGGCTTCCCTTTAAAGTTGCCACATTGAAAACACATATTCTCCTGCATTTGGAAGTTGGGCTTCTGCTGTTTCTAAGCTAATGCACTCGCCAAACTTAATGTCAGCTTTGCACACACCTCCAACCCGGAGACAGGTGGGAAAGATCATGACAGGGTGCAAAAAGATGTGCTGGGAAAATAAGGACCTTTAAAAGGTATTGTAGTACTTTCAAACCTGGAATCCAAGCTTAAAAGCTCTCTCTGCCATCGCAGCACTATATTACGGGCAGCAGTGCTCAGCAGGGTACTTACACCAAATTATAGGGCCTAAAGTGGGGTTATCATCACAGACTGGGTAATTGCTGCCATCTTTAAGCTGGTGTTTGACTAAATAACTATAGGCAGCTTAAAAAACAATTTATTACAAAAACTAAGCTTTACCCCAAAATGGGAGGGTTAGATTGGGGTGTAGTGCACAGCCCTCCTCTACATTGCTGGGGTTTGGGGTAAGCACCTGTCCTCATATCACCACTGTTCTCCTGTCTTAAACAGAGCCACCACCATACCCTCACGGGAGGCAGAGGATGTGCCCTGTCCTAACGTGTCGACATCCCATAGGAAGTCCAGTCATCACAGGTACAAGAGAACCAGAATCCCACCTTTTAAAGAAATCAGCAAACACTAAGGCAGATCCAAACAAACCTCTGCTGGGTGTAAGCACAATTCAAGTTACCATTACTTGCCCCAAGTTGGTGAATAGATTTTTATCATTTAAGGCAATTTTGAAGGAAGCCATGCATTTGTTCCAAAAGGGGGTCTGCAGACCACCTACAATCCAGAGTCAGGAAGGATGCTTAAACATGCAGATTCAGAAGATCTGACTTTGGGTGGTGTGAACACAATGCAATACAGATGATGTATCATAGAACTGTACACTTGAAACCTATATAATCTTATTAACCAATGCCACCCCAATAAATTTAATTTAAATAAATAAATAAATATTATAACAGCAAAAAAAACACCCCAAAAAACATGGCTTCGCTAACCCACAAAAACTTGGCTTCGTTAACCCACACCAGACCTCCGGAAGCAGAGCTTCTTTGAGTAAAGCACAGGAACCTGAATTTTTCATAAGCTTCCAAGATGAGTCTGCAATAAATTTTGAGAAGCACTACTCTTTCCTCAGCACCTGATCCCATCTTAATGGTCCCAGTTGTGGCTTCTGCTTCTGAAAATTTTTTGAATCGTCTCCCTGATCCTCAACCACTTTCCCACTGTCAAATCCCACGTCATCTTCCCAT